>NC_091952.1:60040085-60382585 GCF_031021105.1 Erythrolamprus reginae
CATTTATTTATTGTATTTATATGCCGCCCAACTCCCAAAGAACTCTAGTTAACAGACAAAAAACATTAAAAACATCTTAAAACAAGCATTGTACCACCCTGAACATTATAGGCATCACAACATTAAGTGTTAAAAACTTTTTAAAACCGCTTCATATCATCGTTATTGAAATTTTTATCACTACCCCTCCATTCAAAAAGAAATGCAATAGACTGTTAATGCCATCAGTATCCATGATTTTAACACCTGTGTTTGTGAATCTTATGGGCTGCAAAAACTTTTTATGAAAGCAAGCTTTGAAATGAAAGATTGATTATTAAACAGTAAAATATGAAAAGCAAAGCACACTGAAATACACCCTACGGCTTGCCAACCTGCACTTATATGCCCCAAAGAGCTGTGACTTCAAATTGCTATTAGCATGTTGGTAATTTTGTCATCAGGTGCTTTTTCTAATAACAGTGACCATAATTGCATGTTGCTATGGCAGCTGGATTGGAGAGGGGGCAAATTTTAAACATATAAGAAAAGACAAACTCCAGGAACAAGGCATAGGATCTGTGAAGCATGGAGAGTATGGCAGACCACTCAGGGTGAAACAAGAGCTTCTGCTAATGGGAAAACAGACTGCTTACTAAGTACACAAAACCACAGCCAATCAGATTAAAATGCTAGCTTTGCAGCCACTTCCTGTAAATTAAACAGGGTCAATTGACTCAGCTTCCTAAAACAGGCAAAATATTGAAGTGGAAGTACCCTTTAGGTCAGAAAGCAACTACATTCATAAACATGATAAAAAGTAGAAAAAATAGCAAACTATAAATTATGTTTTTAAAAAAGCAAACAGACACAATGCTTAAAATAATTCTGACCCAATCATTATTCTTAGAAAGATAGGGAGTCTGATGTAGTGTGAAAAAAGAGTGAGGAATTATAAGGCTTGTTAGAGAACAACTCAGGGCTCATATAGTAAGGTGTGCCAATTAGAGTTCCAGCCATACCATGCTGATTATCCAGCACTCTGGCAATTCCCAGATCTCCCACTTTGATAATATTAGAATAAGAAAGACATCACTGCAATTACTGGTATGCATACCATTCTATTATTATCATCATAGAAAGTAAGATATACAACAGAGCCGTATGATACTAATGGAAGAATTGAGGGGCAGCTAAGCTTGGAATAATCCAGCAGTTAGTAAAGTTAAAATGCTATTTTGTTTAAGTTGATGAGCCTCCCTAAATAGAATTGGAATGCTAATAATATATTTGTGGTAGGTTGGACAGCCTTTCTAGGTTTGCAAACCTACCACTCTCCTTAAGGAGACCCCATATGAGAGGCTGACACTCAGTTGGTGAAATCCATTTTTTTTTTTTACTACCGGTTCTGTGGGTGTGGTGTGGCTTGGTGGGCATGGCAGGGGAAGAATACTGCAAAATCCCCATTCCCTCCCCACTCCTGGGGGAAAGATATTGCAAAATCTTCATTTCTACGCGATTCTTGGGCCAGCCAGAGGTGGTATTTGCAAATTCTCCGAACTACTCAAACTTTCTGGTATCAGTTCTCTGAACTATTTTCTGGGTTATATTTTGTAGAAATTTCTACAAAAATTCTGCTACTGGTTCTCCAGAATCTGTCAGAACCTGCTGGATTTCACCCCTGGTGCACCCTAAATCTTTTTTAGTACCATGAGCATTAAACTATGGTTTCTGGGTTTTGATTTAGTGAGCTAGTAAATGAAGATAGTAAAATTGTGACTAAATCATGATTAAGCAATGTCTTGGTGTTCTCTTCCTTCCTCTCACACATACATATGATTAGAATTCCTGGGTGAGAAGACAACATAAAGTAATTCTCTCACCAACCTGCCTGATTAAAAACATCTTTCTCAGGGACTTGTATTATCAGCACTGCAATGCATTTTGTACCTTTCCCATGTCTGGTGGGTGACGGAGAAACTTTGGGACTGAATCCATATATGATACCAGCTTGATTTAACTATAGAATGATTCATAGGCTCACTTATTCTTCAACCTTAAGACCAGCTTTTAAAAACAATTAAAATGGGATTAATCCAAAATACTACATCAAAACAAACCAAATCGCATGGCAGCTTTATGCAATGCGTGAACTCAGGCACTGAATTAGTGCTAATCAAATGACATACAAAGTTAATAGGATTTACTGTAGTATGTCACATAACTTGCATGTTTGCAAAGTAATGACTACTTCAATTCTATGCTGTCTTTTGAAATTATTTTTATTCTAATGCTCTACTTGTAATATCATTTTATTTATTGCATTCATTTTCATTATTTCATTGAAGTTTTTAATCATGAACATTTTTCTTTGGCTCTGAACTTCACTGAAGGAAGAATACTATGCAGATACAATGGTAACATCTTACAATTTGGACAGTGTAGTACAAACTCCAGAGGTCTTCAAACTTGGCAACTTTAAGACTTGTGGACTTTAACTCCTAAAATTCTCCAGCCAGCATAGCTGGCTGGAGAATTCAGGGAATTGAAGTCCACAAGTCTTAAAGTTGCCACGTTTCAGGACCCAATGTCAGCCTCCATGCTACTTGCTTGCTTCAGTTGCCATAGAAACAGGGGGAGGGGGAGGTCTAGATATTTCAGAGGAGGGGGAAAGCTGTGCTGGAGATGTCTCCACATGTGTCTGATTAGAAGGTTAGGAAGGAAAGTTGGCATCATATACTCTGTAGCTGAATAGACATGTTTATTGCCTGCTCAAGGTCAATCGTTTTTGCAGACCAGATGTGAAGGCTTCATCTGAACATGTGCTCACATGGTGGCTAGGGGGCATTAGGATTGGATGGACAACCCAGGTCATTGGGGGGGAGGGATTTGGGAGTACTTTCTATATGTATTTTACTTCCCTTTTGCCTCAGATCTTGCTTTCAACATGTTTCCATCAGTTCTTATACAGTAAAAGTTCCTTTCTCTAAGGCTATGGAGTTGGGGTCCTTCTTTCCTGGATTTTAAGTGTGAAAGATACTCGAGACAGGCAGGTTCAAAGACGGTTCCTTTATTTAGCTCTTTTTGGAAAGTGACATTCAGCAGGGAACGCGTCTGCTGTCAATGAGAAAAGCCGCTCTATTTATACTTTTGCGGCTCGCGCCAAAAGGAACTGTCATGCGTCTGAACCAATCAGACACGACCTCTTGTTATTTACATTTTCTGCCCGGAGACAGCTTTGTACAAGGATTTAACTATTTACATAGGATTCAACACCCCTCCCTCCTTAGTTCAGAATATGTCAATCAGTTAACCATGTGATATAGTCCTCCAATCTGCTCGGTCTACGCGAGGCTCTCTCCGACCTGCGCAGATCAGTTAAGTCCTCGCTTTCAACGGTGGAGGTCGGTTCGCCTGTACCTCCCCAGTGTGGCTGGGGCCGAGTTTGAGCTCTGGCCTGCTGAGTTGAGTGGGCAGGCACAACACCGACCTCTGAGGACGAAGGTGGCTCAGCGTCGCTGGAGGACCGTTCCTGGCTTGGTAAGTCCATTGTAATTCCAGTAAATTGGGTTGTGAGTAAAAGTCTGATAGGGGGAAAGAGTTTTCATTAGCGGTTTGTCCCTGGGAGGATTCAATGCGTCCTCTCAAGTGATCAATGTGCCGCTTCCACATGCGGCCATCTTCTAATTGTACATAATATGTTTTGGGAGCAGTTTGCTGCACAATCTTTCCCTTAATCCAGTTTAACCCCCCATCAAAATTTTTAGCAAAAACATTTTGTCCCAGGTATAAATTCCTTTCAGGATTTACAGACATATAATCAAGACATTTATTATTACAATATCGTGGGTGTAACCTGTCCAGAGGTGATCTGAGTTTTCTACCCATTAGAATTTCTGCAGGACTCTTGTGTGTAATGGAATTGGGTGTAATATGCTGTACTAACAAGAATTGGTCCAAATGTTGCTGAATTTCTCCAGGGCCTGCTCTGTGCAATGCTTCTTTGGCCACCCTTACGTACCGTTCCGCCAAACCATTAACACAGTAAGGTGATGTGAGTGCGTGTCTGACCCCCAAGTTACTGAGGAATATTTCAAATTGCCTGGCTGTCAATTGGGGCCCATTGTCTGACACTAAGATGTCAGGATAGCCATGAGTGGCAAACAAATGGTGCAAAACCCTTATTGTAGCACAAGTGGTTATATTACTCATTGCAATTATCTCAACCCATTTGGAGAAAGCATCTACCACAATCAGAAAATACTGAGACCCTATTGGGCCTGCGAAATCAATGTGTATCCTGGACCAAGGCCCAGCAGGCTTTTCCCACTCTACTGGAGCTGTTTTGGGGGGATTAGGCCGTGACTCCTGGCATGGGTCACACTTGGCTATCCACCGTTCAATGTCTGCATCCAGACCTGGCCACCACAAGTGCCCCCGGGCTAGACTCTTCATTCTGACAATACCAGGATGGCCTACATGTAACATAGTGAGTACTTTGGTCTTCAGGCTTTCAGGAATGATTACTCTATCACCCCACAATAGACAACCCTTAATAAAAGACAATTCTAACCTTTTGGTTTTAAACTCACTTAATTTTACCTCCTCGGGGTCTCCGTGCCATCCCTTTAGTACACAGTTTATAACTTTTTGTAGAGTTGGGTCTTGCTGGGTGTGGGCCGCCACCTCCTTTGCTGTTGTTATTGAATTTTCCTCAAAATCTATTATTAACACATCCTCAGATGGGGCTGGGTCTTCAACTAAGTCTGACATAGGGCACCTACTTAGGCCATCAGCGTGGTTGATGGTTTTGCCCCCTTTGTGAATGAGCTCATACTGGTATCCTGAAAGAAATAAGGCCCACCTAATTAGTCTGGGGGACATAAATGGGGGTGTTGATTTGTTAGAGGCCAGAAGGCCCAATAAAGGCTTGTGGTCAGTGATCAATTCAAACTTCCTTCCAAACAGATAGTTATGGAACTTTTTAACCCCAGCCACTAAGGCTAAAGCCTCCTTATCTAGTTGGCTATAATTTCTTTCAGTGCTGGTCATTGTTCTGGAAAAGAAAGCGATTGGGGCTTCAGTATTATTAGGCAGAACATGTGCCAATACCCCACCTACCCCATAAGGTGAAGCATCGCACGTAAGCCTGACGGGTAGTAATGTACTATATTGAACCACCACGCTTTTAGAGGTTAATAATTGTTTAATTTGAAAAAAGGCTTCGTGCTCAGTTTTGCCCCAGGTCCAGGGAATTCCCTTCTGAAGCAGCCGGTGTAGGGGTTCTGCTGCCATTGCCTTCTGTTTCAAAAAGATAGAGTAAAAATTAAGAAGGCCTAGAAAAGCCTGTAACTCTGTTTTATTTTTTGGTTCTGGCGCTTCTGTAATAGCTTTTAACTTTTCGGCAATGGGGTGGATACCATTCCCATCTATTCTATATCCTAAGAATTCTACACTTTCAGTTCCCCACACGCATTTGTCAGGTTTGATCCTCAAGCCCTTAGATTGCAGTCTATGCAAAACCTCCCTTATTCTTTGGTTTAGTTGTTCTTGGTTTTCCCCACAAATTAGTATATCATCAAAGTAGGGGATAGTCCCCTTAACCCCAGTCAATAAACGTTCCATTATGCTTTGAAAAATCCCAGGGGCTATGCTGACCCCAAATTGTAGTCTGGTGCATTTAAAAGCACCCCTGTGGTTAATGATAGTCTGTGCTAGAGATGTTGGTTCATCAACTGGGAGTTGTTGGTATGCCTGTGCGAGGTCGATCTTTGCGAATACCCTCCCTTCCCCCAGGGAGTGAAGGATTTGTTGCACTACTGGAATGGGGTATGGGTGATGTTGGAGGGCTTTGTTGAGTGTGGATTTATAGTCCGCACAGACTCTTAAGGAGCCATCTGGTTTTAGAGGTGTGACTATTGGCGTTTCCCAAGGCCCTTGTTCTACGGGGACCAGGATGCCCTGGGCTATGAGTTTATCGAGCTGTAGGTCAAGCTTGGGGAGAAGAGGTAAAGGCACCCTTCGGGGCTTGAGTCTGACCGGGGGGACCTTAGGGTCAATAGAAAACGATATAGGGGGCCCTTTATAAGTTCCCAAGGTGGGGCTAAAAACCTCTGGAAATTCCTGTAAAAAATTGGGAATGTTATCAGAGTTAACAGTACAGACACCCGAAATTTCAATACCCAATGGGTGCATCCAAGTTAATCCTAGAAGAGAGTGTTTAGCCCCTGCAACCACAACCATAGGAAGGAGACATTTAACATTTTTAAAATCAACAGGTACATGTACTTTTCCTAACACAGGTATGATATTCCCTTGAAAATCCCTAATTACCAATGTAGTTTGCAATAGATCAGATTGTAAGAGGTTAGGCATGTACATCTTAAGTTTCTCCCATGGCATAATAGTATATTTAGACCCCGTGTCCAGTTCCAGATTGCATGGTTTGTTGTTTAGGAGCAGCGAGATTACGATTTTGCTCCCATTTTTTGTTGTGCTATTTACAGAAAATTGTTCGTTACCTCTTGTGTAGTCGCGGTTAGCGGTTGAGTAGTTTCGGCGGCTGGAACCTCGGGAAAATCTGTTGTCTCGCGGTTGGGTTGTCTGGTTGGAAAATCAAGGAGGGCGAGGAGTGGAGAAGGATTCCTCGGGCAGAGGGGCTCTGCAGGCCTCGGTGATGTGGCAACGTCGGTTGCAGCGGCGGCAGATGGTGTCCCGGAAAGGGCAGCGTTGGCGCGGATGGTTTCCTCGGCAGCCGGAGCAACGAGCAGCGGGGCGAGGGTATCTGGGTTGTCTCGATTGGTCACTCTGGAGTAGGAGACAGTTGTCCTCGGCGATGGCAGGTGGGCTGAGGTCGTCTGGGGCCTCGGCGCGGGAAGGCGAAGAGACGATTTTGGAAACGGTTTCTCGTTTGTCATGTTCTTTTAGCTCTTTGGTGGCAGCGTCGGCGACCTCGGCGGTTTGTGCCAACTTGATTACTGCCTGGAGAGTAGGCTCGTCTTTGGTGAGGAGCTTATTGCGGACTGTGGCATTTCTCATGCCGAAAATGAGGGCATCGGTGAGGCGAGCTTCTGGGCTGTCAAACTTGCATTTTGACAGCACCGTTCGAAGTCGCGTGGCGAATTGGTTGATGGACTCGGAGTCGAGTTGTGTCATTCTAGAGAACTGGTGCCTGAACACGATGGCTGGTTTCGTGGGTTTGAAGTGGCTAGCGAGCCTTGCTTGTAGGTCGTCCCATGGAACGGATTTTGCTGGCAGCGGGTCGGTTAGAGTTTGTGCGAGGTCGAAGATTTCTGGGCCACAGTAGTTTAAGAAAATTGCCCGCTTTCAGTCGGCGTCGGCGTCCCTCATCCCGGCGGCTTCAAGGAAGATTTCGAATTTTGCCATGTAGGCGTCCCAGGATGACTTCTCCGGATCGAAGTATTCAGGAGCCCGGCCGATTTGAAGGTTGTTCATCTTGCACGCGTGGTTTCTCCGTCCGTCGTCGCCAGTGAAAGATACTCGAGACAGGCAGGTTCAAAGACGGTTCCTTTATTTAGCTCTTTTTGGAAAGTGACATTCAGCAGGGAACGCATCTGCTGTCAATGAGAAAAGCCGCTCTATTTATACTTTTGCGGCTCGCGCCAAAAGGAACTGTCATGCGTCTGAACCAATCAGACGTGACCTCTTGTTATTTACATTTTCTGCCCGGAGACAGCTTTGTACAAGGATTTAACTATTTACATAGGATTCAACAAAGTGGAGGCACAGCCAACATCCCTAGTATAGTCTTCTTGATTTCAAAACAATATTCTAGACTCTGAATGAGCAGAGGAGCTCTCTGCTCTTTATGAAAGCAGCACCTTGTGATTCTTGATGAATGTATCTTTTATTTTATGTACACTGAGAGCATATGCACCAAGACAAATTCCTTGTGTGTCCAATAACACTTGGCCAATAAAAAAATTATATTCTAATTTTTTTTTCCAGTCTATTGAAAAATCTTGAAAAAAAAGACTGCTGCTTTAAAATTTCTATTAACTTTAAAAGTTAATAGAATTAAACTTTAAACTTTAATGCTCTTTATTTAGGTTCATATAAAAGCTTGAAAAAGGTCAGGTTATTTTCAGGAATAACAGAGAGGTGCTGTGCTTGTGTAAGATCCAAAGCTTTGACATCATTCTTTGGATGTGGGTGCAGCTGTAATAACAACAATGATAAAAAAGATTATGGGTAGAATTACAATGTATGTACATATGTACTCATCTATTTCTTTAAGTCAATAGAATTTTTGAAGGAATAATTTGTAGCAGAAAATCAGAACAAGGAGGTGTGTGTTATTGTTGTTTTTTACCTTCTCTCTCTCTCTCTCTCTCACACACACACACATACACACTTTCTCTCTGCTATTCCTACACACTCTTCTTTAGCTGCTTCGCCTTCCCTCTAAATGTCAACTAGCAACTGGAATCTCATTGGGAGAAGGTGGCCTTGAACTCCAACAGAAGAGTAGGGAAAAACATATTTACTGTGCACCTACCAATGATAAACAACTTACATTTACAATTTACAAGTGGATATATAGCTATTGTAAATATCATCAGGAAAATTAATTGGATTATTTATTGAAGACATATGATACACAGTGAGAAATATCAACTACTTCAATGAATTATTCAAAGGGAAAAAACACTAGTGTTGGCAAATGATATATATCATGGCTGTAAACTCTATGTATACGGATTAGTATAAATACAGCTCATTTCCAACTTTAACAGATTCCAGCTTCCAACAGAAGATGGTACTAAAAGCATGGCTGGCTAGGGAATTCCAAAAATTGAAGTCCTCACATCTCAAAGCGGCCAAGGTTGAAAACACTACTCTAGATTAATGGCCAAGTTGCATCCAGGCTAGGTTCCCCCCCCCCCCTGAACTGCTTACCAGCTTGAAATTTTATTAGATTCCTTGCAATGCCCACTTTAGCAGAATCTTATTAAAGACTTATGGTGTCTTCTAGTCATCCAATTACACATGTCCTTTTATCTTCCATGTTGCTCTATTTTTATATAACCACTGTGGTGATTGGATAAACACAAGAAAAAAGCTTTAAACCTCTCACAGGGAAATGGCTTTGGCTTCTTAAAACCAGCTTTGTGTTAGCTTCTATCTGCCAGCATCAGGTGATGCTGATACCTATGATTAACCAGCTGCTCATGGAAAGGGCAGAGATACAAAAACTTTTCTTTTGACCCCTCCAGCAATTCTATTTAGCCCTTCAGCTTCAGTGCCTTCCCATTATGGATGCAAGCTTCAGTGCATTGTTTCAACCTTACAAATATTTCTTCTTCAAAATGGAAAAAAAAAATGTTAACATCTTATTTGACTGTATGCTCTGCAGTCTCAGGCTGCCAGGATGCTTAATCTTGTTTTGAACATCCATATGATTTATGACTGAGCAGTAAAGACATTTACATATAATTTACCCCACTAGATAAATGTTATACTGTATGTTTGTACCACATGATAAAAGGAGGTTGACTAAGTATGTTACTCTATTATACAAACCCAGCCAGTGGCTAAAATTATAACTAATTAACATCCAGTTGTTAATTATATAATGCCTGGTAAAAATGAGCAATGCAATCCACTTCTACCCTTCTACATTTACAGGAGGAAAAGGTACAACATCTTCTGTGTGGAGCTGAAAACATAGGAGACTTTGGGTGAAAGGAAAAGACTGGAAGAAAAGCATTATAATAGAGGATAATGCCATCTGATCCTGGTCTCTGCTTCATCCCATTGTTACTTGCCCCAAAGTTTACAATTGCAAAGTGTCTCTTTGCTAATCAGTTGATTGGCTTTAGTTCAAAAGAAAAGGGTGGAATTTCTTGCTTTACCTGATAAACTTTTTCTTTTTTTATCCCCAGTGACATTCCTGATGACCTTTGATTCATTTGAATCTTTTTGTTGTAAATGGAAAGTATTTACCAGAAAAGATAATGACCCTGAGTTTAAGATCTCTTCTACCCTCACAAGGAATTTAAAGAGAGTTTAAGAGGTGCAATTTTTTTTATCACCAGACTCCCTCTCAGAGCGACAGCATTCTTCCATGACACTAAAAATATAATATTTACTCTTAAAAATCCATCTTACTTATTTTAGAAGTCTGGTAAAAGTCAAACAATCTTTGTCTCTTATCTCTTCTCCCATTCCTTACTCATTTCCTTTTTTAAAAAAGCTAAATTTTACATAATAAAATTTCCCCGCACATGTGTGCTAGCTGTTTCTGGTTATAGAGGCATGCTCATCTCTGTTTCTAAGCCAAAGAGATGTCTTCGTGGTCCTGTGGCTGGCATGACTCAATGCTGGAGGTACACAGAGTGCTGTTACCTTCCCACCAAAACGGTCCCTATTTTTCTACTTGTATTATTTACGTGCTTTTGAACTGCTAAAGGGAGCTCACCCCATTATGCAGTGCTAGGGATTCAAACCACTGAACTGCTGACTTTCTGATTGACAAGATCAGGGTGTTAGCCACTGAGCCACCATGTCCCTGTACATTATACATGATGCCCAAAAGAGGAAATTATAGGATTAGACATGTGATTATTGACAGAAAACTTGTCATTTCTGAATAGGTTTGTTAAAAAAAGTTGCAGATGGATTTCAAATTAGGCCAATTTGGTAACACTTTTATAAGCTTACTAGCCACTTGAAGAACAACATACTGTATATCATTTCATTCAAAACCTCAAATACTATATAAAGATCTTACATCTAGTGCAGCAGATTATCTGGAAAATCTCAAAACGTTCTATCTGTGATCTGAACTCAGAACCTCTCATTGCAATTCTTCCTGGGACATAAAGTTCTTTTATAGTCTGTTTTAGTAAGTCCTCAAGAATTGACTAAAGATAATTTGTAAGTGATGTTATATTATGTTAATATTATATTTTGAAGGTTGTAACCTATATAGACTGTACCTGTGAGACTGAAAGACAAGTGGGTACAAATGTCCATATTTGGTTACAATGCACAATTAGTAGTTTATTTTGGTTACATTTCTAAAGAAATGAGAGCAATCAATTGCCCGATAATGAATTCTGACATTGGCTTATAGGCCATTTTTCCCAAGGCTGATTGTATAATAAAACATGGATTGAATTCCTATTAACTACACAAAAAGTTGAAAAAATATAGATGATATGTCTCTGGATTATTTTTTCTCCCCCCACAAAAAACCTCTCTACCTGAATTACAGCAATAAAGACCTTTGAAGAACCTTAAAATTAAGGATAGTTTTATTCCCATTTGGCCATTATTTCATAAATATTTAAAATATTCCTTTCATTTGTACAAATGTCTTCCTGGGAAAAATATTAAATATGGATATAAATAACCATTTATATTATCTTTCAAAGTAAATAATTTTATGTAGTGCATATAAAGGGAGCAAGAAATATTAAGCCAAATAAATGAATATATATCTTAGGATAAAAGAAAATATAGTTGCATCTTTTTTCCACTGGAAAAAGTTCCACTAGAACTATTCATTATCTGTCTTCATACTTCTTTTATCTATCCTAATTCCTATTGTCTCCATATACTGATTCATACATTGCCTTTAAAAGATATTTTTATTTTACCTTAGGGGAATAATTTTCCCTGTAATGGTCTGTGGCGATGAAAACTGGACTTTGAAAAACCAGGTTATAAAGAACATTGCTGCTTTTAAAACTTTTGATGCCGGAAAAGATGCCAGACAATACTATGAGTAGCCATGAAAGCAAATAAATCATCAAACAAATCAACTCAGAGTTCTCATTGGAAGTACAAATAACCAGGATCAAATTATCATTTTTAATACATATATGTACCGTAAATATACAGCTCTCTGGACAATGGTGTAAGGAAAGAGGATGATCAAGAGCAAAGTTGAGATTTAATTACAGTGGTAGTTGGAAGACCTGAAGAATCAGTTTAGGGATATGACAGGACAGAATAACAGAATTGGAAGGGACCTAGGAGTCTTATAGAATATAGAGAATCTAGACCAATCCCCTCATTCAGCAGAAGATCCTATAATATTTCACACAATCAAATCTTAAAAATCTCAGTGATGGGGTAGCCATAACTTCTGAAAACAAGCTATTCCACTGATTAGTTGTTCTCACCATCAGGAATTTCTCCTTAGTTCTAGCTTGCTTCTGTCCTTTATTAGTTTCCATCCATTTGTTCTTCCTTCAGGTACTTTGGAGAATCGGTTGACCCCATCTTCTTTGTGACAGACTTTAATATATTGGAAGACTGCTGTCATATCATCCCTAAGGGTGTCAAACTGGCAGCCTGAGGGCTTGATGCATAATGTACAGGCCACACCCACCTCAGCTCTGCAAAGGTAAAAAAGTCATGATACATCATATAACATCACATGACACGATTGAGTTTGACACTGTGTTTTTACCTGCAATCCAAATTCGTCTGCGGTTTATTATTTATTTGTAAAGATTTACCAAGAGGGAGCTGTGTGTGTGTGTGTGAGAAAACTGTGATTAATCTCTTCTCTCTGGTCAGTGGACTTGCACTTTTTAGTAAGTCGATGTTTCCGGTCTCCCGATCCAATGCTACGGTTTATGTTTTTAGTGCGCTGTTGTCTCCGTATTGTCTGGAGCCTTTCTCGATTGTGTCTTTTAAGGAGCCTTCTTGGGAAAAAAGGTCAGGATTTTCTTGTTCTTCTGGCTGTCACTCTCCGGTTCCCTGGTCTTATACCGTCTCTCTTGTGTTGTCTTCTTCCTGGTGTCTTAAGGGGTTGCCATGTCTTCGGGCCGTAATGTAGCGTTACCACGTCGGCTTCTTTCCTGTCTGGTTTTGTGAGATCTAGTCCAGTAGGGCAGGATTTGCGCTCCTCCACACCCTCCTGAGATATTCCCACTTTTGTCACTCACCTCTCCGGGATTTGCGATGGCTCTGAAGGAGTCCCCCAAAAATATCAGAATCAAGAGGTGCAGCGTCTCCCTTAACTCCGCTCCAACATGGCCCCGCCCCCACCCACTTGTCTTTTTTTTTTTTTTTTTAAAAAGAGTTTGACACTGTGAACTAGATATACCCAAATCATGCAACTATTTTAGCTTCCAGTCCCTTAATCATTTTTGTTCTTCTTTGTACTTTTTCTATAGTCTTAACATCTTTTTCTATCACGGTGACCAAAACTGGACACAGTATTCCCAAGTGTGGTTTTACCAAATCACTGTATAAAGCAATACTAACATTTCATATGAATTATAATTTCTCAATCATGATTGAGAAAACTTGTGTGGTTGCTGAGAGCCAACACCAATACAAACCATCATTTTCTTCTTAAGATTTCACATGCTCTGGTATATATATATGTAAAACCACAATTTCCTTTTAAATCTGCTTTTTGTTTTCTTTGTCTTCCTTTTTCACTTCTATGTTTTTAAGTAAGTATTCATCTGGAAGGCCTTTTTTCTTTTGCTTCATTTTGTTCACTAAAAGCCAATCTAAGAAATAGAAGCATGCTGCAATAGTGGAATTGGGACAAAGTGAGCATTTCAGATAAGTCAGTCCATCATGCCATTCCATCAAATGTCAATAGTCATTCTATCAGTCGGAGAAAAGAGATTTGTGTCTATCTTTAAAAATATGGATTTTTTTAAAATTCCAGAATTCCTTGAATTGAGTTTCAGTCTTGCTAGTTAGTAAATAAATTATTTTCTTTCCTGTTTCCAGATCTTTTTTCTTTTTGCATTCCATCTCGGTTGGGGATCCTTTTTCATTTGGAGATCATTTGGGGGTGAGGATGCTAAAGATGCTATAAACAAGACAAATGAATATTTGGGGGACTGAAAGTAACACAGATATCAGTAATTAGTAGTAATTGCCTGTATAGGGTTGTCAGATAGCAATTGATAGGCATGCTATTATTTTTAGACAACATGGATTTGCATATGAACATATTTTTTTAAAATATCACTAGAATTCTATTTATTTATCCATTGTCCATTTAGCTTTTTCTGCTCCCTTGAAGCAGCCATCAACTTACTACATTCAGTCATTCAGTGCAGAGCAGATCTGACACTTTTATATTACTTCAGTTTAAATAATTGATGCTCAAAGAAGACCTTCAAGCACTTAAACATCAGCAATTGTTTTTATTTGTAACAGAACTAAATATGTATGTATGTGGATTAGCATATAATATTTGTGGCTGGATCTGTGGAGAGCACATGCCAGACTGATGTGGCTTAGCAAGGTACAGTGAAACCTCGTCTTACAAACGCCTCGTCATACAAACTTTTCGAGATACAAACCCGGGGTTTAAGATTTTTTTGCCTCTTCTTACAAACTATTTTCACCTTACAAACTCACCGCCGCCGCTGGGATGCCCTGCCTCTGGACTTTTGTTGCCAGCGAAGCACCCGTTTTTGCGCTGCTGGGATTCCCTTGAGGCTCCCCTCCATGGGAAACCCCACCTCCGGACTTCCGTGGTTTTGTGATGCTGCAGGGGAATCACAGCAGGGAAATCACAGCAGCGCAAAAACAGGTGCTTCGCTGGCAACGGAAGTCCGGAGGTGGGGTTTCGAGGACTTTGGTGGTTTTGTGATGCTGCAATTTCACTAATGCTCCCTTTGCTGGGAAACCCCACTTCCAGACTTCCGTTGCCAGGGAAGCGCTCATTTTTGCGCTGCTGGGATTTCCCTGCAGCATCACAAAAACACAGAAGTCTGGAGGTGGGGTTTCCCATGGAGGGGAGCCTCAGGGGAATCCCAGCAGTGCAAAAATGGGCGCTTCAGCTGGCAAAAAGGGGTGAGTTTGGGGCTTGCACACATTAATCGCTTTTCCATTGACTCCTATGGGAAACATTGTTTCATCTTACAAACTTTTCACCTTAAGAACCTCGTCCTGGAACCAATTAAGTTTGTAAGACAAGGTATCACTGTATTATTATTATTATTTATTAGATTTGTATGCCGCCCCTCTCCGAAGACTCCATTAGTACATCCCAAGGGAATATTTTCCTGCTTCCGTATTTCCGTGCAACTAGTATGGCAATGATATGTTCTTCTGCATGCCTATTAGCAACCATTCAGACACAATTTTGCAGAGCATTATTGTACTAAACAGATAGCTAGCAAGATCTCCCTACCCGTACCACTGAAAACATGACACATTCATAGAGATTTTAGTCCATCCTTTACTACAGACAAAATAAAAAACTGAAAATGGCATTTCAGAAATGTGTAAAGTTAGTTTGACATTAGCTTTAATAATTATTTTCTTTTTCCTTTGTGGGAACAGAAGGATAGCACTTACTCACAGTTGGCATTTTCGGCCCCAAATATCAGTATTTTTTTTTGTCCATGCTGCACCTCATATTGAAAACATAGCCATAATTTATTTAGTTTCAGCCATCTCTTCCCTTCAGAGTTACAAATTAAATTACTGTAATTGCAATATTAATTTATGTATTACATAAATTACATTACATATTTGCAATGTGAAGGAAATCAAAATCTCAACAGCTTATTTCAAAACTCTTTGCTTATTTACTTAAATCCAAATTCTCAGTATGAATATAGTGGTTAAAAATAAACAGAACGTGAAATGGCAAAAGCAAAATTCAAAAACATGAATAAAAACTAGTGAAGGCCAAATGCAACCTGTAAGAGCTCCACATTTTGCATCCTAGGCAGAAGAAGGCCACCTCCTATCTGCCAGGAAAACAAGACCTTGGCAATAGGATTTGTTTTAAAAAAGAAGAGTCTTCCCTCCAGATTTTAATGCTGGAACAAGATTCATGATAGGCACCTTGTTTTAAAATATAAAATTAGCATTTATAAATTTGCTTGAGAAAAGCTGGTAAACAAAATATTAAAATATCTACTTATAGTACAGTGGTACCTCTACATAAGAATTTCTCTACTTTCGAACTTTTTTAGATAAGAACCAGGTGTTCAAGATTTTTTTGCTTGTTCTCAGGAACTATTTTCCACTTACAAACCCGAGCCTCCAAAATTGTAACCGGAAAAGGCAGGGAGAAGCCTCAGTGGGGCCTCTCTAGGAATCTCCTGGGAGGAAACAGGGCCAAAAAAGGCAGGGAGAAGCCTCTGTGGGGCTCCTCTAGGAATCTCCTGGGGGAAAACAGGGCTGGAAAAGGCATGGAGAAGCCTCAATGGGGCCTCTCTAGGAATCTCCCGGGAGGAAACAGGGCCTCCATCCTCCCTGTGGTTTCCTCAATCGCACACATTATTTACTTTTGCACATTGATTCCTATGGGAAAAATTGCTCCTTCTTACAAACTTTTCTACTTAAGAACCTGGTCACAGAACAAATTAAGTTTGTAAGTAGAGGTACCACTGTATTTGAATTTTTGGCTCAGTATTGGCCAATCTGTACACAAGCAATTGATACTTATAGGATATAAGAATAGTGATCCTAAGAATCGTTAGGTAAATATCTGATGCAAAATTAATTGCCTAGCTCTGTTATAGCACAAAGAGGATTTATGATGTTGCAGGATGTTAACAACAATATAATTGTTAATAGAACCGGAAAAGTATAATGAATGGCTTCAGTCTGGGGTTTTCATATAATTGCCTTCTGAATCTTTTTTCTTCTTACTTTTTTCTTGCAAATTTATAAATGCTCACTGCACTTGAAAGAGCGATGTTCTCTGGCTTCAAGCATCTTTCAAGACTCTCTGTTTCTCAGCTATTATTTTGTGTATAGAAAGCTCTGATCACTGGAGTCAGTGGCTTTATTCCTCAATAGCAATCATCTTTCCCATTTTTCCTGTAACCTGTCCATCTTGCACTGATCCTACACTGGCCTATATATGCATGTGTGAAATGTTCACGCTTTTTCCTATGGAATGCTGATTCCTGTAAAAAAAAAAGGGAGGGGGTAGAATATGTTTTAAGTTTTATTACTTTAATTCCTGCAGTAGGAATAAATAACTGGACTGAATAAGTACACAGTAACAAGTTAAAAACAAGGATTCTGTAGAGATCAAGGTCTCACATGCTACATAGTAATTTCTGTAAAAGTCCATTTATGATAAATAAATTCTTGTTATTCTTGTTTGGTTGCTAGTTTTCTTGAGAGTGCTGCCTGACATCTACACAAAACAGTTAAAAGAAGTACCTTAATCTATTTTTTCTAGGTAAGGCATCAGTTTGCAGATCATATTCATATCTTTATCTCTAATACAACTAGGGTAGAAATATTATGAAATATTGAGGAAGCGTCTGGAATTTGTTTCGATGGGATGAAATAGGCTAAATTGTTAGGGGTGTGTCCATGATTTGGAAGTTATCTTGGACTCACACCTATTAAGATGAATGCTGTAGGCAGGAGAGTCTTTCCCTAACTTCAGTTGTTCTAGTTGCAGTTCTACTTAGAGAAGGAGGTCCTGCTGGCATTGACTCACATTCTTATCAATAATACCAGTGTGGATTATTGCAATGCACTTTTTGTGGGAGCTGTTTCTGTGGACTACCCAGAAGCTGAAATTGATAGCCCACATGGTGGAGTGTAAGAGTCACAATATAAACATTGTGTTATGGGCACTGAACTGACTTTCAGTGAACTTCCAAGTGTAATTTAAGGTGTTGGTTTCAATCTTTAAGGATCGACAATATTCTCTTCTCTTTCCAGGCAGAACCTTCCCATCTGATGCACTAAAATGGTGAAATGTCCCAAGTGTCCCAAAGTATGCCAGAGAGACCCCAAAGATGTTTTTATCTCTCCTGTGATGGCTTCTTTCTAAAGATTTGGGTTATGTCTATCTTCATAGTTATAAAAACAAAATCTTTCTGTAGGGCATTTGACCCTCTTCTCTGGCAATATTAATCTACTAATCAGAGCATACAAAACATTTGCTAGACCAATTCTTGAATACAACTCACCTGCCTGGAAGCTGCGTTGCATATCAGATATCAATACAATCGAGAAAGTCCAAAAATATTTCACAAGAAGAATTCTCCACTCTTTTGCTCGCAACAGACTACCGTATTCCCCCAGATTTAAAATTTTGGGTTTAGATAGTTAGAACTTCATCACTTTTGATCTGAGGTAAATGTAGTTCATAAAATTATTTACCACAATGTCTTCCCTGTCAATGAGTTCTTCAGCTTCAACTGCAACAATACACGAGCACACAACTGATTCAAACTGAAATGTAAACTGCTCCAAACTCGACTGCAGAAAATACGACTTCAGCAACAGAGAGATCAATGCCTTGGGATGCACTGCCTGACTCTATGGTTTCTTCCCCAAACCCCAAAAACTTTAACCATAGACTATCTACAGTCGGCCTCACCCCATTCCTAAGACGTCTGTAAGGGGCGTGCAGTAATGGGCAGCCAATTTTTTTACTGCCACACTGTGGGTGTGGCTTAATGGTCATGTGATCAGGTGGGAGTGGCTTGAACAATCATCATTCAAGTGAACTGTTAAGTCTTTGACTTACAGCCTTACCAGTGTCCCTCGCTGTGGTGACAATTTGCTTCATGTTTCCCACACTCAGCTTCCTGTGTCACCCCCCCCCCCCTCCTCAGGCTGGGTAGCTAGGAGAATGGGTGCTGCCAGAAGCATAAATGCTGCCAGCGCCACTTCCACCCATGCCTTCAGGGGGGAGGTGGCTGCGTGAGGCTGGAGGGAAGCCGGGCAGGAGAGAAGGAAGCTTGTCCGAGACCAGGAAGGAAGGAAGAGGAAAAAAGCAAGGAGCGCAGATGCAGCAGCAGCAGCAGAGAAAAAAAGGAGAGCTGAGCTGAGACCAGTAATCCAGGAGGTGACAGCCGCCGATCAGCTGGAGCTGTGCACACATCTTCATTTTCGCCAGTGGAACTGTGTTCCACCCTGTCCTGCCTGCTGCCCACCCCTGGGGGTGTGCATAAGTGCACCATTGTGCCTACCATCCCTGTTTTATTGTCCTATTGTCTAATTTACCTGTACCTACTTTGCTAATGTTTTTGTTTATACCAATGCCTATTATCTTGTACATGCTTGACAAACAAACAAACAAATAAAAAAATAAAATAGAAATAACCTATGGGTCAGGATTTCTACTTTGCATTTATTGTGCTGATTTTTACATGACTAAACATATAATCGGTCAAAATCAATAGTACAGTACAGTACATTAAATTTTATTTATTTTTTATTTTTATTTATTTGTTTTGTCAAGTATGTATTGGTGGTATACAGAGCTATAATAATATTAGACGATACTAGTAAAAGAGAAACATTAGGACAGGGGGCGGAAGGCACTCTGGTGCATTTATGAACGCTCCTTAAATCTTCAACCTTTCAAAGTTCTTGCTTCTGGACCATGAATAAGAAGTTTCAGTTACTTTAAAAAAAACTTTCCGTCTCACAGCGGTTAATGAAACAATCCATTTTTTCCATAAACTTTTGACGTGATTCAGCTTTTTAAAAAAAAATAAAATAAAAATCTAGACCAGCGTCCTGGTCTCCAGCCAACCTCGCGTCTAGGAGAAGCTGACCAATCAGAAGAAAGTAACCAAATCTCTCAACGCAAAAAAGGACTTTAAATACTTCCTCGACCCGGCCGCCAGCCATAACCTCTCCCCCCCCCCCAAGCTTTGAAGTAGCTCCGCCTGCCTGGTTGAACATCCCGCCTTAGGCTCCGCCCCCCCAGAACGCGGCGCAGCCAGTCAACGCAAGGCTATGACATCAGCGCAGGGAAGCCGACCCGGGGAAGTAACGAGAGCGAAACCTCATAGCGATTCCTTTTCCTGTCTCCGCGCTCGAAAGAGGCAGCGGACCGGCCCCCTGGGATCGGGACTGACCCCAAGAAGCGGCGCGGCTCCTTCCGAAGAGACCCAGAAGGGAGGCCGAGAAGACAATCCTGTATGTTCGGACGGGAGGGAAAGCAACTAACCGCGCCTTTAAGAAGCGAGCGAGGCGGGAAGAAATTTTGAGTTTGGATCCGGCTGGTTTTTTTGTTTTTTGCGCAAACTTCCCCCACTTACGAGCGTGTTAGGGAGGAAAGGAGAGGAAGCGGGAGGCGAGGCAGGGCGAGGCGGGCAGGGTGGAAGCCGCACTTTGGCTTGCGTCCGCTTCGGACCGGAACGATGCTGTCTAACTCTCAGAATCAGAACCCGCAAATACTTTTCCCCAATCCGCCGCCGCCTCCGCCGCCTCCGCCGCAACAACAGCAGCAGTTGGCACAACAACAACAACAGTTCCCCCAGTTCCACCTGAAGTCTGTCCTGCCGATAAAGAAAAACGCCATCACGGATGATTACAGGGTCACCACGCAAGTCCTGGGGCTGGGGATCAATGGGAAAGTTTTGGAAATCTTAAACCGGAAAACCGGGGACAAATTCGCCTTGAAGGTAAGCTTCGTCGAGAGAGATTTTTGAATTTAGGTGCTCTCTTCGCCTTCGCGGTTTATATTTATAAAGATTTTTTTAATTAATATTGATTGTTTCTTCATTGCTTATTTGAACCCTTTGACAATCATTAAGTGTTATACCACATGATTCTTGACAAATGTATCTTTTATGTACGCTGAGAGCATATGCACCAAGACAAATTCCTTGTGGGTCCAATCACACTTGGCCAAGAATTCTATTCCATTCCATTCTATACTATACCGGTCGTTTTAGGCAGGAATCGGGAGTTTTCTATATGTCGATGAAACTTCCCCCACTATAAACTGAAATAAATTGGGCTGGTTCGGATGCGTGGTTCCCTCATTAGACGTTTTGGGCCACTCTGTAAAAGAGGGATTTTACGCGAACTCTCAATCGGTCGATCCCGAGCCGCAAAAGTTTGTTCCGTGTTTAGTGCGTGACGTGTTGTTAGGAAGGCCGGTCGCTGTGGTTGTTGTGGTTTGGAACCCCCGCACGGCCAAGAGTTGTGATCGGAGGCGGTGCTTTGTGGTTTTTTTAGGAGGAGTTCCAACGCTTTTAAGTGTATTCACCAGCGGAAAGTTTTTTTGTGTGTCTCGCCCGGCCTCTTCTTTAGGTGAAAGACTGCGCGAAGATGTAATCAAGTTTCGCGTCCCTTCGAACCGATACTTCCCCATTTGGCATTTGATCGGATAGGAATTCCCCAGAGAGGAGAAATCCCCACATTTGCAGACTCGCCGCCTTTCACGGCAAAAGGGGGTCCGGACACGCGTGGGATTGCATTCGCCTCGCCTCGGAGAACCCCTAACTTAGTTTTGATGACCGGCAGTTTCCTACGTTAGTAGCCGAAGGATCCCCCCCCCCCCCCCTTTACTAGGTAGAGAAAAAGCTGCTCGAATCTCGGTTGGTTCGGTATGGGGGGGGGGGGAGAAAGAGTAGATCGGGAGGCAGATCGGAAGAAGAAAAAAACCCACGATAAAAAGAGAAAGCTTTGCGTGCTTGGCAACTGCCGGTTGAGGGGGCTGCTAAATCCCGCTAGGCCGCTTGAGAAAAACCCAGTGCGGGATCTAAAGTTGGCGTGCCTGATTTAGGAAACGCAATTCCTTTGAGATTTGGACGTCCAGGCCGTAGCGGCTCCTTATGGCGCAGCCGGGACCTGTTTCTCCCCCCCCCCCACCGTCTCTCCTTCCACCCCGCCTCTTTTCCTTCAGGGAAAAGAGTCCCGTTGACTGAAAAATGCCTGGTTTCAGGCGAACGTTTGGCGGGGCGGGGGAATTGAAACGAAATTCACTAGCAACAGTTTTTTTTGCGGTAGGGAAAGAAATGAGAAGAGCGCCGTGGGAAGCACTTTTGCCCGGGGATTGTACTCCTGAGCCGGGACATTGATGCCTCAAAGGGGTGGGGCTTAGAAGAACAACAAAGCAAATTGAGGCTGGGGGAATAAAATGGAGGCTCTTAACCTGTCATCTGAATATTGCCTGGACTGACAATATTCAGTCTTTCCTTTAGACCAGCGGTTCCCAATCATTTTTTGGCCATGCCCCACCTAAGCATCTCTAAAACCCTGAGGCCTCCCCCCCCCATATAATTCTTATTATTCAGAAAATGAACTACTCACACAGAGGCCATTAACTGGGTTTAAACAAGGTTCCAGTTGCCTCCATTAAAAATGAAATTGCACCCCGATGGGACGTGGGCCCCAAGTTGGGAACCAGGGCTTTAGACAGTAAAGTATTTCCTGTATTGTTTAGACCAGTGTTTCCCAACCTTGGCAACTTGAAGATATTTGGACTTCAACTCCCAGAATTCCCCAGCCAGCGAATTCTGGGAGTTGAAGTCCAAATATCTTCAAGTTGCCAAGGTTGGGAAACACTGGTTTAGACAGTATTTCCTTTAGACCAGTGGTTCTCAACCTTTCTAATTCTGTGACCCCTTAATACAGTTTCTCATGTTGTGGTGACCCCCAAGTCTAGTGCCAGTTCTTCCAACAGAGCTTGAAGCTGATTGGCAGAAAGGTCAAAGGGACACTCCCCCCTGTAAACACCTGATTGGGCGGACTGTAAAATATGTTCCAAAGCGCCAGAATAGAAGCTTTAGTTCTTAACACCATGGGAAATTTGTCTTTTCCCAGGGTCTTAGGCGACCCCTGTGAAAGGGTTGCTCAACCCCCAAAGATGTCCGACCCCCAGGTTGAGAACCACTGCTTTAGACTATTTCCTTTTCTATGGTGTGCTGTTTAAAGGAAAGCGTTTGCATGGGGGACAAAGGAAGCGATACAGAGACATGTTGAAAACCTCCTTTGTCCCTCAATATCGACACCAACTCCTGGGAAACCCTGGCACAAGATCGACCAACACAGCGCATGGTGATCCAGCAAGGCTGCCAGACATCTGAGGCCCGAAGAACATTCACTGCAGAAGAGAGGTGGGTACTCTGCAAAGCCAGGGCTGCAAATGCTGTGACAATGGTGCCCGCACATGTCTGCCCAACATGTGGCAGAACATTTTGTGCCCATATAGGCCTTACCAGCCACCTACGGATACATCGTATACAGCCCACAACCCATTAGATGTCCTCTTCGAACATGATGGATGAACATCATTGTCTGGACTGATCACGTGTTTCGGGATATGGACAATGGAAGTCAATTTGAAGGACTCTTGAATTTCCTGCCCCTTCCTCTAAAGGTAGATGCTTCTGCCTACAGTTTCATGTAAGGACATTAAAAGAAATCTCAAGGGGTCCCTCTGATGCTCTCCAGATGTGCTAGGACTGTAATTCCTAGAAGATGCAAAGCCAGCACATCTGTAAGGAACAAGATTGGGACCATCTGTTGCATTGTTTCTGAGCACAGGAAAATTTATCACTTCAAAATAGATAGACCCATAAAAATCCTTCCTTGGTTAGAATGTCATGTGAAAATGAGAGTATCTATGCACATATTTCTTTAAACACATTTGGAGGGTTATTTTCTACAAAATGAGCATTTTAACTACCTTATGTTAAAATGACAACGTGCAAATACTTTTCCATTTTATTAAGCTATTAAGAATTTCAAGTATTTTTGAAAAAAAATATGCTAGCATTCTGATTAATTTCAAAGCAGGGTAATTTGTGAAAACATGCTCGGTTTGTATTTGTTTTTGTTTGCATTTATTTGTGAAACTCTTATATATTTTGGGTTGAGTTTCCAGTGGTATCTCTACTTAAGAACGCCTCTACTTAAGAACTTTTCTAGATAAGAATTGGGTCTTCAAGATTTTTTTGCCTCTTCTTAAGAACCCTTTTCTATTTAAGAACCCGAGCCCGGAAAATTTTCCCAGGAAATTTGACAGCAGCACAAAGGCCCAGCCAGTTTCCTGCCATTCCCCCTTTAATCCTGGTAATCTTGGGCTTTTTTGGGCTGCCAGAGGAGCCTTTCAGTGGCGCTTAAGGAGGCTTTGGCAGTCCAGAGCGAACAAAGCATTTTGTTGCTTCCTGGAGCGTCTGGGTGTGGAAAGGCAAAAGGGGGCGCTTCGCCCCGGCTGAATCAACTTGGCTTCAGCCAAACTGAGGAGTCACCACAGTGAAGGAAAGGCGCCAGGTACCAAGCAAGCAAGCAAGAGAAGAGGGGAGTCCTTCAGCATGGGAAAGAAGAGGAAGCAGGTAGCAGCAGCAACCACCTTTCGGTCAAAGGAGCAGGAGGTTCCCGCCTCTTGCCCGCCTGGGTTTCTCTCTGGCAGAGTGTATTGGGAGGCAGCCTCATGCTGGGTGTATGGAAGGCACGTGCTCCTCCTTGCCGCCTCAGAGTCCCTCTTTTTTTTTAAGCATTCAAGTTTTGGATTTTTTTGATTCACCTTACTTTCTTCCTTCGGCAGCAGCTGTCCTCCTCCTCTTCTTCCTCCTCCTCCTCCCACCCAAAGCTTTTATTTTTTTCCTAATGGGTTTGTACACATTATTTGCTTTTACATTGATTCCTATGTGAAAAATTGCTTCTACTTACAAACTTTTCTACTTAAGAACCTGGTCACGGAATGAATTAAGTTCTTAAGTAGATATACCATTGTATATTGTATAGATGGGAATGAAAGATAAAAAGGAATTGCCTGGAAGATAAGAGAAGTGAAGCTGAGGTTTGGTGCTCTACAATTATAGTCAATCATTTCTAACACAAGGCAGGCAATGGTTCTTACTATGGTTGGAGAACATATCTTCATTCAGGACTGAAAATAACTGGATGGCCTTTTGGCCAGCTTGCCCTTCTCACCTTGGCTTCCTAAACAATTTTGCAAAACCTTGGAAGTTACTGCTCCACAATAAAATTAAAAGGCAAATGATTGTTATTTTTGTAAACAGAAGCTTGCTGAATGAAGAAGCGATGACTGATAAAGTCTTGAAAAAGTAGATAGAAGTATTATATAGATAGAAGTATTAGGAACCCTTCCTTCCACCCTCCCTCTTCTTTTTTGTGCCTTTGAATCAGTGTTAATTCCTGGTAATCACTGGGACAAGTCCCTGAAATTTTCTCTGCAAAGTTTCTTGGAAATAATTTGCCCTTGTCTTCTTCCTAGGACTGAAAGAGAGTGACTGGCCCAAAGTCACTCAGCTGGCTTTGTGCCCAAGTTCACAATAGGTAGACAGCTAAGAACTATTTCAGAAAAAAATATAATCAAGATTCAAATACATTTTATTTCAAATTCTGTCTTATTTTTCTGCATAGATTTAGTATATTAATGCATTTGTGAAGTATCACAGCCATGATATTTTCTTCTGTAAAGTACAAATTAAAACTATTTTATAGGCAAGAATATAAAATAAGATTATATATTACAATGAAAGAGAAGTAAATATTTGTGGTCTCCTAATTATTGGTTTGAATTATTCATATGCAACATTGTTGATTTTCGGTAGTAAATTTCAAGTATTCACAACTTTTATATAGGTGTGCATAATTTTATGCTAATTTTATATGCATATTAAGGTTTGTAAGGATCTGCTTAGAAATAGATATTCGTACTGCAATTTGTTTCAGATTTTTGCTTCAGTTGTCTTTTATTTATTTTTCAGTTTAAAAGTGTCTCTGCGGGATGTCATTTATCATATATTCATGAGAGAGTGATGTTGGTTTGAATGATTATTAACTATTACTGGATATGTCTTTGTGATCCTTCTTCAGGATCAACCAACAAAAACTTTCTGACAAAACTTGAGCCACATAATGTTAGTGCAAAATTGAGTTAAAATTCATTCATGTTCCTTCATGCTAAGTCTCATATAATAAGTACTTTGAAACAAGATCATATTAACTTTAAAAAAGGAAATCCTCATTTTGGGAGAAGAGCATTTGACAGGTTTGTGTAAGTGTCAAGTCAGGTTGACTGGCTGTGACTATATGTCAAAAATTCACTCCATTTTAGAAACATAGAAACATAGAAGATTGACGGCAGAAAAAGACCTCATGGTCCATCTAGTCTGCCCTTATACTATTTCCTGTGTTTTATCTTAGGATGGATATATGTTTATCCCAGGCATGTTTAAATTCAGTTACTGGGGATTTACCAACCACGTCTGCTGGAAGTTTGTTCCAAGGATCTACTACTCTTTCAGTGAAATAATATTTCCTCACATTGCTTTTGATCTTTCCCCCAAACGTTGCTTTTGATCTTCCCCCAAACGTTGATTTTAATGGGATACGCATGCATAGCAGGGCTTCCATTGCACCTGCCATTTTGATTTTTTTAAAGCCATTGCAGATACTTCTGTTGAGGGGTTGAAATAATATTTACTGAAAATAATTGTGATTTATAGATATCTCTCTCACCTGAAGGCACCTACTTATCTGTAATACAGTATATTCTTTAATACATAAGCTTGGCTTTCAATATTGTTAAGCATCACTCAACCCTTTTTGGAAAAACTCACTTGTTTTGAAATGGCTTTAGGAATGCAGTTGAAGTTCTTAGGTAAGATGGATGCCAGTTTCAGAAGAGTAGAACATAAATTTGCTCCTACACATTAGCTGTTCGGGAATGCTATAGATTATCCTGTTAATTGCAATGCTAAAAAACAAGAAGTCTCCCTTCTGTTGCAATTAAATCTTACTTCTCTTTTTGTTACAAACATCTGTTTTAAAAACAACTAAAGAAAACCAATATGGCCATTTCAAAGAGAGAACTGTCAGTTTCCTCCATCACAATATGTCTGTAGTATAAATGTCAAAGCCATAAAGAGAGAGAATAAACATTCTCAACTAGCTGAATGGCAGATTCCTGCCTTTTGCTTGAGAACACGCATACTGTATCTATCACTGTTATTATGTCTGACACACTCTAATGCTTATTTTCCTTCTTAAGCTGTAAATGAGTAGGCTCAACCACTGCTTTGACAGCAGAGTGTTAATCAGTTTGGCAGTTGCTTCCACTCTCTAAATTGTATGTTTCCAATACTCCTGTGGGTGGAATAATCCAAAGAATAAGGATAACTGCTGAAGAGGAATCCTGCTCCTTCTTCACCATTGCCATCTTACATTCAAGTATGAGGTTAGATAAGGGTCCTGGTCTCCAAGATCCACCCATAGTGCCAACAGCAGATCACAAAGTTGCAGGCATGGGTGGAATTCAGCTTCAGCTCTTTAATCAGTTGGAGCAATTAAAGTGACATTTGTAGTCCAGGAATAAGACATTTAGTGTGAATGGTAAATTGCAGGATGTTCCTTTATTGTTAAAACTGGAGTGTTTTTTGAGGGAGTTTTACTGATATGCATGGTCTCTCGCGGTCATGTGACATCCATAATATGGCAGAAACAATGAAAACTATACAAATTGTATCACACATGTAGTGATACCATGATGCATATAGCTGTACTGGAGTCAGGTGGCACCGAGATGGAAATAAAGAAATAAACATAAAGCACATAATGTTTGTATAAATTGTCTGTGTTAACATGAGACATCATATTTTTGCAAGTTCTCTGGCCAAATATTGTGCCAGGTGAAACTGTTTCTGTTACATCTTTCCAAACATAATCTAGACATTTTGCGTTTAACACCCATATATATTTTTCCTGGCAAATGAACATATTAGCATTTTATTGTGTTTGGAATATTCAGAGAGCTTCATCTGTATTGTTGTTTCTAAAATTTATCAACAAAGGTACATGCATGTTGATAATAACATTATTGAATTGTCTTCAAGAATATTTCCATGCACACAGATAATTCTAAGCCTTCTTTTTCTTAGAGGAAGTTATTTGTTTAGCGACCACAGTAGGGACTGACAACTTGGTCACTAAGTAATTGCTTATTTAGGCAATCTCTTCATTCTGCAAGGGAGGGAGGGGAACAGATCAGAGGCACAGGGCAACACATTCTAACTGACTGCAATGATAGATGCAAGAAAGAGAGAGGAGGGGGAGGAAGAGAGTGTCATATATGTGCACCTTGGTAACACAGTTATTTTTTTTCCAACACTCAACTTGAACAAACAACTTCAGATGGTTGCTTTATGAGGCAATAAGGAAGGTCTATAGACTTATGCTGGAGGAGAAAATTGAGAGACAGCAGTTTGCCTCCCTATGATCACTGTTCTCTGTTCATACTTGTCCTATGTTGAGACTTCACTTGGGCTTTATATTTCATTATGGTATGGCAACCACAAATATTCTGATTTTCCCTTGGACAGCTATTTTGTAAAATTGTTGCAACTGCTACTTCTAAATTTAATATTTCATTGGCACTTTTCCATAATTGCTTTGTTACTGTGTTTTTTTTTTTAAATGCCCTGGGGAATGAATTTAAGTAAGCTTTTGAATGGGTCAAAAGTTAGTTCAAACTTGAGCGCAACTTTGTCGCTTCTGGATTATTCAGAATGGTCAAGTTAAAGGGCAGTTTTATTCTTTGAAAACAACTTGTTTGTTTACCTTTATGCTTCATTTTACTGGCGATGGATGAAGGGGCCATGTAGGTGAATATAGAAATACACTGCTTACAAACAGGCATTATCTGCCTGTCTGTAACAAAAGGAAGTAATTTGGCAGTGTCAACACAAAAGAACTGAACAAATCAGATACCAGGAAATTATTGCAACAGGATTTGCTATGTTTCTGTTGATGCCATAAGGGTTAAGAAGGAACTAACTGTTAACCGGAGCTAAAAATTGAAATTTTATGTTTAAGTTATGAAACACATACTGCTCATCTGAGGTTTTCTATAACGTTTTTAATATTTTTAATATTTTTTCAGTACAATTTGTCTCCTATATGGTTTCCTCAGTTGCCATAATCTCACAGCTGTTGCTATTTAACTAAGGTTGTAAAAGAATTGAAATTGAAGAAATTTGGAAAACCCAGCTGGGGAAATTTGCTCTGAAAAGAATATGATCATTTCTGGAGGAATGATATGGAATATGGAAAATATTAAGGGAAATTATATTGTCCCCATATTTTCTCATATTTGCATATTGAGTCTTTGGAGAGGGACGGTATATAAATCCAATAAATAAATAAATAAAATATCATTTTCAATCAAAATCTGACTTATTTGTGTTTAAAGTAGAGGTTCTCAAACAGGGATTGCCATGGAACATTATGAGCAATTTGAGAGGGATAACCTATAGAATATAAATAGTTCACAATAGCAATAAGACACATACCGCTTCAGTGATTTTACAACCCTCTCTAAGCTGTTTACAGAATCAGCATATTGCCTCCAACAATCTGGGTCCTCATTTTGCCCACCTGAGAAGGATGGAAGGCCGAGTCAATCTTGAGCTGGTGGTGAGATTTGAACTGCTGAATTATAGCTAGCAGTCAGCTGAGTAGCCTGCAGTGCTTCACTCTAACCACTGTGCCACTCCTGCTCAACAATGTTGGTTGTGGAATGGAAAATAAATGTTCATTTTTAAATTTAACATATATGTTATATTTCAGTGTCTCATTTCTTTGATACATTGTTTATCCGTAGAATACTGTATAGCAAACAATTTAAATCTTAAATTCAAAATATGTTTATGATTTATTGACCTTATGTCCTTTTCACAGTACATGTCTTTGTTGTTCCGAGTAGGTGCTCAGATTTCTTTTTTAGAGTAAAAAAATGATTTACTGCTCAAAAAAATAAATAAAGGGAACACTCAAATAGCACATCCTAGATCTGAATGAATGAAATATTCTCATTGAATACTTTGTTCTGTACAAAGTTGAATGTGCACAACAGCGCATCAGTGTAATTGATGGTCAATCAGTGTTGCTTCCTAAGTGGACAGTTTGATTTCACAGAAGTTTGATTTACATGGAATTATATTGTGCTGTTTAAATGTTCCCTTTATTTTTTTGAGCAGTGTATAATAGACAATTGATTGACAATCAATTTCACATGCTGTTGTGCACATTCAACTTTGTACAGAAAAAAGTATTCAATGAGAATATTTCATTCACTCAGATCTAGGATATGTTAATTGAATGTTCCCTTTATTTTTGGATTTTACTAGTCAGATTTTTCTATCATCTAATCTTCCAAGTAAACCAGTGATGGGTTGCTCCCGGTTCGGATTGGTTCTTAGAACTGGTGGTGGCAGTGGGTGGCTCTGCCCACCGGCTGGGGACACTTCTGTGCATGCGCAAAAATGTCACACACAAGCATGAACCAGTAGCACAAAGTTCAGAACCCACTACTGAAGTAAACACTATGCTAGAGATGGTGCTTAGATTTATATAGGAATTTGTCTCAAGTGAAGGAAATAGTTATACAATAACAGTATAGTCCATCTGAGTGATGGTTTCAATTTCATTTTATTAGGTTGAAAGGAAAATGCTGTATCATTTCCACAATGTTCTTTGCATCCACTATGTGAAAATCATATAAAATATATAGGACTGAAATACTTACCTATTATGATCATTACATTCAGTGAGAAAGATCCTAGACAGAGAATGTGATTTCTTGCACCTCTTGTGATAATGCCTTTTACCTCCTGTTTTCCTCAGGCAGTATAGCATACAAGATGTTCTAGCTAGAGTATTACAGAACTTTTCATATGGAATGAGGTTTTTTTTTAAAATTGCTTTGAACCCTATGAATTCAATCCCTGCATTATAAGAATAAAAAAAAATACATTTGCCCAAGTATATCTTCTAATGCTCTCTATATTTCTCCAAATACTGCCTCAAATTTGAAGTTTGATTGATGGGTTTTTGCTAGCCTTTCTATTTTTTTATTTTGTTATGATTTTTATTTTTATTTGCTTTTATCTGATGAAACACCAGCATTTTCTCTCTTTCCTAGTTGTTATTCATTGAAGGAAGACATTTAAATTTTGCTGTTTAGCATTTCAGAGACCTTTCTGGAGAACAATATTTTTGGAAGAAGAAAACTAATTACTAAGGGCCCTGTTTCCTGTTTGTATTACTAACTGGTGAAGCACCTCAGCTTCTATGTATATTAATTTTGGATGTTTTTATTGTTTTAAAATGTTATTAGTGTCTTAATATTTAATATAGTTTTTCGATTGTAATGTACTCAGAGTCATTGACTGAGATGGGTTTCTGTAGAAAATTAATGAATGAACTGTAAAGCAATGCAAAATGGATTGCTTTACATGGCCTCCTGGTAATTTTTCCCAGTTCTGTAACTTTTTAAAATATTACTCTTAACCTGAGAAACAAGTGCTGTTCAGTGATGATTTTTTTTGTTCATATTCGGTTTTAATAAGTAGTAAACCTTTTTTGTAAAGCACAATGTCATTTGTTTTTGTAAAAAATCCTACAACATCATTGTATTCCTTGTTTACCCTTGGACACTCCCTTTATAGCTTCTCTGATCAAATTTTCCTTTTTGATCATCCAGAATAATGAATCTCAAATGATTATTAAACATTTGATTAGTTCAGGGGTTTTTGTCTGACTTTTTAAAATTATGTTTGGATTTTGCCTAGATGTGTTCAGCAGCCTCATATATGTGGGCAAATGTATTATTTTTGATTCTTATGCAAGGCAGACATTGAATTTATAGGTTCATAGGTTCAATGAATTCATATTATCTTCTTCCAAATCTTTTATTTAACAATCTACCAATTTTGGAATACATATTCAATATATGAGTTACATATGTGTGGAAAATAATTTTACAAACTGTTTACATTGTTTCTAACCATTATTTATCTGAATACTACTGAATATAGAGAGAGGAGGACAACCTGTGGTCTAGGGGTTAAAGCTACTGCCTTATAGGCAGACTCCCCAGGTTCAAATCCCAGTAAGGATATGGCTAACTGATGAGAGCAAAATAGCTTGAAATAGATCTATACTAATCTCCCTTCCTTTTCATTATCAGCAAAAACATGTTATACACACACACAAACAAACACACAGTCCTTCGGGATTGGGCAGCATAGAAGTCGAATTAATAAATAAATAATAAATGTATGTATGTATGTATTTATGTTTCGGATACTTGTATGTTGCTTTAATAATCTAAACTCTATGTGGTTCACAGTTAAAAACCCAAAGCAAAAGGTTAACTGTAGAGATGCCTGTATTCACCTCACCTCTAATTGTCCCAAGATGGGACTCAAAATTATACTCAATAATTGTAAATATCTGGAAAAAGTGCATTTCGCAGGGGGAGGGCAGGGCAGGAGATATGGGGAAAATATAATTGGAAAATGCTATACTACTTTATTCTTTGATTTTTACACAGTCTATAATATTTCTAGTGAAAAAGAGTGGAATAGATTTTGACCTCCTCTCCCCCCTTATACTTGATAGTTTGGGTTTCAATCACTTTTTGCTACATGTCTACAGCTGTGATTCTAAAGATAGCCTATTGCATTGTTGTAGGATCTCCTTTCCTTGGCATCATAGTGACTCTATCTATCTATCTTATCTATCTATCTATCTATCTATCTATCTATCTATCTATCTATCTATCTATCTATCTATCTATCTATCTATCATCTGGGAACTGAGATATCCTTTCCCCCTAGGCCTATACAATTTATACATGGTATGTTTGTGTGTGTGCTTGTTTGGTTTTTAATAAGATTTTTTAAAATTATTTTAAATATTAGATTTATTACATGCTGTTTTTATTATTGTTGTTAGCCGCCCCGAGTCTACGGAGAGGGGCGGCATATAAATCTAATACATAAAATAAATAAATAAATAAATATATCTATCTATAATTTATTTATATTTATATATTATTTATTATTTGCAGGCAGCAGTAATGACTTGCTGTGACTCCACAGGACTTACTGACTAGGTTTGATTTGAAAAACTTGCATAAATGCTGCCATAACTATCTTAAGAGTGGAAAGTTATTCTGATCGAATAAGCATGTAAATAGAAGAATAGTGACTTTGGATAGCAAGGAACTGGAATGCTCTAGCACAGGGCAGATTGGAAATCATGAAAGAACCTGAAACTATTCATTAATCTTTTTTTTAAAAAGTGGGGGAATCAGCTACCTAATTTGATAGATTTATTATGTATGTTTGTATGTTGATACAACCTGGGGGGTAAACATTATAAAAATATGAAAATACCGTATTTTTCGCTCTATAAGACGCACCTGCTGATAAGACGCACCTAGATTTTAGAGGAGGAAAATAGAAAAAAAATATTTTGAGCCAAAAAGGGGAGAGGAAGAGAGGAAGGAGTGAAAGAAGGGAGTGAGGGAGGAAAGAAGGGAGGAAGGAAAAGGAAAGCAAGAAATGGAGGGAGGAAAGGAAGGAAGGAAAGAAAGAAAGAAAGAAAGAAAGAAAGAGGGAAGGAACAGGAACAGAGGAAGGAAGCAAGGAAACTTATGAAAGGGGAGAGTAAGAGAGGAAGGACTGAAGGGAGGGAGGGAGGGAAGAAGGTAGGAAGGAGAAAGAAAAGAAGAAATAGAGGAAGGGAAGGTAAAAGAGAGAAAGAAAAAGAGCAAGAAAGAAAGCAAGAAAGAGAGAAAGAAAATGAAAGAGAAATAAAAATAGAGAGGGGGAATGAAAGAAATGGAAGGAGGGAAGGAAGGAGAGAAAGCAAGAGAAAGAAAGAAAGCAAGAGAAAGAAAAAAGAATGAAAGAGCAAGAGAGAAAAAGAAAGAAAGAAAGAAAGAAAGAAAGGCAACTTCAAAGAAAGGCTCACTGAGCATCTCTCACTCTCTCTCTTTCTATCCCTCTTTCTTTCTTTCTCTTCCTTTCTCTCTCTCCTCTTCCTTTATCTCCTCTCTCTCCCTCCCTCTCTTTCTCTCCCCCCTCTCTCCCCCTTTCCCTCTCTCTTTCTCTCTCTCCTCTCTTGCTATCTCTCCCCCTCTCCCTCTCTCTTTCTCTCCCCCCTTTCCCTCTCTCTTTCTCTCTCTCCCTCTCTTGCTAGCTCTCCCCCCTCTCCCACTCTCTTTCTCCCTCTCCCTCTCTCTCCCCCTCTCTCTTTCTCTCTCTCCCCCCCTTTCTCTCCCTCTCTCTTTCTCACTATCTTGCTGTCTGTTGCTCTCACTCACTCTCGTTCTCCGTTCTTCTTAGCGGTGACGCGCGCACGCCCTGCCCGCCTCACCTTTGCCGAGAGCTCTCAGCAAGGGGGTTGTAGGAGAGGCGGGGCCGGCGGCAAAGGTGATATTCAATGTCGGGGGAGAACGGGTGGTTGCACGCGTTCCCTATCTCCCTGCTAGCCCACTCGGAATATTCAAAATAAGAAAAACCTTCGCCGGCAAAGGCTTTTCTTATTTTGAATATTCCGAGTGGGCTAGCAGGGAGATAGGGAACGCGCCAGCCGCCCGTGCGCCCCCGACATTGAATATCGCCTTCGCCGGCCTCCGCTGACAAAAGCCTTTGCCGGCATTTCCTCTCGGCACAGCGGCGGGCGGAGAGAAGGAAGGGGGGGCAGCGGCGTCCCTCCTGGCCTTGGCGGGCCGCCCGACCCTCCCCACCTCCTGCAAACGCGGCGGGCGGCGGGGGGAGAGCGAGGAGCCGGTTCCGGCGGGCGCGGGGCTTGGCTGGCTGGCTGGCGTGGGGAGCGCCGCTGGTGGTGAGGAGGGAGACCCTCCTCCGGGAGGGAGGGGGCCAGGCAGCAGCTAGCCAGCCAGCGGGATGGCGCTTCGGAGTTCGCAGCCTCCCCCCCCCCCCCACCCTGCCTGCATCTTCGCTCCATAAGACGAGGCTGATTTTTCTTCCTACTTTGGGAGGAAAAAAACTGCGTCTTATGGAGCGAAAAATACGGGTACTCATGATAAGTTTAAAGTAATTAAAATAAGCTAAGCACATTTTGTTGATAGATCAGCCTTGACTAATGCTGTCCTACCCACTTATTGCTATTGGAATATAAAATGCAAAATCAGCTGGTTGGAATAAGTAGATGTAATTTGTCCATATATGGGGGTATTTAATTAAGTGAAACCTTCCTACCTTTGGGGCACTCCAGATACATTAAGCTGTAAATGCTGGCAGAAGAATAATGGGAATGCATTTTAGCACATTTGGGACTGATTCTGTCATTTGAAAGTGGTGATTAAACATTGTGGCGGCTACAGTAATTGGCCTGATTTGATTTCAGAAAAAGTCAAGCAGAATTGAATCTGGGTAGTTTTTGGATGGAAGGTCACCAGAAAATGTGAGAAACCATTTCTGTGTTGTTGCCAAGACTAAGGACCAAGAGTCAGCTTCTGGGAGTCTTTATTTCAGGTCATATAACTGCTTCACCCTGTGCTGCTTTGTGTAGTGCAGTCTAATGACCAATCACTATCCTGGGTCTAGAAAGCTTACAACTTCAATGCCTTAAACATGATCTCTAAGTATTGCCCACAAGATCATATGCTGCAACGTTCTGCCTGTCAATGACTACTTCAGCTTCAACCACAACAACAGAAGAGCACACAACAGATACAAGCTTAATATTAACCGCTCCAAATTGGACTAAAAAATACGACTTTAGTAATCGAGTTGTCGAAGCGTGGAACTCATTACCGGACTCCGTAGTATCTTCCCCTGACCCCCAACATTTTACCCTTAGGTTATCCACAGTTGACCTCTCCAGATTCCTAAGAGGTCAGTAAGGGGCGTGCATAAGTGCACTAGCATGCCTCCCGTCCCCTGTCCTATTGTCTCTCCTATATCTCCTATATCAAATCTACTATTCTTCTATTCTAATCTTCTTATACTACTCTCATAATATCCTTCTATTCTCTAATTGATATATTCTATTCCTAAATTTTCACTTCTATTCGTTCTCTAATATATTTTACTCGAGTATAACCTCTATAACCTTCATTGTGTATTATTGTGTATTGGACAAAATAAAAATAAATAAATAAGAAAGTAAGTAATCTAAAGTTTGAATTGAGTCTTCTAGTGTTGATCATTTCTAATTAATTAATCAACTTCGGTATGAAATATGGTAGTTATATTGATTGTTTTAAATCCTAAAAGGTGGTATAAGCAAGTGTTGATAATAATCTGAAAAACCTTTGGAATGTAAAGTCTTACTTTATGTGATGGAATGTTATCTGGATTCCTAGGAAGGAGGGAGGGCATTCCATAGAAGGAAGAGACAATGCAGTTTACATAGTTTCTGTGAGAGAAAGGATGAAGAAGACTTCTTCTTAATAGTTCCCAGAATGTATGCTTTATGGTGCAAGTTAGTCTTCTTTGCTTTGACAAGATTTCTGTCAGTAATAGTAATAGTAATAGTAATAATAATAATAATAATAATAATAATAATAATAATAATAATAATTATTATTATTATTATTATTATTATTAGATTTGTATGCCGCCCCTCTCCGAAAACTCAGGGCGGCTCACAACAGTAATAAAAAACAGCATAACAATGGGACAAATCTAATAATAAAAATATATAAAACCCCCAACAATTTAAAAACTATACAGCACATACATACCAAACATAAAATATAAAATCATGGAGAAGATATCTTAGTTCCCCCATGCCTGGCGATACAGGTGGGTCTTGAGTAACTTGCAAAAGACAAGGAGGGTGGGGGCCGTTCTAATCTCTGGGGGGAGTTGATTCCAGAGGGCGGGGGCCGCCACAGAGAAGGCTCTTCCCCTGGGGCCCGCCAAACGACATTGTTTGGTCGACGGGACCCAGAGAAGGCCAACTCTGTGGGACCTTATTGGCCACTGGGATTCGTGTGGTAGAAGGCGGTTCCAGAGATATTCTGGTCCAATACCATATAGGTCATTACCAACACTTTGAATTGTGACTGGAAACTGATCAGCAGCCAGTGCAGGCCATGGAGTGTAGATGAAGAACAATAAAGAAATCTGTTTAGTGTGATCTCAGCACCTCCTTCTTGGTGTTTGGAGCCTGATATTTTATTTGGTGATCCCGCAGTCTTAAATTGAGATCCAGTGATAATTACTGCAATTATATGTTATTATTCTCCCATGCATAGAGAGCAAGGCTTAGTAAGTATTTCAGTACCACAAACATAAGTAAGAGCAGAGTTGATACATTTGCCTAGTAAAGGATAAATTAAACCATGTCCATGTTATTGTAACACTGTATCAGTACGTTAATAAGCCACATAAAGTACTCATTCTCAATGGTGAAAGAGAAATGGGTTTTCTTTCTTCTTTTTCAGTTTTGCAACGCCTGACCCTTTTGAAATCTGATTACTAAGAAATAACTCTTCTCAGAACTGAAAAATTCCTGGGTAATATCTCCCGGACAAATTCATGATGCCTGATTAAAGCAGTTATTTGGAAAAAGAAGTTGCTTTCTGTTAAAATGAGTTTTGTTGTATTAAATAGACTCACTAACCTCCCTTATAATGGTTCTGAGAATTCATTTATCCTCCCATTTTATAATGTAATAGAATATAATATTTGATATAATAGCTGCCCAGACTCTTCCTGCAAACCTATTTTAAACTGTTGAAAATTTATTTATTAATCATTTATTTATTTATTAATCAAATTTGTATGCCATCCCTCTCCGCAGACTCGGGGCGGCTAACAACAGTAATAAAACAATATTAAAAAATCTGATATTTAAGTTAATTTTAAAAAGAAACCCCAATTTAAGAGACCAATCATACATACAGACATACCATGCATAAATTTTTTATAAGCCTAGGGGAAGGGATGTTATGTTATGTTGTTATGTCCAGGGACATGCCTTTTGTGGAATACAGGGAGTTGAAGTCCACTCATCTTAAAGTTATCAAGATTCAGAAATACTTGACTAAATCATAGGTTTCAACTGCCAGGAAATGTAAGCTTTGGTCTACCAGAATCTAGCAAACTGATGAAGTGCACATGTTTGAAAGCTGCCAATATTACTCAATAGAGAACCACATGCTAATCAATGTAAAGCAGGCAAAATGGAAGAGACTGAAAAGGGTTCAGAACCTCCTGGTGTGTCCTTATGTAAACAAGTAGAAATGAGTAATTTTTCTGGACAATTTGCCAGTGTAAGACTTCTAATTTCTAAATGAAACAGATTTAGTTCAGTGATCCCCCCCTCCCCAAACAGTATTTCCCCCTTCTGTTTTGTGATTATCCAGTTTAAAGCACAGTTGAAGGCTTCAGTCAGATTAATTTCCCAAAAGGATATAGTTTTGTAGAAACTTGCCTGCATACATATTATCGGTCAAGAAGAATAAATCCAAAATATTGGTGAATTGTGATTAGTCATGAGATAAGTAACGAAAGTGTAAGGAAAGTCTTCTGTATCTGAGCAACAACTGTAGTAGTCATACGATCCATGCTAAATGTGATTTAAGTGCAAGACAGAATGGAAACTTCACTGTAATATGTCTCCATTTAGTTTCCTTTTCTAAGATCTATTCTGATAAAAGTTTATATCTTTATTTGCTGTTGCAAAAGCTTGTTTTTGTAATTGGCAAGATGTTTCCAGATAATTTAGCCAGAGGTGGGTTCCTACGGGTTCGGACTGGTTCTATAAAATCATTAGTAACTTGGAGGTCTGGGCTGCTAGAACCGGCAGCGACCCATGCGGTGCCACGCCCCTGAGCGTGGCAGAGAGAGAACATTGTAAGTTGACATGTCATGTCACCACATTGACTTATAACATCAATTCTGGCATCCCCAGTTGCTGTCAATAGACAACTCCTGCATGATCACAGTGTCCTGTGGTGGTGTGTGGTCCCTTCCTCATTGACTTTGCTTTGTGGAAGCCAGCAGTGAAGGTTGCAAAGGATGAGCCAATGGTGATGAGAGCGTGACCATCTTCATTGTGAACCAGTTGCCAAGCACCTGAATCATGTGAGAGTGGGAACGTTGGATGAGTAGACTTTAAGTGAAGAATACAAGTATCTCATTCTCCTCTCTGACAAATCACTGGTAGCATTTGTTTCCTAAGTCCATGCTCTGCTGTATTTTGCTGGCATTCACTTTCCATGCAATACAGGCCTGCCAGTAATCAGCAAATTAGGATGTCTCCTTGAAATTACCAGGACGTTAAAACCAGCGTTTGGAGATGAGTAAAGCATATGACGAAGCCAATCTAGAGCCATGTGGCTTTCCAGCAATGCTTGCCAACATTAGCAGTTGTATAATTATCCAGATGACATCATTAGAGTGAATTTATGACTCAGCAACTTTTGCTGACGGTATGCCTGCTTATAATCATGCTTAAAGAATCCAGAATATTGGACTGGCTTTGTAGAGCCATTAGAATATATACACACACGCTATGCCAATAGGGACATACAGCTGGATTTCCTTTAGAAGGACTTGCTTTGTCTGTTGCCTAGTTCAGTGTTTTTCAACCAGTGTGCCGCGGAACATGGTCAGATGTGCCATGAGAGGGGAGAGAGAAAGAGAGAGAGAAAGAGAACGAAAGCAAGAGAGAGAGAGAGAACAAAAGCAAGAGACAAAGAGAAAGAAAGAAAGTGAAAGAGAGAAAGAAAGCAAGAGAGAGAGAGAAAGAAAGAAAGAGAAAGAAAGAAAGAGAAAGAGAGAAAGAAAGAAAGCAAGAGAGAGAAAAAGAAAGCAAGAGAAAGAGAGAGAGAGAGAAAGCAAGCAAGAGAGAGAGAGGGGGGAGAGAGAAAGAAAGCAAGAGAGAGAGAGTGAGAGAGAAAGAAAGCAAAAGAGAGAGAAAGAGAGAGAGAGAGAAGGGAGAGAGAAATGAGAGAAGAAAGGGTAGAAAAAAGAGAAATGAGAAAATGATTGAGGCAGAGAATGAGAGGAAAGAGAGAGAAACAAAAGAGAGAGAGAAGTTACTCTTGATTTAAAGCATATGATAAAAAGCACCCAAAGAATAAGAGAGGAAAACTCCCCAGCCCTCACTTGTTTCAAGAGTGTTCAATGGTTCAAGAATGTGTATATATTCTCACACACACACACACAAGGGGGGGGGGAATAATATATATAATATGTACTGTCTTAGTGTGTCATTTTGTGTCATTTCGGTTGGTAGTGTGCCCCAGGATTTTGTAAATGTAAAAAATGTACCGCGGCTCAAAAAAGGATGAAAATCACTGGTCTAGTTCATTCCATTACATAGCAGAACTTTGATCTGTTAAATCTGTGCAATCTGAGCCTGGGCCAGCCTTGATTCTATTTTAGAATCTTCTAATATGATATTGGATAGGCTGTATATCTTCCTTTCAACACGAAACAAGGAAAATCAGAATGACTGCTGGATAATCTGGAGTGGCAGGATAATTGCCAATTGGTTTAGTAAAGTTCATTCTGAAGGACAACACATTCTGGTACAGGACATTAAAGAGGTTGCCTTTGTGGCTTTCCTAGATTCGGGCTCTAGAATACAAACCATTTCCTGTTTTCATTCTCAGTAAAGTGCTTGAGGTTCAATAATTTAAAAATATCTTTTCTGCTGCTAATTTAATCAGAGTATTCCATTCTTCCAACCATGAAAAATCTAATACTATGAGTTTGGACAAATGCTTCTCTTCAATAGCTTTTTTTGAATGGGTGTAGAGATCCTTGTGTGACCTCATATTTGTCTGTGTATTTTAGAAATAAATAAATAGATCCCAATATTTTGATAAGGGGAATGATTTTAATACATCTTTTGTGGCCATAAAAGTAAGTTATCTTCACCTGTTCAAAGTTAGCATGTTATTAGCCTATAAAGCAAAATAAATGTTAAATATGAAATTTAGCTCTACTAAAGTTATAGTTTCAGAATTGCCCTGTCACTAAGGTAGATTTCCTCTGTTCAATCCCTTTTTGCATGCTGTCTCTCTACTATATTTATCTATGGAGCTTGGACGCTGTCAGGCACTCCCGATTTAATGTTCCTCAATGCCATAGAATGAAGGTCGAAGGCCCTTTGTGGAAATCATCCAGTTTGTTTCAGCAGTGAATTATGATCACGTGCCTGGCTTCAGGCTACTGCCAGATGATCAGGGCTACTGCTAACCTTGAATGCAGTTCCTTAGTTGGTATTCTAATATTTTACTACTTGCTTTTGCTGACAGTGATCTTGTATTGTAGTGGTGTTCTTAGAACTTTCTCTTGGGCATGTATGCTGACATCACCACATTCTTGGCTGCTCGTTTCTTTAATGCTTCATTAGCTTTGCTAATCATTCACCATTGCTGTAATGATATACTCCCTGATTAAACATATGATTAAGAAAAACAGATGTCCCTTCTCCCAACTCATACCATTAAATCACGTTTTTGATTGTAACAAGAAAACCTAAATTTGCAAGCATCTCTTCATTGTTTCAACCAGTTTTGGAAGCACTGATATATCTCTCGCTCTCTGTCATCTGACTTAAATGAGGCAATATCCTGATTGTGAAAGCCTCCTCAAACCGTTCAGGTTGGTTCTTCTTGGTTTTATTTTAGGCAGCCCTGTTTTTAATTCTATGAAACTTTTGAGTAGAGATTTAAAATGCAAGTTACGGTTTGTTTTAATATAGAAACATAGAAGACTGACGGCAGAAAAAGACCTCATGGTCCATCTAGTCTGCCCTTATCCTATTTCCTGTATTTTTATCTTACAATGGATATATGTTTATCCCAGGCATGTTTAAATTCAGTTACTGTGGATTTACCAACCACGTCTGCTGGAAGTTTGTTCCAAGGATCTACTACTCTTTCAGTGAAATAATATTTTCTCACGTTGCTTTTGATCTTTCTTCCAACTAACTTCAGATTGTGTCCCCTTGTTCTTGTGTTCACTTTCCTATTAAAAACACTTGGGATTTTCTTCGATTTTAAGATATATAATCTTGGTTAAAACATTATTTACCACGATAATGTTTTAGCTGTTTGAATTTTTATGTCACCCTGCAAGCTCTTTTTCCTTTTCACCACTCTGAAAAAAAATAAAGCCATACTTCAGAATGGAGCACAAGCTCACAGTAGCCCTCAAAATATTTCCTATATGAGCCGTGGTGGCACAATGGTTAGAAGGCAAGCTACCTCTGCTGCCAACAGTTCATCAGTTCAAATCTCACTGGCTTAAGGTTGATTCAGACATCCATCGTTCCAAGGTCAATAAAATGAGGAGCCAAATTGTTGGGGGCAATAATGCTGCCTCTCTAAACCATCGAGAGAGGGCTGTAAATCACCATGAAGTGGTATATACGGTAAGTCTAAGTGCCATTGCCATTGCTATATCCCTTGGGCTGGGTGGACTGGCAGAAATTGCAATAGGCAACTACATACATGGTAGGTCAAGAAACATAAACATGTAAAATAATACTCTATCAAAACAACCACAAAATGGAATGGTGAACCTTATGAACAAAACAATATATGAATATACAGTGATCCCTCGATTTTCGCGATCTCGATCTTCGCGAAACGCTATATCGCGATTTTTCAAAAAATATTAATTAAAAATATTTTCCCACCCGATGACGTCACTCTCTTCCTTTCTCATCTTTCTTTCTCTCTCTCTTTCTCTATCTTGCTTCTTCCTCTCTCACACTCTCTTCCTCCCTCTCTCATCTCTTTCTTTCCTTCTCTCTCTTTCTCTATCTCTCCCCCTCTTGCTCTCGAGCGGCGGGCGGGCAGCAGCGAGGAGCCGAAGATCGGGCTTTCCCCTTTGCGTGGGCGGCGGGGAAGACCCAGGGAAGGTTCCTTCGGCCGCCCAGCAGCTGATCTGCTTGGCAGTGCCGCAGTAGCGAGGAGCCGAAGATCGGGGTTTCCCCTTTGCGTGGGCAGCGCAACCTTCCCTGGGTCTTCCCCGCTGCCCACGCAAAGGGGAAACCCCGATCTTCGGCTCCTCGCTGCAGTACATCACTCTACCTGGTGCGCCACCCCAGCTCATATTGCTGTAAGAATTCAGAGCCTTGCCTTTCATACACTTGATTATCCTCAAGCCTTGGATAGGTGATGAGCAAACTGAGCTGCTCAGAATGGCCAATGAGGGCAAATAGATACGAGTATGATAATTAGTTTGTTGGGTTTTTCAGTTTATATCTGATTGCATTCAACAACATTGACAACAGCTTGTTATAAATAGTCTTAAATGTTATGACTGTGGCATGGACTTCAACCCCTATCATAGAGAGAGTATCTTTGTCATCTTCTCCTTTGTAATAGGATGGTAATTTTAATTTGCAGCATGTTCTTAGCAGAGTTTGGATTTTTTCCTAGTGGAGTTCCTAGATAAGTGGCCTTAATTAAGATAGTAATATTTTCATAAATCTATACCAGATGCCTTTACTTTTACAAGTATAGAGAGAAGCTATGAAAGTTGTTGTCCTTGTTAACATTGTAAATTGAGGAACAGTTGATATTTAGTGATCACTGTATAAATATTATGTAGCTTTGGTACATGCCTCATGGTTGCCTAAGAACAAAACAAACAAAACAATCTTGATTTTAGCCTTGCTAGTTTTAAAATCTTTATTTTTTAATGGCTTGCATTGGCTGCTGATCAGTTTCCGGTCACAATTCAAAGTGTTGGTCATGACCTTTAAAGCCCTACATGGCAATGGACCAGATTACCTCCGGAACCGCCTGCTACCGCACGAATCCCAGCGACCGATAAGGTCCCACAGAGTTGGCCTTCTCCGGGTCCCATCGACCAAACAATGTCGTTTGGCAGGCCCCAGGGGAAGAGCCTTCTCTGTGGCGGCCCTGGCCCTCTGGAACCAACTCCCCCCAGAGATTAGAACTGCCCCCACCCTCCCTGTCTTTCATAAACTACTCAAGACTCATTTATACCGCCAGGCATGGGGGAGTTGAGATAGCCCTTCCCCCTAGGCCATTACAAGTTATGCATGGTATGTTTGTGTGTATGTTTGGTTTTATAATAGGGAGTTTTAGTTGTTTTTTATTATTGGATTGTACATGTTGTGTTTATTATTGTTGTTAGCTGCCCCGAGTCTGCGGAGAGGGGCAGCATACAAATCCAATAAATTATTATTAATTATTATTATTATTAATTATTATTACGGTATATTCTTTCAGAACTGCCAGAAATAGGCTTTCCTAGCAATTAATAAATTACAAAAACTAGAAAACAATATCATCAATGCAAAGGTCAGACCTCTGTGCTGGAATTGAAAACTTGTGGGCAGACATCTCAAATCTCCTGCGCTATAGCGCACAACTCATGTTAGAGGGAACACTGATGCTAACTACAGTGATCCCCCGCTCGTTGCGAGGGTTCCGTTCCAGGACCCCCCGCAACGAGCGGGTTTTCACGAAGTAGCGCTGCGGAAGTAAAAACACCATCTGCGCATGTGCAGATGGTGTTTTAAACTTCCGCAGCGCTAGCGAGGAGCCGAAGATTGGGGGGTGGCGCGGCTCTTTTAAAACATCGCCGCCGACATGGGGGGCTCGCTAGCACCCCCCCGAACCCCCAACCCGGGTTTGGGGGGGTGCTAGCAAGCCCCCCATGTCGGCGGCGATGTTTTAAAAGAGCCGCGCCGCCCCCAATCTTCGGCTCCTCAGCGGCGAGCGAGCGAGCGAAGCCAAGCCGGCAGCAATGTCGCCGCCGCTGCAGCCAACGCGCGCTACGATCTTCCGGGCCAGCCAGGCTCAGTGACGGAAGGCAGCCGCTTGGCCCGGGATGCTGGGCCGAGAGGAGCCGGGCTTGATCCGCTGAGCCTGGCTGGCCCGGAAGATCGTAGCGCGCGTTGGCTGCAGCGGCGAGCGAAGCCAAGCCGGCAGCAATGTCGCCGCCGCTGCAGCCAACGCGCGCTACGATCTTCCGGGCCAGCCAGGCTCAGCGGATCAAGCCCGGCTCCTCTCGGCCCAGCATCCCGGGCCAAGCGGCTGCCTTCCGTCACTGAGCCTGGCTGGCCCGGAAGATCGTAGCGCGCGTTGGCTGCAGCGGCGGCGACATTGCTGCCGGCTTGGCTTCGCTCGCCGCTGCAGCCAACGCGCGCTACGATCTTCCGGGCCAGCCAGGCTCAGTCACGGAAGGCAGCTGCTTGGCCCGGGATGCTGGACCGAAAGGAGCCGGGCTTGAAGATCGCAGCGCGCGTTGGCTGCGGTGGCGAGGGCTTGCGATGGAGGGTGGAGGAAGCGGCCATGGGAGGGCGAGCTGCCTCAGGGAGGAGGATCGGGCGGGACCAGGTGGGGGCTGGAATTTCTCCGCCAGGGCGAAGGGCGGGCGAGCGGCGAAGGGCGGGCGAGCGGGTGCTGGGGAGGGCTTCTCGCCCTCCCGCCAGCAAGAGGGGGAGCGAACGGCGTGGGCAGGCGAAGGGCGGGCGAGCGGCAGCGAGGAGTTTGCGTGGGCGGTGGGGAAACTCCTCGCTGATGCCAGCAAGAGGGGGAAGACCCAGGGAAGCCGCCCAGCAGCTGATCTCCCGGTTGCCATCTACGCATGCGTGCCCATAGAAAAAAAGGGCATGCATGCGTAGATGGTATTTTGACTTCCGGGTTGAAAAATTGCAAATTACCCTGTTCGCAATGGTCGGGGACGCAATAACCGGGGGATCACTGTATTCTTTTATGTTTGTCGGTTAAAAATGATCACAAGTGTTCATAGCAATCTGCTTTTTGAAAAAGCACTCCCTGTTTTCATACAGTTTGACCTCCATTCTAATTCTTTTTTTTTATTCTTAAAAGGAATTGCTCTGTACTGACCTAGCAGTTCTATGTGGATATCATCCATCCTATGAGGTTACTTGATTTCAAATCAGACAAACCCCCCCCCCCCAACTTGGAAATAAATAATAAAGCTGTAGGCGACAACTGATCTTTAGAGGATCTTGGGGACTTGCTGAGAAATGATACATTTGGTATTGAAATCCTAGCATTTTAAATGTTTATTTAAGCCTTTACTTTATAATGAAATCCATAGAGTGAAGAAAAAAATGGTTTAAAAATTGCTAGCATTGTCCTTTATACTTGATAAGGCAGACGTCCTGAATATTGTTCATTTCTAGTTTCATTCAATTTGCAGAGATCTCTTTTAAGCTTCATAGGCTTCATATCTAGTAACCCCATAACTAGATAAGTCACCTTTAAGATCTATCTAGTTATGGGGTTACTAGATATGAAGCCTTTGGATTCCATGGTTTAGAGCAGTGGTTCTCAACGTGTGGTCCGTGGATCCCTTGGGGTGGGCACAACGTCACCACAAAGAGGTCGCAGAGGCTTGAAGAAATGTTACAATTTACTGTAAATCTTGAGTTAAGGGGTCTGTGGCCAATAGTCCATGGCCAAAAAAGGTATTGAAAGGTGAAAAAGAGATTGAGAACCACTAGTTTATAGTTCATTCTCTCTCTTCCATATGTTGTTTGAGTGTGATATTGAGTATATATCCAGTACTGTGTGTCCATACACTTATGTGATTCTCTTTTTGTAAATCGTTCTAGACTTATTATCTGGCTTCCTGGAACACAGAGAAAGTATAAAACATTTGGGTCAAACATACCTTCTGGTCATGCCAAAAATATTTATATTGTAGATAGAGAGCTTGTCACACAATTTAAAGGGGCAGAAGATGACGAAGCAGATTTCCTGACTTATGTCTCTTTTCTCTGTACACTTGATTAGTTGCAAATATGACTAACTCAGAGGAGAGGGGATGTGAACTGGTGATGAGCAATCTCTCCCCTCCTACTTACTTTGAAGCTGATGTTGATTCTGCATTTTACCATCTTTGATAACAACATGTCTACGGTGTGTGTCATTTGTGCCTTTTTATGGTTTGGTTGAGAGCCAAACAAATTAAGTATCCCATTAAGATTCATCTGCTTTCCTATAATATTGGAAACTTAATTTTCAAAAGTTGTAAAAAAAAAATCAGAAGAATGCTGTTTTTTTAAAAAAAATCTTCCAAGATTCAATGATTTTCATTTTCATTTTTATTGATAATGATGTTCACTTTGAAATACTACAATATCACTTTTGAAAGGGTTGTTTTTCATTACTTTCAGAAAGTATGTTGGGAGATTTTTGTTCATTTGGAGGACAATTAAATGCAACTGTAAATAAATAAATGAATAAATCAATAAATAATGTCCTATAGCCCATTTTTCTTATATGTTTATATATATGAGCATGGTACTTTTTATATTTATAAAAATCAGAAGGGCAAACCATGAGTGGAAGCTCAAATATATTAAAGACAATAACCCTGAACAATAAAACAATATTTACAGGTCCCTTCAAGTCTTTATTTTCTCTTGATGAGAATGATTGTACCTTGATTTGGAAAAATGTAATTGTACTGTTTGTGCTAGTAGGAATGGATTTTGGACTAGCCTTTTAATCTTATTAGTGTTCTAAATGCGATTAGCTAGATGTGGTTACTCTTTTCAGCCATCTCTCTTTCTCTTTTTGTATCTCTCGCTCTCTCGCTCCCTGTCTCTGTCTCTTCTCACTCTTGGAAAGCTCTGCATGCTCTCCTTGAGGTTTTTCACTACCTGTTTTTTTCCTTCCTTTTGGAAATCTGGGCTGGGTGAGGAACAAATGCAACCTGCAGTGGAGGCTTCCCTCCCCCTCCCCCTCTCACGACTCCCTGGCCGGCTGTGGTGAAGCTGACAGTGTGTGCATGAGAGGGGCAGGGGGAGGGGGGAAGTCTCCGCCATTCCTCACCCAGCACGGATTTCCAAAAGGAAGTTGAAAAAAGAAACAGATAATGAAAAGCCCCAAGGAGAGCACGAGGGGCTTTCTAAGAGAGTGAGAAGAGACACAGATACAGGGAGCAAGAGAGAGCTACACACACATACTCTCTCTCTCTCTCTCTCTCTCTCACACACACACAGAGGGAGACCGGCTGATGGGTGAGCAAAGGGGTGTGCATAAGTACACCAGGGTGCCTTCCGTCCCCTGTCCAATTGTCTCTCCTATATCTCATATTTCTTTTCTTCCACTCATATACCTCTTCCTCTATCCTCCATTGATGTATTGCATTTTATTCTTATATCTTCACTCCTATCCTTTCTTTCTTTCCCTTCTTTGATATATATTGTACATGGTTAATCTCATTAACCTTCATTATGTATTGGACTAAATAAATAAATAAATAAATAAATAAATAAATAAATAAATAAATAAATAAATAAATAAATAAATAAATAAATAAATAAATAAATAAATAAATAAATAAATAAATCTTTGGCAAAAGTTGAATCGAGCCAAATCTGTCTGTGTATCTGTCTGTCTGTCTTGCTCGCTGCCTATCTGGCAGGAAATGGCGGGATGGCTACTTCCGGGTTTACTATCTGCCCCCTCCCCCACAAGATAGATAGAGAGATTCCAGGGGTGAGTATGGTAGGAAATGGGCTCCAGGAAGAGGGGATTTAGTCTCCCCTATTGGGAAGAGTGCGCCAAATCTAACTGTGCATAGCACCTTGTATAGCAGTTAAATGGGCTTCAGGAAGAGGAGGCAATCCAGTCTCCCCCATTGTGAAGTGTGCTTTTGCTTCGCTGTGCTGCAAGAGGAGCGGGCAGCCCATGGAGGGGTATTGGGTTCCCCTTCCCCCCCCCCCCGCTCCCTGCCAGAGGAAAGCCAGCCAGGCTTCTCCTTCCCCCCTATCCTTCTCCCTTCTCCTTGCTCCCCTTTCCCCGTCTTAATCCTACTTTGGGACAGAGAAGTGCGCACTGGAAATGTGTGCATCTTCTGACACTCCGGAACTCACCTGCAACTCTCTGTGCTCCTCCAAGCCCAGTTTGCTGAGGAGGGGAAACAGCCCTGACACCTCTGTTTGGCCCCCAGCCATTGCTGCCCGGGAAAGGCCCAGATAACAGAAAATGTGTTTAAAGGCGGCAAGCAGTGTTCCGCTGTGAAAGCCGGAAAATGCCTCTCAGCTATCCAACTCGCCAATGGGAGCGCTTCTGCCAACCCCCCTCCCCACTGGGCTGTTGTGCTCGGTGCTTGGCAGGGGACAGGAGCTCTTCCTCACGCCGCCACCTTCTTTTTCTTGTCTCCACCAACAAGTAGGAAAGCCAGGCTTGGGGGATGACTCCCACTCCGCAAGATCTGCCCCCGCCATTGTCTCCAAGCCTTCTTTGCTGGTGTCAACAGCAAGACCAAGGCGGAATGCTGTTGCTACGCAAAGGCTCTGACCATGCCACTACCATGACAGGATGACAGCTCTTTCATCCCTCTGCTCTGCTACAGGGAGCCGCAGCAGAGGGCCCAAAGAACCACATGCAGCTCTGGAACTGCAGGTTGCTGACCCCCAAGTGTGGGCTTGTCATAGGGAGGTGGGGAGGCTGTAGAACTCCTGGAAGACCATCGGAATCCATGGTGATAGGAGGCCAGGTGAAGGCCTGGAAGGGCTGTTAAAGGGTACACGGAGGATGTTTTGGGCAAGGAGCAACTGGCGACTTTCTCTGCTGACTTTCCTATTCATTTTTCCTATGGGGACCAGAAGGGAATTCTGCAAATGGCAATCATATGAGAGCATGATGTTATAATAGCAAGCTGGGCAAGCTGAGTGCCTGGCTCTTCTTATGATCAGAACTTTGGACCATGGATCCATTTTTTCAGTGCTGCTGTAACTCTGAACAGTTGCTGAACTAATGGACATAAGTCAAGGATTGCCTATACCTGAAAATGTTTCTTATACAATATAGGTTTTAGTCTTGAGCTGATTACTTAATAAAGTCTCTATAGCATGATAGTAATTTTGTCTGTCTCCACCTTTTATTAACATATAAAACAAATACACACACACCAGCACCTAAATACCATTTTGTTAATGTGTATATAAATACATCTATTTCCTGTATATTATATATAGTTACAAAAACATGCATACTTATGCAAAATATATACATTATAATGCATGATGTATATATGTATGGGAGGCATTCTTGGTTAAATTTAGTCGAACTTAGATTGTGTAAGTAATAAAAATCCTAATATTATTTTTGCTTTTTTTTGTTTCTTGGACAGGCATAGTATTTGCACCTGTTGATCATTGATCATATTATTCTTTAATAACTGATTTTTCACTGTATTTATTCAAGCAACAACTTTAGTATTAGTTTTGTTGGGTGTGTGTGTGTGTGTGTGTGTGTGTGTGTACCATATTTTTGCTGATAGATAAAGGAAGAGAGACTATATATATATATTATGTTGCAAGTTCAAGTCCCAGTGAGGGTATGGCTAGTTCATGAGGCCAAAATAGATCTATCCTAGTCTCCCTTAATTTTCAAATTCAGCAAAAACATGTGACATATATGACATACCAGAAATTTGGAAACCAGCCTTAAACAAAAAAACATATCATAATCATCACCATGTCAATCCTTCAACTAAATGTGATTCCACCAACCAATCAAATCATTAAAACATAGCCACCCAATCTACTTGCTACATTCAAACCAAATCTCCACCCCCACCACTATTTATAAGGAACAAATGGCAGTTGCAAACAAACTATATCTACAGCAGCATGAAGCTTACAACTTCAGCCTGATGATGGTGAATGTGATTTCACCGAAGTGTCGCATAGACATGCAAAATATTACACGGGGCAAAACCTGAACTCAGAACAATCTACACACACACACACACACACACACACACACACACACACACACACACTTATATATTTATATATAAAGTTGCCATTCCTCTATTATTTCTTGAGTGTGTGATTTTATATTATAAAATCAATAAAGAATTTTTTAAAAAAATATTTCTGATCTTAAGGGTCCTCAAATAAATGATTTGAATCCTTTCTTTCTGTCTAATATTGTTTGTATGTCTATTTTTTTTCTAAATTGATAAAATAGCAATTTTCCTGGCTTACTTGCATATTCAAAGTTTAGTTAATTTTGTTTTCTTCCATAGATATTATGTTCCTAATAAGTTTAATTCTGTTTGGTTTTCTAAAGTTTATTTATTTTATTTATTAATTTGTCCAATACACAATGCATATGGAAGAGAATAGACATGAAGTAATATATATAAAGATAATATGTAAAAATAGAGAAGATATATGAAAGGAAGAAAATATATATGATATATGAGATAAAGGAAAGACAATTGGACAGGGGATGAAAGGCACACTAGTGCACTTATGTACGCCCCTTACTGACCTCTTAGGAACCTGGAGAGGTCAATCGTGGATAGTCTAAGGGAGAAATGTTGGGGGTTAAGGGTTGACACTATTGAGTCTGGTAATGAGTTCCATGCTTCGACAACTCGATTGTTAAAGTCATATTTTTTACAGTCAAGTTTGGAGCGGTTAATATTAAGTTTGAATCTGTTGCGTGCTCTTGTGTTGTTGCGGTTGAAGCTGAAGTAGTCATTGACCGGTAGGATGTTGCAGCATATGATCTTGTGGGCAATACTTAAATCGTGTTTTAGGCGCCGTAGTCAGTGTTCCCTCTAATTTTTTTTCGGGGTGAGCGGAAAAGTATAGTGTCTGAGCGGCAGTCCCTTTGCCACTGGGCGGCATATAAGTATAAATAAATAAATAAATAAATAAATAAATATAAATATAAATAAATAAATAAGTAAGTAAGTAAGTAAGTAAGTAAATAAAGTGTGGGCGTGCGCTATCACACATGAGCAAGTTCTTGCATCCATAATTCTATCCTTTCTATGTCTTCCTCCCTCTTTCCTCCCTCCCTCTTTCCTTTCTATCTCTCCCTCCCTCTTTCCTTTCTATCTTTCTCACCCCCTGCCTTTCTCCAAGCCCTTCCTTTTCCCTCTCCCTATCTAAATACCCCCTCTCCCTCCTTTCTATCTCTCCCTCCCCCTTTCTCTCTCCCTTCATCTCTTTCCCTCTCTCTCTCCATCCCTCTTCCTTTCTCTCTTCCTTCCTTCCTCTCTTTTTTGCCCTTTCTCTCTCTCTCCCTCCTTCCCTCCCTCTATGTCTTTCCCTCTCCCTCCTTCCCTCCTCTCTCTCTCTCTCTCTTGCTTTCTTTCCCTCTCTTTCTCTCTTGCTTTCTTACTCTCTCATTCTCTCTCCCCTCCTTTTTCTCTCTCTCTCTTTCTTTCTTGTTCACCACGCCAGCAACAGAGAGAAAAAGAGAGAGAGCGAGAGCCGGAGAGAGAGTGGAGGGTGCCGTTGTCTTCCCCTCCGCCCGGCGGCTCTGCAGTGAAGAGGAAGCAGCCATGCACCCCCTCGCTCTCTCAGGCATCCCCGGCGCCCGGCCACGCTCCGCCTCGCTCCCGGTATCCCAGCCGACTTTTGGAGCCGTTTTGTTTTCGGCCGGGCGGAGGCGGCGCGCGGAGGCGAAGACACGGCGCCCGGCCACGCTCCGCCTCCCGGTATCCCGGCCGACGTTTGGAGCCGTTTTGTTTTCGGCCGGGCTACCGGGAGGCGGAGCGTGGCCGGGCACCGTGTCTTCGCCTCCGTGCGCCGCCTCCGTCCGGCCGAAAACAAAACGGCTCCAAAAGTCGGCCGGGATACCGGGAGGCGGAGTGTGGCCGGGCGCCGTGTCTTCGCCTCCGCGCGGCTCTGCAGTGAAGAGGAAGTAGCCACACGCCGCCTCCGCCCGGCTGACTTTTACCTGCTCCGGAGCCGTTTGTCTTCATGGTGCAAAGCCACACAGTCCCGAATCCCAGATCGCTCGCTTCTCTGGCCAGCAGGCCGGCTGCCCAGGAAAGCAATGCGCTTTTTCAACGTGTGGCGCTTTCCTGGGCAGATGGCTTTGCTGACCGGAGAAGAGAGCGATTTCGGAGTCCGGGACTATGTGGCTTTGCACCATGAAAACAAAACGGCTCCAAAAGTCGGCCGGGCTACCAGGAGGCGGAGCGTGGCCATGCGCCGTGTCTTCGCCTCCGCGCGGCTCTGCAGCGAAGAGGAAGCAGCCATGCATCCCTGGCGCCCGGCGGAGGAGCAGAGGGGGCGGATCGGGCGAGGGGCAGTGACGAAAGGCCGAGGGGGCCGGAGGCAACATGGGGAGGCAGGGGTGGCCGCGGCTCCCTTCCCTTCTGCTGCCGGCGCCTCCCCGCCCCCCCGCGGGCTGGCAGGGGGATGGGGACTGCGCGCCCATGGAAAAGGGGGCGCGGGGGGTATTTTGGGGTGTGCGGGCACGCGGGCGCACAGCCTACGGGGAACAGTGGCCGTAGTTCTAAGCTTTCTAGACCCAGGATTGTTAGTCTATTTTCGTAGGGTATTCTGTTTCGAGTGGAGGAGTGAAGGGCTCTTCTGGTGAAAAATCTTTGGACGTTTTCAAGGGTGTTGATGTCCGAGATGTGGTATGGGTTCCAGACAGATGAACTGTATTCAAGGATGGGTCTGGCAAAAGTTTTGTAGGCTCTTGTGAGTAGTGTGAGATTGCCAGAGCAGAAGCTACGTAGGATCAGGTTAACAACTCTAGAAGCCTTTTTGGCGATATTGTTGCAGTGGGCTTTAGCACTTAGGTCATTTGATATTAGTATTCCAAGGTCTTTTACTGAGTGTGGGTTTAATGAGTTCTTTTAATGAGTTCTTTCATCATTTGTTTATTTGGGTCAGTTTTATGATTTTGTTCCAGTTCTCTTATTTTGACATCTAGTTGTCCTCTTTGTTTATTGTATTTTTTAATGGGTTGTATAAATTAGTTTTTTACATCCTTGATAAGTCGGCATATGAGGATTGAATGAATTTAAATACTTCACACAGTATTATAAGGCTTAGGAAGGGCCATAGAAGCTGAATATTTACACATTCTATCTTAGAGGTTTTCATGTTTGCTGTGCAGTGACAATATAGCTTTTATAAGTGATTTTTTTTGGTATGTGTGTGATTCTGATATTTTTATCAGAGAGACGTTAGTCTCAGATTTTGAAACTAGCCCCTGATCCCGGAAATAGTGCCAGTGAGTGAACAATTATCTCCCTGCTATTATCTCCAACAGAAAGGTAAACAGCTGTTAAGAGGCAGATGGAAAATGTGTTTTACCGTAATATACGTAAAAATGTTTTTTGTTGAAAAGGTTGCTATGGGAGCAGCAAGTGTAGCTTGCTGAGTCAGAGAAAGATACAGGCTTTGCTCCAGATACTTTCCGGTGTGTGTGAAATGTAGCCAGCAGTTGCAAGTCCCCCTTTTTCCAATTGTCCATTTGACCTGAACATTTAATTTACTTTGATTAATTGCTTTTTAGCATAATTCTGGATCTAGATTGGTTCATGGACCAGCTTATTTTTATAATCCCCTTTCTGTTTTCCTGCAATTGTTACATTTCAAAGATTCTTACTTTTGTCAAATATGTGTAATAACTGCTGTCCCTTCTGGGTGCAATTATCCCACTTCTACGAAACTCAGAGCGGTGTACAACATTATAAATGCAAACAGTATATTTAAAGAAATCTAATTATTTTTAACAAGAAATATACAAAATTACTAAAAATTCTAGAAAACCCCCATGTTCAGTCATCCACATTCATCTAATTCAATCTTTCATAACATTTACCGGAGACAGTCTTATCACTCATGATCCCCATGCCTGCTAGCAGAGGTAAGTCTTCAGAGCTTTATGAAAATCCAGGAGGGAGGGGACGGTACATATCTCCTGAGGAAGTTCATTCCAGAGGGCTGGGGCCACCACAGAGAAGGCTCTTCCCCTAGGCCCTGCCAGCCGACATTGTCTGGCTGATGGGACCTGGAAAAGGCTGATTCTGTGGGATCTAACTGGCCCCTGGGGTGTATGGGGCAGGAGATGGTCCCAAAGGTAGTGTGGTCCTAAGCCATGTAGGGCTTTGTAGGTCATAACCAGCACTTATATACACTTATATACTATATATACAGTGATACCTTGTCTTACAAACACCTCATCATACAAACTTTTCCAGATACAAACCCGGGGTTTAAGATTTTTTTGCCTCTTCTTACAAACTATTTTCACCTTACAAACCCGCCGCCGCCACTGGGATGCCCCGCCTCCGGACTTCCGTTGCCAGCGAAGTACCTGTTTTTGTCTGGAGGTGGGGTTTCCCAGTGAGGGGAGCCTCAATGAAATCACAGCATCGCAAAAACACAGAGGTCTGGAGGTGGGGTTTCGAGGACTTCGGTGTTTTTGCGATGCTGCGATTTCACTGATGCTCCCTTCGCTGGGAAACCCCACCTCCAGACTTCCGTTGCCAATGAAGCGCTCGTTTTTGCGATGCTGGGATTCCCCCGCAGCATCGCAAAAACACAGAAGTCCAGAGGTGGGGTTTCCCATGGAGGGGAGCCTCAGGGGAATCCCAGCAGCGCAAAAACAGGCGATTCGGCTGGCAAAAGGGGTGAATTTTGGGCTTGCACCCATTAATCGTTTTTCCATTGATTCCTATGGGAAACATTGTTTCGTCTTACAAACTTTTCACCTTAAGAACCTCGTCCCGGAACCAATTATGTTCGTAAGACGAGGTATCACTGTACTTTTGTATTTCTTACAAATTAAAAAAAGGATATAATTACTTAAAGCAGTTGAACTGAAAAAAAGGGAAAAAAGAGAAAAGGATTGGGAGCAGAACTTTATTCAACCAGAATGAAACAGAATCGAACAGACCCATCTGTTCTATGTTGGTAAAGGAAATCTATTCTGAGTTTTTGCAATCACTCTTAATACCAGACTTCACTCAAATCTAACCCTGAGCCTTATTTTTGTTTCTAACCTCACTATGTTAATTAGTGATTACTTCTATTGCATATGTGCCATCAAAACGAGATAGCAAAAATGTAAAGTCATATTTCCGGAAGAAAGCATATTTACCTTGCAGACATGGAAAATTTCTCATTAGCTACAAAGCTTCAGGCAGTGAATGAAAAAAAAAAGGCAATTAACTTCAAAGGAAGTCTTTTCTGCCAGAAAAATCTTTAGATTGAGTAGATGAAAAACTTTATTCTTTTTTCTTCCCTTAACACCTGGCAGTTTGAAGGTCTCTATCAATATTGGCAGATGAAAGGGGAACTAGCCAATTATGTAGCTGGATGAAATCATCATGTGTTTAGTGGATTATTTATATTTTTATTTAAACAATTAATTTACAGAGTCCCAACTCTGGGTTGTTTATAATTTTAAAAAGAACTATACAAAAATAAGAAGAGACATCTGGGATCAAGTGAATGCTGCGGTCCTTAAGTGAATCAGTGGTTCACCATAGAGCAGGGGTCGGGAACCTATGGCTCGCGAGCCAGATATGGCTCTTTTGATGGCCGTATCTGGCTCGCAGACAGGGCTCCTAGCACTGAGCTCCCGCTCGCAGCTGTCCCCTGGCTCCTGCTCGATGCCACGGTTTTCGGCGCTGTCCTGCTGGGCCCCAAAGACGGAAGGCAGGAAGAAGGAGAGCTCCATTCTTCTCGCCTTTTTCCCGCCTTCCGTCTTTGGGGCACAGCAGGACAGCGCCGAAAACCGCGGCATCGAGCAGAAGCCGGGGGACAGCTGCGAGCGGGAGCCCCAGGAGGGAAGTACCAGCAGCGCCCCGCCCAGCTGAAGCTTCACTGGCGTCGGCGGCAAATGTCCTTTGTGGCCCGGTGGGAGGGGGGGGCTGCAGCGGCCGCAGGCAGTCGCAGGGAGATGGCGGCGGTGAGAGGGAGCTCCAGCTGGGCTGGGGGTTCGGGGGGGCCATGAACGCCGCCCGGAGCCAATGGCTTCTTTTGGGCTTACTTGAATTCCTGCTGCTGGTAAGCGCGCGCGGGTGGCCGGGTGGGAAGGGCGAGGCGCGAGGGGGAGGCAAGTGGAGAAGCGGAGAGAGAGAGAAGTGGACCAAAAGAAAGAAAAGGGAAAGAGAGGGAGGGAAAGAGAAATGGAGAGGAAGGAAGGAGGGAGGGAGGGGAGGGAGGGAGAGAAGGAAGGAAGAGAAAGGAGGGTAGAAAGAGAGGGGGAGAGAGAGGAGAGAGAAAGGAAGAGGAGAGATAGAAAGGAAGAGAGAGAAAGAAAGAGGGATAGAAAGAGAGAGAGAGTGAGAGATGCTCAGTGAGCCTTTCTTTGAAGTTGCCTTTCTTTCTTTCTTTCTTTCTTTCTTTCTTTCTTTCTTTCTTTCTTTCTCTCTTTCTCTTTCTCTCTTGCTCTCTTGCTCTTTCATTCTTTTTTCTTTCTCTTGCTTTCTTTCTTTCTCTTTCTTTCTCTCCTTCCTTCCCTCCTTCCATTTCTTTCATTCCCCCTCTCTATTTTTATTTCTCTTTCATTCTTTCTTTCTCTCTTTCTTGCTTTCTTTCTTGCTCTTTTTCTTTCTCTCTTTTACCTTCCCTTCCTCTATTTCTTCTTTTCTTTCTCCTTCCTACCTTCTTCCCTCCCTCCCTTCCTTCAGTCCTTCCTCTCTTACTCTCCCCTTTCATAAGTTTCCTTGCTTCCTTCCTCTGTTCCTGTCCCTTCCCCCTTTCTTTCTTTCTTTCTTTCTTTCCTTCCTTCCCTCCCTCCATTTCTTGCTTTCCTTCTCCTTCCTCCCTTGTTTCCTCCCTCATTCCCTTCTTTCACTCCTTCTTCTCTTACTCTCCCCTTTCACACCTTTCCTTGCTTTCTTTGCACCCTTCCTCTGTTCCTGTCCCTTCCCTCTTTCCTTCCTTCCTTCCCACCCTCCGTCCATTCATTCACCCATTCCTCTCTTGATCGCCCCTTTTACCATTCCTTCCTTCCTTCCTTCCGATGTGGGCCTGGGCCAGCAGAGTAGTTTGCTTTTGCACCCCGTCTCGAGCTCCCTTGGTGCCAACCCGGCCCTCCCCACTTCAGAGAGAAGGGGGAGAAAGAGAGAGAGAGAAAGAGAAAGAGAAAGAGAGAGATAAAAAGAGAAAGATAGAGGGAGGGAGAGAAAGAGATAGAAAGAGACAAAGAGAGGGGGAGAGAAAGAGAGAGAGAAAGAAAGAGAGAAAGGGAGATACGTACGGCTCTCGCGGAATTATATTTCAAAATATGTGGCGTTTACGGCTCTCTTAGCCAAAAAGGTTCCTGACCCCTGCCATAGAGGCAGTTTTGCTGAAAACCGAAAGTGCTGATTTTTGACAAAACCATTGTAAAATATAGTCACGTGACTGCAGAACACTGCAAATGGACATAAATGAATTCGGGTCATGTGACCTTGGTGGCCAGACCATCAGAACTTCAAATATGAATTGTAAGTTGATTGTAATTTCCAATGGTCGTTAACCGATCAGTCACAAGTCAAGGACTACCTGTAGTTTGTAGTGGGAGATAGTTAAGATGACTCCTGTCTAGTAGTTCCCAAAGTAATGTTTTATGGTTTGGCAAGATTTTCGTTTGGCAATATTTCTGTCTACTAGTGAGGAACAATAAACAAAATTGCTTTAAAAAAATCTCAGTGTGTCCTTGGTTTTTGGAGCCTGACAGACTATTGAATTACATTACAAATAGTCCTTGACTTACAATCACAAATGGGACTAGAATCTTGATTATTGAGCAAAATGATCATTAAGCAAGATGCCCAGGTGGCTGCTTCCTTCAATGACTGCAATCTTGGCACTCCCAATTTCTGTCTTTAAGCAACCTCTCAGGCCATTAAGCAGATGGTTTGTTTAGTTTACTTTATTGTCATTGCACCTCTTCAGTGTACACAATACATAAGAAAACGATAAAAATAAAACAAAAATGTACATCCTTCAAATTATTTATTTATTTATTTATTCATTCATTCATTTGTCCAATACACAATACATATGGAAGAGAATAATATATATAAAGATAATATGTAAAAATAGAGAAGAAGATATATGAAAGGAAGAAAATATATATGATAAAGGAAAGACAATTGGACAGGGGACGAAAGGCACACTAATGCACTTATGTACGCCCCTTACTGACATCTTAGGAACCTGGAGAGGTCAATCATGGATAGTCTAAGGGAGAAATGTTGGGGGTTAGGGGTTGACACTATTGAGTCCGGTAATGAGTTCCACGCTTCGACAACTCGATTGTTAAAGTCATATTTTTTACAGTCAATTCTATACAATTGAATTGAAAACCACACTATACCCTAGATCAGTATTTCCCAACCTTGGCAACTTGAAGATATCTGGACTTTAACTCCCAGCCAAATGCTGGCTGGGGAATTCTGGGAGTTGAAGTCCAGATATCTTCAAGTTGTCAAGGTTGGGAAACACTGCCCTAGATGGCGAACCTATGGCACATGTGCCACAGCTGGCATGCAGAGCCATATCTGCCAGCACATGAGCCATTGCCTAGTTCAGCTTCAGTGCACATGTGCGTGTCGGCCAGTTGATTTTTGGCTTGCGTGGAGGCTCTGGGAAGGCATTTTTTGCCTCCAGAGCATGGGAGGCCTCTGGAGCCTGGCGAGGGTAAAAAACGGGCCTACCGAGCCCACCGTAATTTGGGAAATGGAGGAGGAGGTCATGTGTAAATGCGTGGGGGGCAGGGCAGTGTGTGGGGCTGTGTGCACATGCACAGGGGGTGGGACATGGGGGGCTTGAATTATGGGTGTAGGCACACGTGTGTGCGATAGTGCATGTGAGTGTACTTTTGGCATCCATGGAAAAAAAAAGATTTGCCATCACTGAACTATACAATATTACTCTATAGATCAGGGGTGGGCAATTAATTTTGCCATGGGGCTGCATGAGAAATTGGGATGGTTTTAAGGGCCGGATTAATATAATTAACTCAGTTCTACCCAATACTATATATTATTGGGTAGAACTGAGTTAATTATATTACAATTATAAATTATAATTATATATTATATTGTATTGTATTGTATCGTATTATATATATATTATATATATATAATTATATATTATAATTATATTATAATTATAAATTAATTGCTCACCCCTTCCTTCCTTGCTTCCTTCCTTCCTTGTTCCCTCCATTTCTCCTTCCTTCCTTCCTTCCTTCCTTCCTTCCTTCCTTCCTTCCTTCCTTCCTTCCTTCCTTCCGGTCACAGACAGCGGGCGGGCTGCATCCGGCCCCTGGGCCGCACTTTGCCCAGGTCTGCTATAGATGGAGTGAAAGAATTGCCTGATGGGCAATTTCCCATTCATATATGATATGGAAATTCTTTGTGGGGCTGCAGGAATGGAGTTGAAATCTTCAGCATCTTGCTGAAGGATTTCTTCTCCTCTCCATGCAAACTGTTGAAGGTTTCCAGTTCTCCTCTGTCTCTCTGCTTGCAACCTTTGCTGGCTTCCCCATTGACTTTCCAGGGGAAGCTACAGCAGAGAAGGTTACAAATGGTGATTAGGGAGTGTTTTGCAACTGGTCATAAATGTTGGTTGCCATGCACCTGCCATACATCACATGACTTCAGGGATGATGGCAGAGATGTGATGCTGTACGAAAGCCAGATGTGCTTTATAAGCTGTAAAATACCCTTTCCGGGGCCATCTTAACAGAACTATTTATAAAAGCACTCTAAATATTTAAATGGATAGATAACCATAATGACCTGGTCCATATTTTTTGCTAAGCTTCCTGGTTCTTTATCATTGTAATTGGTGTGATCTGTTTACCCTATTAGGGAATACGGAGCAGTGTTATTTGTTGTTGGAAAAAGTCCATGCATCCTTTTTTGTTCTGTTTTCTTTTTGTTTCTTCATTCTACAAATGAAGAAACAAAATATAAACATACCTTCCTTGATCCTTAGTTCAAATTTCTTTATTTCAGTCAAATATCTCATGACTGAATTCTTGGATTGTGTTTTTTTAATACTTTCAACCTCTAAATGAAACTAATAGGTACAGGAATGGACAAAATAATGGGAAATAAAGGATAGGATTTTGCAGCAAACAAATATTGCTTTTCAGTCTTCAGTTTATCTGGGACAACTCTACTTTACTAATTTGTCTTATTTTCCAACTTCTTCCCAGCAGTTACATCTATTGAAAAGTTATAACAAAAGAGGAATTGAATGAATCCTTGGCTATTTATATCTAGCCAAAACTCAACTTCACAAATAACAACAATAAGTAATATTGCTCTAAAACTTCTTTAATCTATATGGTTATATTGGTACAATTGTTCATTTGCTCAGGTAATGTGTCCCTTTTAAATTATCATGTGGTTTCCATTTTCAGTTATAGTTCCCTAAATAACCAGTTGACATAACCAGTTTTCAGCATTTCTATTTTCCTGCCTTGATTTGAATGGTCTCTTCCTTTCTCTAATGACATCAATTTACTCTCATTTATTTGTTCCTACTGCTGTCCATGTCCTGTACCATTTCTCTGAAAGTTGTTGAGTCATAACGGCTTTGTTTTCATATGTTCTGCCTCCTCCTTAAGCTTTTAACACTGTGGCTGTTTTTTATTTTATTTTATCCAACATTGCTTCAGCCTTCCCGAATGTGGTATCCTGCAACACTGTTGTACTTTGTCTCCTAGAATCCATTAAAACATCTCAGAAGAAAACAGCTTCCATATTGTTTTAAGAAAATTATGTTCCTATGGTCATTAAATGTCAAATTTGATTTTAGGTACTCCTTTTTGGGGGGTAATATATAACATTTAACATTCTGGGTTAAAAGACATATCGACACATCTAAGAATGTAAGGCTGAGAATAAAACGGTTTTTTGATAGATGGGAAGATTAAGAAGGACTAATTGGTCATGTGGCTAAAATGCAACATTGAAATCTTTATCCTATTTTGGGATTAATTATAATTAGTTCAATCAGTCTTCTTCAATCTGATAGTAAAAATGTATTTGGAATTATGATTTTACACATTGGGAAGATTGGAGAATGAAATTACATCAAATATGTATATCAGCTGTTTGAACATAAATAACATGTGTCTATTGATTATGGGTTTTTAATGTAATTTTACAGTACTAAATGGTTGTTTTTGAATAGGATGACATGCAAAAAACAGGAAGGTAGGCAGAAAGCAAGCAAGCAAGCAAGCAAGCAAGAAAGAAAGACAGAAAGAAAGAATGGAAAGAAAGAGAAAGAAAGAAAAAACACACTTTTTCAGGCTGAAGATTATAATTCTGATATTGTATTAAAAAGACCTGCCTGGTTGCAATATCTCTCATCCTAGCTCTGAATAAACCTATATACTGTATATAAAAGCCAAATACCACACTTGCATCATCACAAAATCTCCAGAATTGTAAAGCCTACATACTTGAAAATTGGCAGGTATGTTCCTTTTGGATTCTAGGTGCTCGCTAAGAAATGAAATGACCATCAGATCATTAATTATTTCTTATGTTATTACTAACATGCTCTTATGCTAAGGAGTTAGAGGTTCTATTCCCCCTGCCCACCTGAAAAGAACTCTGTTCCAACTGCCAGTGGGCATGGCGAGCACCTGACTCCTGCAGGATGGGAGTTTAGACATTTTATTCCATGCTAAGGAGTTCAGTTTCATAGTGAAGCACGGGTATCCAGCTACTAGTAAACAATATAAACTTAAGCATGAAGTTTAAGAATCAAACTTTATGTTGTTTAGCCTTGGGGAGAGGACTTTTTCTAAGATCACAGGCTGCTGCTTCTGTCTCATTCAGGTGAAATCCTCATACAGCTGTGGCTGTGTAACCCTCACACTGAGCTGCCTTGTTATGAGACATAGGAAATCTATAAATGCATACATTGGTCAAAATATATATTTTTTATTAGCATCATATTTATGAATGGTTGCTAACTTAGGAAGTCATTAACAGAGGACGACTGTAATTTGATATGTTGCTGTATTTTTTAAAATATTGGATTTCTAAAACTTACTATAATTTTTTTCAGGCTCTGCTAGCTAGCTGAAAAAGGCAAGTTTTGCCTTGTCCAGAGAGGGGCAGCATACAAGTCTAATAAATAATAATAATAATAATAATAATAATAATAATAATAATAGTTGTTGTTGTTGTTGTTGTTGTTGTTGTTGTTGTTGTTGTTGTTGCAAATAAGGGGGGAAATTCCAAAGAGAAGAACTTAACTCCATTGTAATCAAATGCATAATTGTGAAACACCTCAGAATAAATTATTGCCAAATATATAATTAAACTCACAGGCTAAAATTTCATAACTGTAAATCTGGATCTTTGTTAGACTGATTTGCTTAACATGTTACCAATTGTATAGTTTTAAGCAATCTGAAACCAATAGTTGGAAACCCCATTCCTTCATTTTAGATTGAACAATTATGGATATTAAATTTAATTCAGAATAAATATGCCATCCTTACTTCTGTTGGAAGAAACTTCCATCTAGGTTCAGTTCCAGTTTCAGGGGAGAAAGATACTGGAAACATGGAGAGTGGAAAGATGGTTCTGCTAGCTTGTGGTGGACATGTTTTGAAATCCTGGTTGGAGTGGAGATATTTAAACCTTCTCTTTGTCTTTGAACTTGCTTCCTGTTCCTGTGAAAGAAATGTATTCCGATTGGTTGTCAGACTCCCATGGAACCATGCAGGGGTAACTTTGTAGGTTGTCTTGAGTCCCTGGCTTGGTTGAATCTTGCTGGATGATGTAATCTTCCCAGGTGTAATGTGGTGAGATGGGTAGAGGGCTAATCCTATTATGTCCTGAAGGTGAAGATGTTTTGTGTTGTAGATAAGCTGGTGTAGCCTTCCTGGGGCTATTAACAAAGGTGGGGGCTCTTTTCCAAGAACATGTATCTCCTTTTCTCATCTAGGGAGGTATAATATTCTGCCTTTTTAATATTTCCTATAATACAGTGGTACTTCTACTTACGAACTTAATTCATTCTGTGACCAGGTTCTTAAGTAGCAAAGTTTGTAAGAAGAAGCAATTTTTCCCATAGGAATCAATGTAAAAGCAAATAATGCATGCGATTGGGGAAACCACAGGGAGAGTGGAGGACCTGTTTCCTCCCAGGGGATTCCCAGAGAGGCCCCACGGAGTCTTCTCGCCGTCTGGTTCTAGAGAAGAGGCAAAAAAATCTTGAACACCCGGTTCTTATCTAGAAAAGTTCGTAAGTAGAGGCATTGTATTTCATTTTTCTAGGAGAGGGTGGATGCTAACTTTCTGCACTTCTAAGGGAAATCTTAGCTTCTGCCCTAAAGTTTAGTCATACATGTACCATGGCATGAAGTAATTATGAGAGGTGTTTTATTCATACTGAAAGTAGCCAGTAAGAAAATCAGGGAGGCAGTGTACTTCATCTGTGTACAGAAATATTAACTTGTAATTAATATGCATGGAGCTTGGATTTAGGAAGTTGTTTTTTAAAATTGTGAAATACTGGAGGGTTATTTTATCATACTTTGGCACAGGGGTGAAATTTAAAAATTTTCCCTATCAGTTCTGTGGGTGTGGTTTGGTTGGTGTGGTAGTGGAAGGATACTGCAAAATCCCCATTCCCTGCCCACTCACGGGGGCAGGATATTGCAAAATCCCCATTCCCTGCCCACTCCAAAATCCACATTCCCCTCACTCTGGGGCCAGCCAGAAGTGGTTTCCAATTCTTCAAATACTCAAAATTTCCACTACTGGTTCTCCAGAACCTGTCAAAATGTGCTGAATTTCACCCATGTTTTGGCAGGATTTGGTAGTGCATGTTTAATATCTATTTCTATTCTTCTAACTGCCATTTTGTTTGGGTCCTGGGCCTTCCCTCTTTTTGCTTACATTGAGGAGGAAGGGAGTTTCCATTACTAATGGACTAGGAAGGATAAAGAGATGCCTATGAAATACATAGCAATAAAAAAGGGATGCACTGAAAGGACCATCTTCTTTGTTTGTTGGAATTACTGCACTTCGAAAAAAGTGAAGAGCAAAATTGAAAAATAAGTGCATGAGAAAAAGTAATTTAATGTAGTTCTGGGAATGTTGGATATTACAAGGATGCATGGGGGGAACAGGGACATGTTTCAGGTGTGAAGTTGACTCAGACAAAGCCTAACTCCAATTCTTGGTGTAAGGTTTTACAGGTTTGGAGTTTATCCCAAGCAAGCAAAAGGTTTTTCAAAGAGCCCCCAAAACTCCATTTTTTGAATGGATGGGGTGTCACCTCAGATTGATGTAGTTCTTCCTAATAAAATGGAAACATTAGGGTGGGGAGAAGGAGAGGGACTAAAACAGGTGCAATTTTGTAAGCGGTAGGTCAAGCTTCTGAAATAGTTTTACCTGAAAGAAGCACAAACTGAGTGAAGCTGTACACTCTGCCCCTTCAGTGGTAGCTGATTCCCCAGAGGATGTGAGGTTTCCCCAAATCTTCACAATAATTTGAGCATTGTCTTGGAACAAAGACTCATTTTTCACTAAAACATTTTAATATTGCAATTTTAGGGGGGTTCTTTTATTAAAACACTGCAATAGTATTTTGCAGGATAGAAAAGAAACCACATCAATTGTTTGCCTATTAGCAATTCTCAGAGGAAAAGTGGGTCAGACAGCATGAAATCAATTGCTAAAAACGATACAGAAGTATGACCTTTTCCATTGTGGCATAAATATTCTTGGGCAGCAGAGTTTAAAAGCAGCCTGATATTAAAACATTTCCTGTTGCACAAAAACAATTGAACAGTGTGTGATATTTTTCCCAAATGTTATGGATATGGAAGAAAACAAATTCTAGCCATTTTTTAAGATAAAACACCCACAGCTTTTAATATTTTTATTTAATGGAGCAGGTGTACACGTAAGGCAATATATGTTACAATATGTGATGTTACAATTCTCAGAAACTAGCTTTTGAACTGTGGTCAACAATGTTTAAAGTCAGAAACATTTTAGTGCCATGATTTTAGAGAGTTTTAAACTAAGTGTACTTGGATGTACAAGTATACAGTGTTCCCTCGATTTTCGCTGGGGATGCGTTCCGAGACTGCCCGCGAAAGTTGAATTTCCGCGAAGTAGAGATGCGGAAGTAAATACACTATTTTTGACTATGGACAGTATCACAAGCCTTCCCTTAACACTTTAAACCCCTAAATTGCAATTTCCCATTCCCTTAGCAACCATTTAGATTATTACTCACCATGTTTATTTATTAAAGTTTATTAAAAAAATATTTATTAAAGGCAGACGGAAGTTTGGCGATGACATATGACATCATCATGCAGGAAAACCGTGGTATAGGGAAAAAACCCACGAAGTATTTTTTAATTAATATTTTTGAAAAACCGTGGTATAGACTTTCCGCGAAGTTTGAACCCGCGAAAATTGAGGGAACACTGTATTCTGTAAATCACTGTAGAACATATATGAATCTGGAAAATAGACATGAAATCCAGATCATTGAACCATAGATTGTTACACAACTATTTTCCTCATTTTTGCTGGTGTAGTCCTTGCCTTTAATTTCCTAAATATGGAATGAAGAAATGAAGGTTGTTGATTGTTTACTCTTATCATTTGTCATTATAATTATCAGTACCAACAGTTTCTATTATATTAGAATGGATTATAAACTATTTTCAGAGTGGGTTCTGCCTTTCTTCCCAAGGTGTTGTTAATTTTTGTATCATTCATATATACTCTAGATAGAGAATGGCATTAAACTTTTTTATAAATTTCACAAAAGATGTCAATGCAGTAGCACAGCTTGGAGAGAATTGTTCCTGTTTACACAGGCTGTTTTCAAGCCAGGATGCAGGTTTTGCTAAATGGAGGGGGCTTCCCTGGCAGGTGGCTCCCATTTAAGTACAACTCATTTTTCTCCCTTTGTCCTTCCGGAGGAAGCTTTTGTTCCATCTGAAAAGCCTGAATAGCTGCCACATCTGTCATTCTGGAAAAGTGACCATTTATGTCTGTTTGAATAAAATACTCAGCAGATGCCCTACTTGGCTGAGGGCCTCAAATTGTCTGTGGTCCACATACACCTTGAGGAGTATATATTTATAGCTATTTGCAGGATGCAGGTGCACCAAATCTCTTCCAGTATTGCTAATGGTTATTTATGTCACTCTCCTAAAAGGTGATTCTAACCCACCAATATTGTACATTAATCTCTTTTTCTTAAACTCTGGAATACTATAGCTGACAAATGTCTTTCACTAACCATTCTTATATGCCATGTATGCACTTAAGTAGGGTCCTATATTTTATTAACTTGCTTTAAATTTGATTCTAGGAAACTGCACTTTCTAACTTAACATAAGACTTTCTATAACCCTCTCGCCAAGCAGGGATGGGTTCTGATATTTTTTTACTATTGATTCTGTGGGCGTGGCTTGATGGTCATGTGATGGTGGGAATGGCTTCATGGTCATGTGATTGGGTGGGTGTGATTTCTGCATCTGGACTTTTTGCAATCCCCCAAAGGATTAAAGGAAACCAGATTCCATATAGCTCTGAACCCTTAAGGCAAACCAAATACAAGTGGTCCTCACTAAATAGTCAGTTGCTTAGCAAGTGTTCAAATTTATGACTGGCTTGTTCAGAACTACTTGACCTGTTTTTGAAATTTTGACAGCCATATACACTGAAAAAGTAGCTTATTTTCACCTTATGACCATTACAGCATCCCCATAATCACATGATCAGAATTCATGTGTTTGGCAACTGACATGTACTTATGTCAGTTGCATAACTGGGGTCATGTGACCACCAATTATAACCGTCCCAGTCAGATTCCTGCAAGCAAAATCAATGGGGAAAACTAGATTTGCTTAATGACCATATGATTAACTTAACAATGGCAGTTATTCACTTAACAAAGGGACACATTTAACTGCCTTGCTCAGTGATGGAAATTTTGGACTCATTTGTGGTTATAACTCAAGATTATTGTACCAAGAAGCTTAAGGTCATGTTTCTTATTCTGGTCTACCTTACAGGATTGACAACTGTAATAAGAATGATTAAAAATGCTATATCTACTAACCAGGTTTTTCTGATTCTGTGAAATAGTTCTGTTGACTGTTCCAATGGAGATTCCATTCAGGGGGGAAGGGATTGTGGCAACTCCTTAAAACCCACCTTTGCCGTCAGGCATGGGGGAACTGAAACATCTCCCCCTGGGCACGTTTAATTTATGCATGGTATGTCTGTGTGTGTGTCTGTTAGCATACGGGGTTTTTAAATAGTTAAATATTTTAAATTTGTCTGATTGCTTATGATTTGTTCTACATGTTGTGAGCCGCCCCGAGTCTTCGGAGAGGGGCGGCATACAAATCTAAGTAATAAATAAATAAATAAAATCATAATAACAAAATTTTGGGGGTCCATCATAACTTCAAACAGTCACTGAGTGATTGACTGTAAGTTCCTACAAGAGAATCAACAACTTATACTTGAGCCCACTTTCACACAAGGATCAGTTTACAGATTATCTTATGAATGCATATTTCATTACTTTTTGCAATAGTTTGTATTGATTGATTTGTGTTAGCCATCAGATACATTTTCTCCAGGACAATCTGTCCATAATTTGTTCCTTCAGATCTTTGACCAGTGCACTCCTTGCCACTGCATTCGTCCACTTTGCTGCTGGTAATTCTATTACTTTCCCTTTTTGCCAGCATAGAGCCTTCTCCAAAGAGCTAAGTCTTTTCATATTGTATCTGAACAGAGAAGGGCCGCTTGTCTTTGGCGCTACCAGTGCACCGTCCAAGGCCATAGTGGGTGCATCTGGCGTGTGTGTGCATGACCATCGGCATGAGATTTGGCTTCTGCGCATGCACAGCTCACATTAGAGAACCATCTTTCAGCTGTGGCGAGGGGGGCGTTTGCCCAGGTTCGCCTGGTGCACCAGTTGCGGCCCTATCTGGACCGGGACTCATTGCTCACAGTCACTCATGCCCTCATCACCTCGAGGTTCGACTACTGTAATGCTCTCTACATGGGGCTACCTTTGAAAAGTGTTCGGAAACTTCAGATCGTGCAGAATGCAGCTGCGAGAGCGGTCATGGGCTTACCTAGGTATGCCCATGTTTCACCATCACTCCGCAGTCTGCATTGGCTGCCGATCAATTTCCGGTCACAATTCAAAGTGTTGGTTATGACCTTTAAAGCCCTTCATGGCACTGGACCAGGATATCTCCGAGACCGCCTTCTGCCGCATGAATCCCAGCGACTGATTAGGTCCCACAGAGTGGGCCTTCTCCGGGTCCCGTCAACTAAACAATGTTGGTTGGCGGGCCCCAGGGGAACAGCCTTCTCTGTGGCGGCCCCGACTCTCTGGAACCAACTCCCCCCAGAGATTAGAACTGCCCCTACTCTCCCTGCCTTCCATAAACTCCTTAAAACCCACCTTTGTCGTCAGGCATGGGGGAACTGAAATACCTCCCCCGGGCATGTACAATTTATGCATGGTATGTTTGTGTGTGTGTTTGTTAGAAAAATGGGGTTCTTTTTTAAATATTTTAAAGTTATTTGGATTTGTTATGAATTGTTGTGTCTTGTTGTGAGCCGCCCCGAGTCTGTGGAGAGGGGCGGCATACAAATCTAAATAATAAATAAATAAATAAATAATCGTCAGTGAGGACACGCACGAGAGTGAGATTTTGGCGATTTTTATCGATAGTTTTGTTGCTACGCATGCATAGAAGCAAAAAAGAAAATAGCTGAAATCTCGTTCGCACAAGTGTCATCACATGAGAGTTCACTTGTTGTACAAGCGTAGAAGCCAAATCTCGCGTGGGGGCATGCATGCACATGTCAGGAGCACGTAGCTTCAGGCGCATCCCTGAATTTCCTCTTGGGACGGAGCACCTAACTGCCCACCGGCTGCTGTCCACCACTGTGTTTGTGGTAGGATAATTTAAACGGCATCACTCAAGTGAGAACTCTTGAATTGATTTATTTGTGTTTTGGCTGTCTATGGTATTCAGAGAAAACTCCTCCAACAGCAAAGTTCAAATGCATGAAGACTCTTTTTATCCTTCTTCAAAGTCCAACTATCTGTTCCATAGAGCAGTGTTTCCCAACCTCGGCCACTTGAAGATATTTGAACTTCAATTCCCAGAATTCCCCAGCCAGCAAATGCTGGCTGGGGAATTCTGGGAGTTGAAGTCCAGATATCTTCAAGTGACCAAGGTTGGGAAACACTGCCATAGAGGATCACAGGGAATGACATTAATATGGTACTTTTCAGATATTCCATGCACATGACTTAGTATGATCTGTGTAATCTGAGCATTTTGTTCTAATAAAGGGAAGCTGCTTTTGTGACATATACGGTTGGTACGTTTTTTTTGTTCTGAGTTGCAGTGGCTTTTTGTAAAATATGTGGGCGTGTGTTTTGTAGCTTCATTAATTAAATTACAGCCTTTTATTGTGAGCAAAGCAAACAATGCGATAAATGCTCTGTAAGACCATAAAGGGCAAATTGATTACTGAAAGGCTGGAACAAGGGTATAGTGTAAAATATATGGCACCCTATGCAACAGTTGGAGAAACTGGAAACCAGGTTTCTCCTCTGGTTCCAGATGTTCAAATGAACAGACATCTGTTCAAATGTTCCAAAAGTGGTGCCCTTGGTCTCCGTGAGAGTGACACATTGTCTCGGAGTTTAACATCAACATTTGTAAGTTTGTTTTACCTCATTTCTGTGATATAAAAACTTAAAAGATGCAACAAAGAAAGCTATGTGTGTGTGTGTGTGTGTGTCACATGTTTTTTTGCTGAATTTGAAAATTAAGGGAGACTAGGATAGATCTATTTCGGCCTTATTTTGGCCTCATCAGCTAGCCATACCCACTGGGACTTGAACCTGCAACCTTTGCCTTGTAAGGCAGAGAATTATCCTCTAGGCTACAGTATCCAATCCGTTCAGCTCTGCACCAGGGAAGGGTTACATATTTTTGTGTCGAATCACCCTGGTGTATTGAAGGAACATCACAGCTCCTTATTTGCCTCTCGGCTCATATATCAATCACATATTTTTTTGCGGAAAATTTAAAATTAAGGGAGACTAGGATTTATGTATGTATGTATGTATGTATGTATGTATGTATGTATGTATGTATGTATGTATGTATGATGTATGTGTATATGTATATCTACTGTATATCTATATCTATATATATCAATACTGTATCTATATGTTGAGAGAGAGAGAGAGAGATCTTTGTTGCATATTTAAGTGAAGCAAGTTTATTAGGTTTTATCCTGTCTGTGGTATCGTTTCTTTTATATTTATGTTTTGATATTCTATTCTGATGGCGAATCTTATTCATTCATTCATTCATTCATTCATTCATTCATTCATTCATTCATTCATTCAATTTTTTAATGCCGCCCTCCTCCTTAGACTTAGGGCAGCTTACAACATGTTAGCAATAGCACTTTTTAACAGTCAGCATATTGCCCCCACAATCTGGGTCCTCATTTTACCCACCTCGGAAGGATGGAAGGCTGAGTCAACCTTGAGCTGGTGATGAGATTTGAACCACTGACCTGCAGATCTAGCACTCTACCCACTGCGCCACCCCAGCTCACTCATACATGAAATGGGAAAGGTACTTGTGCAATTATGTCATATGAAAGTAGTGAAGTTGGTTTCCTTCATTGCCTCCTCTGTAGCTTATGGATCAAAGTTAAATTGCACTTTTAAGAAGCCACAAGCTTTGAGTTCCTTTGTGCTTCTCTCTCCAATACAAGCAACAATCTGATCCAGGAAGGAAGCCATGAAGAGTGACATTTCGGAAGGAGTGAATGGCTCAGACACTTCTCTTTATTTAGCAAACTTAAGACCTATGCTTATATTACTCATTTGGTAAGTTCTTAGTGTTTGGAAGTGGGAGTGAAATTGATTTATTTTTTTTGGTCCTGGTGTCACCTGTCATCCTTGCAGCATGTTACTTCTTTGAATGGATCTTTGGTATTTATGCTTTTATTTGTTTTTAAAGGTATAGCAAATAAAATTCTGGACAGGGGAAGGTTCCATAAGTTAGTTTTCTATTTAAACCTAGCTTAACCATGATTTCTTCTCTCCAAAGAACACTGGGATATGCAGTGCTATTAAAGTGGAGCTTTGGCAAATTTCTGAGAATCTTTATTAAACTATCTTGTATTTTTTTGGAAGGAAATATTAACATTTAACTTGGTTTAACTACAAAAATTCCAGCAGTGACAATTGACATTGGCCATCTAGTACATTTAAAAATGTGCTTAGGTCACACTCATTCTCAACAGTTGTGGCTTGCTCACAGTTATTGAACAGTGCAGTCAGGCGGTAGGGAAAGCAAATAGGATGCTTGGCTGCATAGCTAGAGGTATAACAAGTAGGAAGAGGGAGATTATGATCCCGCTATATAGAATGCTGGTGAGACCACATTTGGAATACTGTGTTCAGTTCTGGAGACCTCACCTACAAAAAGATATTGACAAAATTGAACGGGTCCAAAGACGGGCTACAAGAACAGTGGAAGGTCTTAAGCATAAAACGTATCAGGAAAGACTTAATGAACTCAATCTGTATAGTCTGGAGGACAGAAGGAAAAGGGGAGACATGATCGAAACATTTAAATATATTAAAGGGTTAAATAAGGTCCAGGAGGGAAGTATTTTTAATAGGAAAGTGAACACAAGAACAAGGGGACACAATCTGAGGTTAGTTGGGGGAAAGATCAAAAGCAACATGAGAAAATATTATTTTACTGAAAGAGGAGTAGATCCTTGGAACAAACCTCCAGCAGACGTGGTAGATAAATCCACAGTAACTGAATTTAAACATGCCTGGGATAAACATATATCCATCCTAAGATAAAATACAGAAAATAGTATAAGGGCAGACTAGATGGACCAGGAGGTCTTTTTCTGCTGTCAGACTTCTATGTTTCTATGTACCATTTTTAAGAAATGTATTTATCCAGTGCCACAGAGCCAATCAGTTTTTGAAATCTCAAAATAAGAACCTTTTCCATTCATTTTCAAAACTTTTGTACCATTGGGTTATCATCCCCGGAAACAAAATTTGACTGAAAAATATGATATGCTTTGGAATTTTAAAATGTGTAGCTGCAATTTTGGACTGAGGTCAAACTCTTCAAAATGCCAAATGCAACATTGCCATTGATGATTATTCTTCATTCCACTCCTATTTTGGGATGGGAACTGTTCCTAAACAGATGTTGATTTTTAAACAAAATTACATTGAAGTTGAATTCTTCTACCTTCTATGGTTTGTACTGTGTGGTAACAAAATATTAACCTACTTCTTGAAGCTGTTTTTGAACATTTGTCTTGATAAACAATGGCCCATCAATAACTTGATATCTAGAGTATTTAGAAGAACTCTTGGGACTTCATTCCTTAGGCTGGTCTGACTTATTTTCTACTGGGACCTGGCAATGTGATTTGGAAAGCCTTCTGTTTAGAAATCAGCTAAATTGTTTACTCTTTAAAGCACAATAAAGGCTTCTGTTGTTTTTCCTAATAGACAAATGGAAATAAGTTTCAAGCACAACTTTCCATTTGCTGGTTGTCTTTCCTAAAGGACAGAAATTTGGAAGTAGAGAGGAAAATTACTTGGGGCCTTGGTGGCTGACAGATGGAGAAGAGGTTCAGAGATGCTGGTTAACTATGAGAAGAATTGCATCAGTGTATTTATGGTTCTGGGATTTTTCCCTACACTAATTTACTCTGTATTAAACTCCTAACAGATCATGCAATTATGCAAGAAACAAGTATAGTTACTAAAACTCATTCTAATAGTCCAATTTATCAGTTCAAAAAGTTCAGGCACAGTATATATTTGCACAGGGGTGTAATATTTGGAATAACCACTTAAATAACCTAGCAACATGTGTGGTTTTTTTTGTTCTGTGGCACAAAAGTACCACTAATGTCCTTGAATTTTCGTTGGCCTTATCCTTGATTATGTAGTTCACAATTTATACTGGTTTAGCTAGACAGAGTAAGATTTAACTTCAGTAACTTGGCTAAAGTTGAGAAAAATTAAGGAAAATTAATCACTTTTACAGTTTTAATAAAAGCTTACCATAACATACCTGAACTATTTAGAGAAGCTGGGTGATGCCTACTTGCCATCAAACAATGTACATAGTCTTATAGCCTCAATATGACATGACCTTTGGCATCATAAAATTAAGTCCTGAAGTATGAAAATAAAATCCCTATTGGTGACTGTTGTTATATAAGGGATTAACAAGATGTAGTCAGCCTGTTAATTATTTTGATGTACTGTTATTTTGAAGATCAAGCTAGCCAGTGACGGTATGGTGAAACTATCTTTCTACTATCTTTCCACTGAATCTGGTTGCAATAAAATAATTTGCATTGTGTTTCTGTTTTAATGGAGGTATTTTTCATATGGGATCAAATACATCTCTGTAGGTCATGTCAGAATTCAAACAATCCTCCCTTACAAAATCTAGTTAATGAACTATTGCATCTATCTCTTTACTAGTAGGCAAATATTCTCAGATTTCTTACTCTAGGCATAAACAATTTTAGAGATAGGGATAAAAATGGAACCACATTGGACTACCATGGGATTTCTCCTTGCTTTCACAATAGTAACCATAATGGAGGTGAACTCATGCAAAGGCACACAACCTATTGCTGTGGTCTTTTCAATTACATCCCTTGATAGGCAGATGAACACAACTTGAAGCAGTCATCTACAATTTTTATTAAGTCGGTAGTCATCTACAATTTTTATTTAAAAAAAATGTTATGAGAACTATTAGTATTTGGAGATATTCTTGTGAATAAAGGTGAGACTATAGACTGATGTTCCACTTTCCACAGATATTCCTTTTTAAATAAAATATTGTTTCTCTATTTTTAAAAAGTTGCATAATGCAGGGAGACCTTTAGCTCAAATGAGATGTCTACAAGCACCTGAGTGTTCTGGTGATGAAGTGGACAAGATGAAGTAGACAAGGCCTTTGGAGCTGTGAGTTCCGCCACCTGTTTGCTGGATCTGCGTTCCTTCTGGCTGGTTTCAGCCAGCAGGGAGGTGACACGGAGCTGGGCCCAGGAGATTGTCAATGCTTCTTTGGGGAGGGGGTCCTTCCCGGCTCCCTACAAGGAGGCACTTGTGCGCTCCCTCCTCAAGAAGCCTTCCCTGGACCCATACTCGACAACTATCATCCAGTCTTCAACCTTCCATTTATGGGGAAGGTTGTTAAGAAGGTGGTGGCGCTCCAACTCCAGCGGTCCTTGGAAGAAGCCGATTATCTAGGCCCTCAACAGTCTGGATTCAGGCCTGGTTACAGCACGGAAACTGCTTTGGTCGCGCTGATGGATGATCTCTGGCGGACCTGGGACAGGGGCTTGTCCTCTGTCCTGGTGCTCCTTGACCTCTCAGTGGCTTTTGATACCATTGACCATGGTATCCTTCTGTGCCAGCTGGAGGGGTTGGGAGTGGGGGGCACTGTTTTACAGTGGTTCTCCTCCTACCTCTCCGGTGGGTCGCAGTCGGTGTTAGTGGAGGATCAGAGGTCGACCTCTAGGTTTCTCCCTTTTGGGGTGCCTCAAGGGTCGGTCCTCTCCCCCCTGCTGTTTAATATCTACACAAAACCGCTTGGTGATGATATCCAGTTATACATCTTCACCCCATGTCCAGTCGGTGAAGCAGTGGAAGTGATGTGCCGGTGCCTGGAGGCTGTTGGTGTCTGGATGGGTGTCAACAGGCTCAAACTCAAACCTGAGAAGACAGAGTGGCTGTCAATTTTGCCTCCCAAGGACAATTCCATCTGTCTGTCCATTACCCTGGGGGGGGATTATTGACCCCCTCAGAGAGGGTCCACAACTTGGATATCCTCCTCGATTCACAGCTAACATTAGAGCACCATCTTTCAGCTGCGGCGAGGAGGGCATTCGCCCAGGTCCGCCTGGTGCACCAGTTGTGACCCTATTTGGACAAGGAGTCTCTGCTCACAGTCGCTCATGCCCTCATCACCTCGAGGTTCGACTACTGCAACACTCTCAACATGGGGCTACCTTTGAAAAGTGTTCAGAAATTCCAGATCGTGCAAAATGTAGCCACGAGAGCTATCGTGGGGCTTCCTAGATTCGCCCACGTCTCGTTGACACTCCGCGACCTGAACTGGTTGCTGATCAGTTTCCGGTCACAATTCAAAGTGTTGGTAATGACCTATAAAGCCCTACATGGCATCGGGCCAGAATACCTTCGGGACCGACTTCTGCCCCATGAATCCCAGCGGGTCCCATGGACTAAACAATGTCGTCTGGTTGGCCCCAGAGGGCCTTCTCTCTTGTGGCCCTGGCCCTCTGGAATCAACTCCCCCCAGAGATCAGAACCGCCCTTACCCTTTTTGCCTTTTGTAAGTTACTCTAAACCCACTTTTGTCATCAGGCATGGGGTAACTGAGCTACCCCTAGGCTATTATAATTTTGTGTATGGTATGACAGAGCTGTATGGTTTTAATGTTGTGGGTTTTAGATGTTGTTTTATTGTATTGGCTTTGTTATATTGTGAGCCGCTCCGAGTCCTCGGAGAGGGGCGACATACAAATCTAATTAATAATAATAATAATAATAATAATAATAATAATAATAATAATCATCATCATCATCAATCATGGGCTTCCCAAAGAATGCCCATGTTACACCAACACTCCGCAGTCTGCATTGGTTGCCGATCATTTTCCGGTCACAATTCAAAGGGTTGGTTTTGACCTATAAAGCCCTTCATGGCATCGGACCAGAATATCTCCGGGACTGCCTTCTGCCGCAAGAATCCCAGTGACCGATTAGGTGCCACAGAGTTGGCCTTATCCAGATCTCGTCGACTAAACAATGTCGTCTGGGGAAGAGCCTTCTCTGTGGCGGCCCCGACCCTCTGGAACCAGCTCCCCCCTGAGATTAGAATTGCCCCCACCCTCCTTGCCTTTCGTAAACTCCCTAAAACCCACCTCTGCCATCAGGCATGGGGAAACTGAAATAACTTCCCCAGGCCTATATTGTTTATGTATGGTGTGTTGTGTGCATGTTTTTAAATTATGGGTTTTTTAGTTTAAACTATTAGATTTGTATTACATATTGTTTTGCTACTATTGTTGTGAGCCTCCCCGAGTCTACGGAGAAGGGCGGCATAAAAATTTAATTAATAATAATAATAATAATAATAATAATAATAATGATGATGTGTATACACTTAACCCACACAGGGATCAAAATAAGTCCACGTTCTCTGTTAATATATGTTGAAAGATGCCAACTTTGCAAAGTAGTCCAGGCAAGAAGTACACCCAGATGAATTAACACCATTTCATTGAAGATTACAGCATCTTGTAAGGCTGAAAGTATTTCTCCCCTCCTTTTTTCCCTAGAAAACTAGGGAGGGTTCCTTCTAAATGTTTTGCATGCCTTCCCCCAACCTGCAGAGCTATTGCCTGGTCTGCAGGTTTCCCTAGGTCCATTCATGCCAGAGGTAGCACGCAGAACGTGCCGTTGCTGCAGCCCGGCTCCATCATATTTCTCCATCATGTTTCTCACCATTGTTTGCAGGGAAACAAAAGTTTGAGGGACCAAAAAAATGCACTAAGCAGCATTCCACCTTCGTTGTGGTACATTTGCTGTCGCTGCCTCTATGGCCTGCCCTCTACTCTCACAGTGCCTTGCGTAGCACACTGAAATTTAGCATGGAGCCACAATGTGACCCTGCATCTCAGCTTGCTCTGGTCTCCCAGATGTCAATTTCTTTTCTTGTAGAGCTGCGGTGATGGGATGCCCCGCCTCCCCACCAGCCAGCTCTGCTCCTGGGCCTGTCAACGTCAGATTCTCACCATTCAGCACCAGTTCAGTGGTTCCTTCCTTCCTACAGGGGAGGGAGAGAGAGCAGAGAGAGAGAGAGAAAGGGGAGGGGAGACAGGAAGGGGAAGAGAAATAATGTTACAAAAGTTTTTCTTTTTTAGTGTTGCTAAATATAATATTTCAAAAGCAGAAAAAAAAAAGAAAGGGCGTAAAGTGCCGTTATCACATTTTTCTTAGAACAATTAGCGGAACTCTGCCTGTATCATTATTTTAGATAGTGAAAGGTTAAATTGCCATGTTGGCACTTTGTGATAAATGATTTTGGGTTGCAGCTTGGGCACTCGCTCTCTAAAAGGTTCGCCATCGCTGCCCCAGGTCATTTCTGTATACCCCTTATAAAAAAGACATAATAGACTAAAGTTTGAAATAGAGTTGCTAATTTCGGAAAGAAAACAATGTAGGTTTTCATCCAATTTTGAAAAGCTTGGAAGGGAAAATATTAAAGTTAAGCATGTAGATTTCTCCTCCCACCCATCACATGACGTTGAAACTCAAATCCCTATTTGAGTTTGGGATGGGTGGCATGGGGAATCTCCCGATTTCACAGGCAGTTTATGAGAGGGTGTGCAGTAACTTCCTCTAGTGTCTTCTGACTATTATGTCCTTCTCTTTTTATAGTGTTGGTGTTTCCTGTTTCCGTATTGTATTTAGAATTCTTTTCATGGAACAGAATGTTTATCATATAGAGAAGGCTGCCTGAAAGCAATTATTTTTAAACAGGGTTTTAAGTACAGTTGATGAATAAGATACCTATAATCATAATGTTTAAAGTTCAAACACAGCTCTGATGTAGCCCTCAATGAAATCGAGTCTGACACTCTTGATCTAGGATCTTCCTGAATGGACACTGAAGAATCATGACAGTTGGGGGGGGATGTAACTTCCAAGGACAGTGTAATGGTATATGGGAATGATCTTGGAAGGCAAGGATAAGAGATGCTACCTAGGGAACAATCACAAAAAGTTTGGGAGGACGGACCCACACCTGAATAAAGGGCAGAGAAACACATTTAGAAAGGATCTGTCCCTTACTTATCAAGTGGTAAAGAGAGAATGGGAGATTTGTGCTTTCAATCTTGTAAGATACTGTTAATGTAGCCTTACAACAAAGTAACTTTGTCATGTTTCCTGCCTGACAGCGGGAGGCTGTCAGAAAGTGTCACCCATATTTATTTATTTGCTTGCTTATCCATTTTTATTGTTGTCTTACTATTCTACCTAGAAGTCACCTGTACTTCTGCTTTGTGGCTTTTTTTTTCAGTAGGTGGAAGCACTGTCAACATAGTAGTCATTGTATTGTTATGAATAACACCACCAAGACTGGCACCAGCATTGGCACCACCACTACCACCTTGAAAACAACAGCCAATGTATTTTGTTGTGGTTGTTGTCTAGCTCAAATAATGTAGTTAATATTATGGAACTTAAGATCAGCTTATCTGTAGGCAATTGCTATTGCCCATGATGTGTCACCATATAGAACAGCAAATGTATAACTCTTACATTTTGTGTTATTGTTGTCCTTCACCTAAAATATTTAATTCATTCCCTGTCTTAATTTGGCATCAATATTTATACAATCTCCCCTTACTACTGCTTTTCTTATTCCTTTTTGTAGGTAAATTTCTTTCATGAGAGTATTTAATTTTTTTCAATTTTTCTAGCATTTTCTTCGCATGCAATCAATTAAATGTGTCAATTGCTGTATAGAATGTGTGGTTTTAAAGCTAAGGGAGGCATCTCCCTAATGTCATCTTAATGCATAATATAGTCAAGCGCTGAAAAGACAGTTAATGTGTGATGTCCGATAAGGAATAGTTTAGAATAGCTGCCCCGAGTCTGCGGAGAGGGGTGGCATACAAATCTAATAAATAATAATAATAATAATAATAATAATAATAATAATAATTATTATTATTGTTATTGTTATTATTACATATGAAAATTTATGAAGAAATCAGATGTTTTAAGATTTTTCTCTTTGTTTTAGATTTCAAATCATATATATATATTTATAATAGTTACAATATGAAATAATCATTTTTAAACAATCCCAAAGTTAAAAATGCAATTGAAATAATTAATCCACTTGATTACAGTTAAGTTAAAAATAGTTGCCTACAATTAAAACTTTAAGAAAAGCTATAAAATACTTAAAATCACAATTCCTCAAAACACTGAAAATATTGATTGATTGATTGATTGATTGGATTTGTATGCCGCCCCTCTCCGCAGACTCGGAGTACCTTATTCTCCATACACAATAAGTAATAGCTACAGCTAATTAAAACAACAGTTGAATATATATGCTTTAAGATGGCATCAGCCATTTAGAAGTCTCCATGCCAGTGTTGTTCGAATGGCTGTGAACTTAGTAAGTAAAAGCGTGTGTAAATTAGATTTTTTTTTAAAAAAGTTGTGACTTGTGCGGCTATGTGAGTGCTGAATGATACGTAAAATCAAAATAGTTTGCTTCAAAAATGCCACAGGAATGTGTGCATTCCATTCTTTTTAAATACAATATAACATTTGTATTGTAGGATACCGTTGTTTAATCATAGAGCAGGGCACACACTCTTTAGTATCTGGTGTTTCTAAGTAGGGCTTTGTGATCCTGTTCCATAGAAACATAGAAACATAGAAGTCTGACGGCAGAAAAAGACCTCATGGTCCATCTAGTCTGCCCTCATACTATTTTCTGTATTTTATCTTAGGATGGATATTTGTTTATCCCAGGCATGTTTAAATTCAGTTACTGTGGATTTATCTACCACGTCTGCTGGAAGTTTGTTCCAAGGATCTACTACTCTTTCAGTAAAATAATATTTTCTCATGTTGCTTTTGATCTTTCCCCCAACTAACTTCAGATTGTGTCCCCTTGTTCTTGTGTTCACTTTCCTACCGTATTAAAAATAATTCCCTCCTGGACCTTATTTAACCATTTAACATATTTAAATGTTTCGATCATGTCCCCCCTTTTCCTTCTGTCCTCCAGACCATACAGATTGAGTTCATTAAGTCTTTCCTGATACGTTTTATGCTTAAGACCTTCCACCATTCTTGTGGCCCGTCTTTGGACCCGTTCAATTTTGTTCCACATTACATATTGCTTTTTTTGATTTGGTATACTCTTGATTCTGAAGGCTTTTCTTTTCTTCCCTCCCTTTGTAATAAGTAGCCAGAAATTTCTGCCTGTTTGTCCTATGAAGAACTTTGAAATTCGAATGACTTCATAGTTATGAGAGTCCCTCCTTGTCCTCTGTTTTTAAAGCTTCTGGAGTGTGCCTTGCCTCAGCCACACTTCTCCATTTCCTCTCTTGATCGCCCTAGTAGCTGACTTGATCCTAGACATTCTGCACTTGCCAAGTGCTGCATTCTTTCCATACGCTGTCATGGACTTGAGAATGGCATCGCTGGTGGCAGCCTGGCCTCTAGGGAAGCCCTTTTATCTGCCTTCAGCAAAGCGTTTTCTTTAACGGAATGTTTGAGAGTTTAACACTGAAGGAGGGCAGCAATATTACCTGTCCTATCTGTAGATATTTCTCTTCCTCCCCTTCCCCAAATTCTTACATTGCGGACTAGGGGGCTTGGAGAACCTTGATGCACACTTGTGCCTGTGCTGACAGCTGCTATAACAACCAGCACACCAAGACAACTAGACACAAGAACAGTTTTTCCCCGAACGCCATCACTCTACTAAACAAATAATTCTCTCAACACTGTCAGACTTTCTACTAAATCTGCACTTCAATTCTACTAGTTTTTCTCATCATTCCTATCACCCATTTCCTCCCAAGTTGACTGTATGACTGTAACTTGTTGCTTATATCCTAAGATTTTTATTAAGATTGCTTCTTCATTGCTTATTTGACCCCTATGACAATCATTAAGTGTTGTACCACATGATTCTTGACAAATGTATATTTTATTTTATGTACGCTGAGAGCATATGCACCAAGACAAATTCCTTGTGTGTCCAATCACACTTGGCCAATAAAATTCTATTCTATTCTATTCTATTCTATTCTATTCTAAGAAGAGCTGAGTGAAAAAAAGGCTGACTATTAGGCACTCACATATTATTGGTTAGACCAGTGTTTCCCAACCTTGGCAGCTTGAAGATATTTGGACTTCAGCTCCCAGAATTCCCCAGATATCTTCAAGTTGCCAAGGTTGGGAAACACTGGGTTAGACAACTGATTCTGAAGTCTGCTTTAAATTTCTATTACCTATATTTTGTCCTGAACTGGAGATAACCTGCGTCAGATTTCAAACTAATGTTGATGAATCCAAGAAAAAGAAAGGATGGGGGAAAATTGATAAGAAAATAATAATGTTTGAAGTGGAAGTAATTCAGGAGGAGGAGCTCCATGGATTAAAAGAACATTTGCCTAACTCTGATTGATTAAATAATTGGTAAATCCTCAGCTTGATTTACTGCAAAATAAAAATGGCAGTAGTAAATGAGCAGGATGAAGGGAGTGGTTTATTAAGTGGTGATTAGGCCTTTTATGTGGCTTTCACTATTGGGTTCATCAGGTTCTTCAAATGTATGTGTTGAAATTGCAACCAGAACTATAAGCCATTGTGAGAATCAAACACTTCCAGAGGGCATCAGGTTGGGAAATGCTGACCTATTCCATGCTTCTATGATGCTCCCTTGAAGTTTACAAAGAAGATATCAGATCAAAACAATCCCATGGTGATTGTCCCTTTCTTCTAACGCATTGGCATCCTTCAGTCTGACCATGGTATCATGCTGTAGATTCCCCAGAGCATGAAGCCTGGGTATTTCTTGTGATATTAGCAATATATAAAGTGGAGTTTCATTTAATGATCTTGTTTGGTAGGAAAAGCTTCCAGGGATGAATCAGGTAAAGGAATGTCAAACTTGTTTTGGATGGAATTAAGGGAAGAGCAGCTGGCAGGGTGGATTGGATTATAACTCTGTTGAGAGGTGCCAAAGCAGTCAGGGAGAAACTGACCTAGGATAAGAACTCCCACAACTTGTCACACGCTTTTTTGAAGATCTTCCACAACCTTGTTTCCCCCCTATGTATTACATTCTGCATGCACATCCTACAATTAAAGTTTATTGTAAAAATCTCCTATTGTTGCCTGCCAAATAAAACCATGAATGGTAACGCTTTGTTAAACTTATCTTGCCATGGGTCTACTCTAGGTGGCAAGACTAGTTGTACTTCATAGACTTTGAAGAATATGTCCCTGAAGAAGATGTCAAAGATGGTGAAGGTTTTATCCGGGTTTTTTCCTCTGAGTTTATTATGTCAAAATGTAGGAGGGAATTTAAATAATTAAATTCTTTTACATTGTTAAAAAAAATATCATTTAGAAAGATTAGATGAGACTAGAACACATCTAGCTGAGATGGCGGAGTGGGTAGAGTGCAGTATTGCAGGCCATTAAAGCTGACTGCTAGATCTGCAGGTCAGCGGTTCAAATCTCATCACCGACTCAAGGTTGACTCAGCTTTCCATTCTTCTGAGGTGGGTAAAATGTGGGGGCAATATTGCTGGCTCTGTTAAAAAAATGCTATTGCTAACATGTTGTAAGCTGCCCTGAGTCTAAGGAAAAGGGTGGCATAAAAAGCAACGTGAGAAAATATTATTTCACTGAAAGAGTAGTAGATCCTTGGAACAAACTTCCAGCAGACGTGGTTGGTAAATCCACAGTAACTGAATTTAAACATGCCTAGGATAAACATATCCATTGTAAGATAAAATACAGGAAATAGTATAAGGGCAGACTAGATGGACCATGAGGTCTTTTTCTGCCGTCAGTCTTATAAATCGAATAGATAAATAAATCGAATAAACTCTTTTCTTTGGTATGGGTAATGTTTTTTGTATGGAAGAGCATTCAAGATAAGTGTGGGCCCATGACAGTCTGAAATGATACAGGCTAGAAACACATTTGCTGGCTAAGTAGAAGGGAAATTTTTATGATATCTTGAACTTTACACTGTAATATCCTTTGACAGTTTTCTGGCTAAAGGTCAGGAAAACTTGACATTACTTAAGCCCAGGTACTAGAGAACATGAAATTCTCTGATAATACCTCTGACCACGGAAAAAAGCTGCATGTTGATATATTGATTGGGATTCCCATGTTTGGAGATGGCAACATCTGCACAGTATTGGGTGACTTTTTTGGTAGACTTTTAACCATCCACGTGGGCTTGTGACGAATGTTGGTATAATATTAAGCCAACACTCCCGATCTTTCAAGTTTGAGGTTTATGTATTTCTTTTGATGTTGTCTGCTTGAAAGACAGGATTTATTTTGAGCCCTGACTGTGTGACCTGAGAAGCCAAGTCAAATGTTGGCTATCGTGTTTCCCCGAGTAAGATCTTTTTTCTCTTTTTCTTTCTCCCTCTCCTCTGTAAAGCATGTTGTTCTTTGTTAGAGAGGTTATTCTTGTTAACATAAAAATCTAAAAACAATGTACAGTGTTCCCTCGATTTTCGCAGGTTCAAACTTCGCGGAACGTCTATACCACGGGTTTTCAAAAATATTAATTAAAAAATACTTCACGGTTCCCCCCCCATACCACAGTTTTTCCCGCCCGATGATGTCATATGTCATTGCCAAACTTTCATCTGCCTTTAAAAAACATTTTTTAAAATAAACGTTAATAAATAAACATGGTGAGTAATAACCTAAATGATTGCTAAGGGGATGGGAAATTGTAAATTTAGGAGTTTAAAGTGTCAAGGGAAGGCTTGGGATACTGTTCATAGCCAAAAATAGTGTATTTACTTCCGCATCTCTACTTCGCGGAAATTCGACTTTCGCGGGCGGTCTCGGAACGCATCCCCCGCGAAAATCGAGGGAACACTGTATACTTTACATATAATTAAATGAATTAAACCTGAAACATATTTATGAGTCTACAAAGCAATACGGTGCTTCCCCGAAAACATTTTTTTTGAACTCTGAAATAAGTGCTTGGCCTTATTGGCAGGCACTCAAAAGCCCAATTGGGCTTATTATCAGGCGATGGCTTAATTTGGGGGAAAACAGGATAGCTTGCTAAGGTAACATAGTAGTTTTTCTTTGCCAGGGAAGCAATGTAACACTAAACCAGTTCTGCCTGCCTGAATATACTAACACAAATTCCATGCACAAGGAGAAATTATCACATGATTGAAAGGAAAACATTAGATTCAGCCATTAAGCATGTTTATTAGCTTATATTTTCTGAGGGGGTGAGGGAAAATGTATTCTGTCTTGATTTCTGCTAAAAAAAAAACGGAAAAAGCCAAATTTAGATTCTAATTATAGTTGGCACCTAATTTAGATTCCATTAAAACATCTGAAAAGTTTCAAATGTACACACCTCACTGTTATGTATATATAACCAGGCACAGTTTACAATAATTAACAAGTTTTATTCCCAAAGGTGGCAGCTGGTAGCTGAACATAGATAAATGGTAGAGGATTTGCTAGGTTGATAAACATTTCCTAGGAAAATAGGAAAGCCTTGATTTAGTATCAAGCAGTAATATTCACATAAAATATGTAAACAATCTGAAAAAGTATGTCACAAAGAGGCATATATTTAATATTTTAATTTTTCTCATCTGGTGCCACCCTGTTTATGGTGGATTGCAATTATCATCATAGCTTGGACAGAGGTCATTTCTTTGAAGTGAAAATTTCACAGATGGAATTGTGTGCTTTGTGCACTTGAATTTATTTATTTTATTTTATTTATTTATTAGATTTGTATGCCGCTTCTCTCCGAAGACTCGGGGCGGCTAACAACAATATAAAAAGACAATGTAAACAAATCTAATATTAAAAGACAATCTAAAAAACCCCAATTTAAAGAACCACTCATACATACAAGCATACCATGTATAAATTCTATAAGCCTAGGGGGAAGGGAAATTTCAATTCCCCCATGCCTGATGACAGAGGTGGGTTTTAAGGAGCTTGGGAAAGGCAAGGAGGGTGGGGGCAACCCTGATATCTGGGGGGAGCTGGTTCCAGAGGGTCGGGGCCACCACAGAGAATTCTATAGTGGCCAAAGGAATCCCAATGAAAAAAATTAGCTAAAAGATTTCAGGGGGATAGAAGAATTTTTGAAGAAAAGTTAGAATCTAGGGAAGGGATTGGATATAAACCAGTAAGGAATATGCTGCAGATTTATAGAATGATTTCACTAGGAAGATAAGATATGAAGAGAAATTAGCTAAATTAGTAAAATTAGCACAAATCTTATTGTAGGTTTATAATAAGACAATCTTTCAAGTTTGAAAGTATTTCTCATCTTTCTGAAATGCTTCCCATGTCCTCATTCGCCTGCCTGTTGGCTCATAGTATGGTCGCATAGTTTATAGCTCTTCCTTTCATTTCTCAAAATCATTCTCACATACCCTTATAGAAATATTTGGTACCAAGTAAACTACCTGAGGCAGGACATACCGTAGTTGGAATTAGAACATTTGAGTCCACCGGATGTCATTATGGTTGCCAATTTGGTTGCTTTTATATGGGGATTAGGGAGGTTAGGCAAGGTTGTAGTAACTAAAGCTCCTAGGAGCCACTTATCAGGATACTAGTTTGTTGGAGACAGTGTCAGTCGGCTGAAGTTGACCTCATGTGCTCTTATCAGTAAGATGGCCAGCATGGGAAAAGGATGCCACACTGCGTAGGGTTCTTGTCTGATCCAGCAAGCATTTTCATTATGATTTTTCTATAGAAACTACAAGCTTAAGTTTTAATTTTCAATATTGTTATTTTTTATTGGATTTTAAAAATAAGTCTTTTTTTAAAAAAAAATCCATGAAAGACTCATGACAGCTTTCACGTTTACTTACTTTTTAAATTAATGATCACTCAGACTTGAGAAATAATGAAAACTCAGGATTACTGAATGAATCTCGGGAAAGGTATTTAGAGTGGAGCTCTTCAGTGATACATTTTGAAGAGGAGAATGCTAGTTATATAAAAATGTGGGATAATTAACATATGGATGAACTTTTGCCACCAGGGGGCAGAATTGGCTTTATTTGGGATTATTTCCTTGTCTGTCGATTATATTCATTACAATCTAAATGTGAGTGATTTTTAAATTAAATTTATATACTTTATATAAACCTTTAAAGGCAAGGAAAAATGTATCAATACTAGGATTTCTAAAATGCTAATATTAATAAATATAAGGTTACTTAAATCGTATATCCACAACTAGTGTGATGCTGATAAAAATATTTAATTTTTGTTACTTTTTTTTGCAAATTGTTTATTTTATTTCATATATTTCCACCCCAAATATATCATTTCATTTTCTCAATAATAATAATAATAGTATACTTCTGTACATATTTGCTATTTCATTAATACAATCATTATACAGTGATACCTCGTCTTACAAACGCCTCATCATACAAACTTTTCAAGATACAAACCCGGGGTTTGAGATTTTTTTGCCTCTTGTTACAAACTATTTTCACCTTACAAACCCACCGCCGCAGCTCGGATGCCCCACCTCTAGACTTCCACTGCCAGACCGTTTTTGCGCTGTTGGGATTCCCCTGAGGCTCCCCTCCATGAGAAACCCCACCTCTGGACTTCCGTGTTTTTGTGATGCTGCAGGGGAATCCCAGCAGTGCAAAAATGGGTGCTTCACTGGCAACGGAAGTCCAGAGGTGGGATTTCCCATGGAGGGGAGCCTTAGGGGAATCCCAGCAGCACAAAAACGGGTGCTTCACTGGCAACGGAAGTCCAGAGGTGGGATTTCCCATGGAGGGGAGCCTTAGGGGAATCCCAGCAGCACAAAAACGGGTGCTTCACTGGCAACGGAAGTCCAGAGGTGTGATTTCCCATGGAGGGGAGCCTGAGGGGAATCTCAGCAGCACAAAAACGGGTGCTTCACTGGCAACGGAAGTCCAGAGGTGGGATTTCCCATGGAGGGGAGCCTGAGGGGAATCCCAGCAGCACAAAAACGGGTGCTTCACTGGCAACGGAAGTCCAGAGGCATAGTTCCCTCTAAGCTGCGCAGCGCGCTATAGCGCAGAGGTTTTTAACCCCCAGCGCGGGAATTTCAAATTCCAGCGCACAGGACCGATCGCTGCGCCGGAATTTGAAATTAAAGGAACTGCCGCTGCTCTGTAAACAACAGTTTGCAGCAACAGTTCCTTCAAGTAAAGGCGGGAAAGAAAGGGGCCAATTATAGGCCCGCTTTCTTCCCCGCCCCTTAAATCCCAGACGTTCTCCGCGTACACACACCCCTCGCAGCCAAATGGTTGTTTAGCTGCTGGCCCGGTAAGGTAAGAAAACCGTTGGGGGTCCCTGGGTCTGGCGGCGCGGTCTGCTGCCAAGCCTTCTAAGCATCCATGGGGTGGGGGTGGGAACAAGGGTGGGGGTGATGACCGGGGGCCCTGGGCCAGGCCGCCGGCCTACCGCGGCTTCCCGCGCCGCCGCGGCCCGCCCGTGGCCTCCCAGACCCGGCCGGCAGCCTACTGCGGCTTCCCGCGCCGCCGCGGCTTCTCCGGCTTGCCGCGGCTTCTCCGGCTTGCCGCGGCCCACCCGTGGCCTCCCAGACCTGCCGGCAGCCTACCGCGGCTTCCCGCGCCGCCGCGGCCCGCCCGTGGCCTACCAGACCCGGCCGGCAGCCTACTGCGGCTTCCCGCGCCGCCGCGGCTTCTCCGGCTTGCCGCGGCCCGCCCGTGGCCTCCCAGACCCGGCCGGCAGCCTACCGCGGCTTCCCGCGCCGCCGCGGCCTGCCCGTGGCCTCCCAGACCCGGCCGGCAGCCTACCGCGGCTTCCCGCGCCGCCGCGGCCCGCCCGTGGCCTCCCAGACCCGGCCGGCAGCCTACCGCGGCTTCCTGCGCCGCCGCGGCTTCTCCGGCTTGCCGCGGCCCGCCCGTGGCCTCCCAGACCCAGCCGGCAGCCTACCGCGGCTTCCCGTGCCGCCGCGGCTTCTCCGGCTTGCCGCGGCCCGCCCGTGGCCTCCCAGACCCGGCCGGCAGCCTACCGCGGCTTCCCACGCCGCCGCGGCCCGCCCGTGGCCTCCCAGACCCGGCCGGCAGCCTACCGCGGCTTCTCCGGCTTGCCGCGGCCCGCCCGTGGCCTCCCAGACCCGGCCGGCAGCCTACCGCGGCTTCCCGCGCCGCCGCGGCTTCTCCGGCTTGCCGCGGCCCGTCCGTGGCCTCCCAGACCCGCCGGCAACCTACTGCGGCTTCCCGCGCCGCCGCGGCCCGCCCGCCGCCACCCAGAACCAGCCGTCAGCCTACCGCGGTTCCCCCACCGCCCAAGCTCGGCCGCCACCCTGTCGCAATTCCCCCAACCTTCCCATGGGTACTGCCCGGTGCCTCAGCAGTCTACTTCGTTACGCAAATTGCTCGGGGTGATGGCGGGGCTCTTGCCTCCGAGCCTTTTCACCCCATATCCGACGGCCGCCTTCTCCGGGTCCCAGGGAAAAAGGAAAGTTTCCCAGGAAGCCCCCGTGCTTCTGGCCCCAAAAAACATATTTGTGCGAGTGAGTGGTGTTGCGGGGCAGGAAAAATAAGAAGAGAGTAAGACAGAGAGAAAAAAGAGAGGAAGGAAGAGAGAAAGAAGGAAAGGGAGGGATGGAGAAATAGGAAAGGAGGATGAGAAAGAGGGAAAGAGTGAGAGGGATGGAGGGGGGAGGGAGAGAGAAAGAAGAGAAGGGGGAAAGAGAGGGAGGGAGGAAGAGAGGAAAAGAGACAGAAACAGATAGAAAAGAATGGGAGCAAGAAAGAGAGAAAGAAAATCAAAATCTAGTTTGAAACTAGCTCAACTATTTAAGTGGATTTTAAAGCATAGATTTATTAATAGTTTTGTTTTTGTTTTTGCTGGTTGTTTTAGTTTTAATAGTAATAGATTTTGGTTTTGTTTTATTATTAATTTCAATAAAATAGAAGGGAAATATATATATATATATGTATATATTTCAGCTAAAACATTTTATATATATATATATATATATATTTCAGCTAAAAACATTTCATATATATATATATATATATATATATATATATATATATATATATTCAGCTAAAAATATTTTTTATATATTTATATATCTATCTATATCTATATATCTATCTATATCTATATCTATGTATATATATATATACACACACACCGCCCAGTCCTGAAGTGACTGCTGCTCAGACACTATAGTTTTCCGCCCACACCGAAAAAAAATTAGAGGGAACACTGTCCAGAGGTGGGATTTCCCATGGAGGGGAGCCTTAGGGGAATCCCAGCAGCACAAAAACGGGTGCTTCGGCTGGCAAAAGGGGTGAATTTTGGGCTTGCACGCATTAATCGCTTTTCCATTGATTCCTATGGGAAACATTGTTTTGTCTTACAAACTTTTCACCTTAAGAACCTTGTCCCGGAACCAATTAAGTTTGTAAGACAAGGTATCACTGTATTTTATACCATTTACCCTGTTTTTGACATCCCTTATTTCCCTTTTTTATTTCCCATAATTCCTCTCTCTTCTCCTCCCTCTTTCTGCTTCCTTTCCTTTCCCTTCCTTTACATCTTTTTCTACATCCCTTTCCTGTCTCTTATCCCTCTTCTCCTTCCTCCTCTTACCTTCTTTCCTATCCTCTTCTCCCCTCCTTATCTTCCCCTCCTCTCCCTTTCTTCTTTCCTCTTCACCCTTCTCTTTCTCTCCTATTCTCACTGTTGTTACTATATGTACCATCAAATAAGAGTCTTCTTTATTATATTTTTTTGGTAAGATGCCTAATAATAGGAACATTAATAGAAACATAGAAACATAGAAGTCTGACGGCAGAAAAAGACCTCATGGTCCACCTAGTCTGCCCTTATACTATTTTCTGTATTTTATCTTAGGATGGATATATGTTTATCCCAGGCATGTTTAAATTCAGTTACTGTGGATTTATCTACCACATCTGCTGGAAGTTTGTTCCAAGGATCTACTACTCTTTCAGTAAAATAATATTTTCTCATGTTGCTTTTGATCTTTCCCCCAACTAACTTCAGATTGTGTCCCCTTGTTCTTGTGTTCACTTTCCTATTAAAAACACTTCCCTCCTGGACCTTATTTAACCCTTTAATATATTTAAACGTTTCGATCATGTCCCCCCTTTTCCTTCTGTCCTCCAGACTATACAGATTGAGTTCATTAAGTCTTTCCTGATACGTTTTATGCTTAAGACCTTCCACCATTCTTGTAGCCCTCTTGAGACCATTAATAGAATTAATGGTCTCAATTCTATCCTATATTTTAACATTTTTTCTAACTATATTTGTATTTTAGTCCAAAAAATTATTGCTTCTCTGCATGTCCACCACATATGATAATAAGATCGTGGAGTTTGATGACACTTCCAATGTTTTGCTGGCTTATCCTTAAACCTTTTTGCTATTTTCTCTGGTGACATGTGACATGTGGCATCTAAAAATATTTTATACACATTTTCTTCATATGCCATTGCCATTGTTAATTTCTTTCCCATGCCTGTTGTCATTTTTCTAATTCAATTGTGTATCCAAATTTTTTTGCCTATACTATCATTGTTTCTTTCACCACTTCTTTCATTTTTACCTGTAGCAGTTACATATACAGTAGTCCCTCGCTATACCGCGCTTCACCTACTGCGGCTTCACTTCATCGCGGGGTTTCAAGAAATATTAATGAGAAAAATAATCCGCGGATCTTCGCTGGTTCGCGGGTTTCTGAGGAAGTCGATCGGCAGATTTAAACAGCCCGTCAAACTCGATCGGCAGGTTTAAAAAATATATATATATATAAAATTGTAAATACTGTACTGTATTTAAATACTGTATCTAAAATAAATACTGTGTGGGAAGGGTTTATAAACACTTAAAACAATGAAAACTTACCAAACAATTACAATATAAATACTTAAATAAGTACTATCAGTCGATAAATTCCCCATTGCGGATTTCACCTATTGAGGCCGGGTCTGGAACGTAACACCAGCGATAGGTGAGGGACTATTGTAGTGTTTAAACCATTTTTCATCTGTTCCTATCAGTAAAGAATAGAATAGAATATAATTTTATTGGCCAAGTGTGATTGGACACACAAGGAATTTGTCTTGGTGCATATGCTCTCAGCGTGCATCATTATTATTATTATTATTATTATTATTATTATTATTAATTAGATTTGTATGTCGCCCCTCTCCGTAGACTCGGGGCGGCTTTTTCTACATAAAAGAAAAAGATACATTTGTTAAGAATCATGAGGTACAACACTTAATTATTGTCATAGGGGTCAAATGAAGAAACAATATTAATAAAAATCTTAGGATACAAGCAACAAGTTACAGTCATACAGTCATAGGTGGGAGGAAAAGGATGATAGGAATGATGAGAAAAACTAGTAGATGATGAGAAAAACTGTATTCAAATTATGTATATACTTATATGTATTATCTAATATGAGATTGACAAAATAAATTAAATTAAAATTAAATTTTATCCTGGACATAAATTTAGTAAAGGCCTTAAAATCTTTAATACCCCCAAACCAAAGAACCAACTAGGGGGGAAAAATGCCCTATCTATTCCAGAAATGCAAAGGAAGTATTTGGGAATGACAGATATGGAAAAATAGTGAGTCATTCATTTTTAACGAACGTGTTAATGTGATAGATCATGTGAAATCTAGTTTCCAATTGATAAAGGAGTTGAAATCCTAATCTGCAGTGTCCTATGGTTGGTGATAAAGGAGTTGAAATTCTAATTTGCAGTGTCCTATGGTTGGTGATTAATGTTGAGCAAATATGCTTCCCAAATTAAGGGAGAAATCCCTCTTTCTTCTCTTGTCCTTTTTAGATGTTGCAAGACTGTCCAAAAGCTCGAAGGGAAGTTGAACTCCACTGGAGAGCATCTCAATGCTCCCATATTGTGAAGATCATGGATGTTTATGAAAATCTTTACCAGGGTCGAAAATGTCTCCTGATAGTTATGGAATGGTGAGTGTCATTTATTAGTGCGGGAAGTGGAAATCTAGAGGCATATTGGTGCCCTTCCCCTCCCTGGATATGTTATTTTTATTCTATTTGCCTTATGCCAGAGCAAAAGCATGTAAGATAAGGGTTTTGTAAACAGCATAGTTGGATAGGAAGAATATGGTTTTTCACATTATTTATCCTTGGCCACTCAGGGCTACATAACCAAGGTCAACTTGTTGAATCAGGCTCATAAAGATAACAGAAGTCAAATTCTATCATTCAAGGGCCAGATAATATATTCATTGCTGAGTGATCCTGTTAGCACTTTTGCAACTTTTTGGATCAACTGAATTTTGGGGGGCCGTTTCTAAAGGTAAGCCCATCTCATACTCAAAGGGTAAACTAAACCATCCAATCAATTTAAGTCATAATATTTATTTATTTATTTATTTATTTATTTATTCATTCATTCATTCATTCATTCAGTCAGTCAGTCAGTCAGTCAGTCAGTCAGTCAGTCAGTTAGTTAGTATTCCTCCCCTCTCCGCAGACTCGGGGCGGCTCACAACAGCAACAGAAAACAATATATAATACAAATTCAATAATTAGAAAGCTAAAAACCCATAATTTAAAAAAAATATGCACACAACATACCATACATAAACAGTATAGGCCTGGGGAAGATATTTCAGTTCCCCCATGCCTGACGGCAGAGGTGGGTTTTAAGGAGTTTGCGGAAGGCAAGGAGGGTGGGGGCAGTTCTATTCTCAGGGGGGAGCTGGTTACAAAGGGTCGGGGCCGCCACAGAGAAGGCTCTTCCCCTGGGACCCGCCAAACGACATTGTTTAATCGACGGGACCCGGAGAAGGCCAACTCTCTGGGACCTAATCAGTCGCTGGGATTCGTGCGGCAGAAGGCGGTCCCAGAGATATTCTGGTCCGATGCCATGAAGGGCTTTATAGGTGAAGACCAACACTTTGAATTGTGATCGGAAATTAATCGGCAACCAAGGCAGATTGCGGAGTGTTGGTGTAACATGGGCATACCTATAAAATATAAAAGTAAGACTTAAAAAAAACCCCAGGACATATTATTTTAAACTTGAATATATTGCAATTTAAGCAAAGAAGCATCTTCTATCAAAAGAGGAAGACGGAATGGGTAGTATAGTAAGACCTGGAAGAGAAGAACAGGGTTACAAGGTTGTGGAATGATTCAGCAAAGATTTCCTTCTTTCATTTTCTGCTTGCCCATGTGAGCTGCTAACTCCATTATACATGTCTATGGAGATTTTCAGTCATCCAGGTCACGGTTGTCCCAAAGGTGCTTTTTCAAGAGGCAACTGGGCTTTCTGGGGGGGGGGGGGGGGGGCTGTTCTTTGAAGACCTTTCGCTTCTCATCCAAGAAACCTCTTCAGCTTTGACTGGATGATGGGGAATGGCAGTTCCAAGAAGGCTCCACACCCATTTGCCCCACTCAGGTGACCCTGAGGGCGCAGATAAACCTCCAAGCGACTTCAAGGACTGTCTAAAAGAACATAAATGACCAGCTGTTTGCAAGGAATATAAATTCTTCCATTCCTCACCATCCAGAGTGGAAGAAGCTTCGTGGATGAGAGGTGGAACATCTTCAAAGAAAAAAAAGAAGAAGTCCAGTTGCTTCTTAAAAAGCCCCTTTGGGACAACTCCATTTTACAAACCTCCACAAAAATCGTGGGTCTTGTATCTTTTCCACAGTGGCTAGCTTCATGCTGACCATTGGGCAAAGCCGGAAAGACAGACAGGTTTGTGCAAGTGAGTGTGAGAGCAAGGGGGGCTGAAGAGAGGGAGAATTTTGACCTCCATCTCCTCTCAATTGGTGAGAAATGCTTCTGCCCAGGCTTTAAGACAGTGGTTCCCAAACTACGGCCCGCGGGCCACATGCGGCCCACTGAGGCCATTTATCCGGCCCGCCAGTGAGTGACAAGAGCACAGGGAAAAGAGAGAAAGAAAGAAAAGCGAAAGAGAGGGAGGAAAGGAGAAGTGGAGAGGAATGAAGGAGGGAAGGAAGGAAGGAAGGAAAGAAGGAGAAATGGAGGAAACAAGGAAGAAAGGAAGGAAGGAAGGAAGAATGAAATGGAGGGACAGAGGAAGGAAGGACTGTTATTTTTTTTGGGGGGGGGGGTACTTTTTTAAAAATTTTCTCTCAACATACATTCAAACAACACAGTGTACCATCTAATTTTCCATGAATAAAATGTGGTATTTTGTTAGTAACTAATATCAATCATCAAAAAAGTTGCAAAAGGTTTTTTTTTCTAATTTTGTCATCCAGTTACATTCATTTTCTTTTAATAAATTCCCTCCTTAATGTTCCTTCAAAAAGTGCAACACCAATTATATTTCTAACTTGTTAGCCATTATGCCAAAGTGCTTCCTTCTTTATACATTTTTCATAAGCCAAGAAAACCTTGTATAGCCAATCAGATGTTAACAAAAGAAAATTAAAAACAAAACAAACATATATGAATTTCAGATCTTCTCCCCCCTCTAAATAGTACGTTCCCATTTTGTTTTTTACTTTAAAACAAGGTATGTGCAGTGTACATAGGGATTTGTTCATAGTTTTTTTTAATAGTCCGGTCCTCCAACAGTCCGAGAAACAGTGAACCGGCCCCCTGTGTAAAAAGTTTGGGGACCCCTGTATTGGAAGAGATTCTAAGTCCCTCCACCCAAATATAAAGGATGACATCAGTGCAATGAAATATGGAGACTTTGTAGAGATAATTAAATGATTCCCCCCCCCCCCCAGGAATTTTGCTCTAAAGCAAAAGTGGGGAATGTTTGGTTATGGTTATGGCCCTCACTATGGAGATTTTTCAGTCATCCAGGTCATGGTTGTCCCAAAGGTGCTTTTTCAAGAGGCAACTGGACTTTCTGGACCTTCTCTGCATCAGTTAGACTTTAAAATACAAAGCAACAAAATGTGCCTCCAGCGCAGAGCATTTGTGGAAAATCACATTTGGGATAGTAGGCATTTATTCTCTTTTTACAAAGCACTATCATTTCCCAGGTATCTCTCTTGAAGGACAGTTAGTTTTTAAGCATCCATCAATTTCAATGAAAGTTTTTTTTAAGGTTTATTTTCATGCATGGGTGTGGGAGATTTTTAGGAAATTCTCAAGCTGTAAACAACCTAAAGGCTGTTCACATTTGCAAGTAACATTACTGGGTAAATGAATTGGGTCAAAAATAAAGCACTTTGCTTGAAAAATATTATTTAATGAGATAAAAATGAAGCAAGTTCTTAAAGGTCTGGCCCTATGCCTGGGCCTGGGGTCTCAAATGTGGGTAAAAATCTATTTCTTGGTTATAGAAGTGATTAACATATTTTTTGAAGGTATAAGACTGCACCGGAGTATAATATGCACTTTAGTTTTTCAGGAGGAAAATAGGAGAAAAAAAATCTGCCTACCAGATATTCATCTGGCTAGCATCCTTAGTCTGGTCAGCTTCAACACATTATTTTATCCCCTGGTTTGGGCTTAAAAAGACCTTATTCAGAGAGAGTTACAATGAAAGAGTTTGTAAGCTGGTAAGAGCTGAGAACATCATTAGCAGCTAGTTAGAGCTGGAAAGAAACTATTAGAACTAGTAGAACAATTTAAAAAAGCCTGCAAAGGTTTAAGGCTTGGAAAACATTCTTTGCAGAGAGTAATAATGAAAGAGCCTGCAAGGTAAGAACTGGGAAGATATTAGCACCTAGCTAGGGCTGAAAAAAAGCTTAAAAAACAAAAACCCAAACACCTACATTCAGAGTATAAGACGCACCTAAATTTTCAGCCTCTTTTAGGGAGGAAAAAGGTGTGTCTTATACTCTGAAAAATATGATATATTGTGGAATATATTCTCAGTGGCTATATATTTTAATCTTTGTAGTTGCTGCATTATGATCCATTCCTTTAACACTGGAATTTATACATGCTTTGATTTGATTAGGAAAATTAACATATTTACCATTGAGATAATAATTGTCTTGTGTCACAGAGGGGCAGTATATAAAACCAATTAATAAATAATAAGTCATATTTATTGTGGGGGTGGGTTTTTTTATGGACTGCATCACAACTGATGTGTTAATCTATCTCGATATAACTTTGTTGTTTCTTCTTTATCACAATTATCTGCATATTGAGACAGTGACTGTGTTCACATTTTATGTAACCACAAGATTTTATAGTTTGGTTTTGCTTAGTAGGAATGTTTGCTTTCAGCCAGTATAGTTTGAAAAAAAAAATGTTTTATGTTTCACATTGTGGCTGGGGAATTCTGGAAGTTGAAGGGTGCAAATCTTAAAAGTTGCCAAGTTGTATATCTCTGGTTTAGTGCATTAGTGTAATCAGCCAATCTACCGCAATGCTCAATTTACTTAAAGGGGACAATATTCTGAAGACCCGAGTACTTGAAGCTCAGTGGTGATAGAAATGTGTTCATATTTTGGATTGAGACAGCAATTGTTATCATAACTAATTTCTTTTTATGAATTTCAGCTTGGATGGAGGAGAACTATTCAGTCGAATTCAAGATAGAGGAGACCAAGCTTTCACAGAAAGAGGTATGAAGGGATAGAATAGATTTCATCAAGCTTAATACAGATGTTCATATTCTCCTATCCTTTAGCATGGGCACTATTGAAAAAGTCCTAAGTCTTCTTGCAAAAGATACCTAACCTACTGGTAATTCTTCCAAGGGGTTTCCAAACAATTACTTTCAAACAGGCTTGGATAAACTTTAGGGCCATTAAATCTACCATGTTCTTTATTTTACTTGCTAGTTAGTCAAGTGCTACTGAATGTGACCCAGACTCTGGTGAAAGGATGGCAAATGTTCATTATTTCAATTTGTCTCCAAAGATAACACCATAGCTTTTCCAGTAACTTTCTCACAATGTCTTTGATCCTGTCTATCTACCTTATCCATAGTCTTTCCCTTCTTCTAGTTTCCTAAACCCTGCTGGCCTAATTGCTTTTTCCAGTCTGATATGCCTAAAATATAAGAGGTTTTTTTTTTCATGCTGATCATCTTTTCAAAGGAGGCACAGTGGCTCAGTGATTTAATGACACTGGAGATGTTCTTTGCTCCAGTGGTGCAAGCCCTAGCCTGCTCCCATCATTTTCCTCAACTTCTGCCTACCTAGTAGTTCGAAAGTATGTTCTGAGTAAGTAGATAAATAGGAACATTTGAGCGGAGAAATAAGCTGGTGCTTTGTGCAGGCGGTCAGATTCTTGCTGGTTCTCAATCTTCCTGGTTGCAATAGCCATTTGTGAAGTGTATCTTGTAGAGGAAGGGCGGCCTTGAGTGACATTGCAAGAAGAGCCGCTCATCTTTCTGGTGCGAAGCTAGCTTGCCCTCCTGTGGCGCACCTTGGGAAGTGCACAAGCTTGTACCACAGCAGAGCTAGCAAATTGGCAGCAGACTACTAATCTGCTTTACCATTGTAGTCTCCTGGTTAATGTAGCAATGCCATATACTACTATTACTACTAATAATAACCTTTTCAAAGGAGTGATCAGTCTGTTACTGTTTTAGATTGGTTGGTTGATTCTTTCTGCTGTCCATGGCATTCTTTTGTAACTTTCCCAATTTCACAAGCTATCTTCTTTCTCTTTTTTCAGTGTTCCAACTTTCCATTACCATTGGAAAACACATTATTTTAACAGTTCTGATATTTATTATCAGGGACGTAGTCTAATCCTTCATGTTTTTATTTTTTTATTATGTCCCTCCTCCATAGCACTCCTCTTTACCTCTCCAGCACTCTGCCCATCTTTATCTAAGTCCAAGAAAACAAAACTATGTACTTCACTTCTTGACCACCAACTGTAAGTTCATTGAGCATGCCTGTTGACAGCATTGTTTAATACTTAACATTAATCTGCTTTTCACTGTACACTTTTAATTTCATACCGGTGAGGTCTTTTTAGTCTTTTAAAATTTTTGCTAACAAAATATTTTCAGCACATCTCAGACTGTTAAAATTTTTAGCCTCCAGTTGGTAAGTTCAGTTACCTCTCCAAAAGTGTAGAACTTAAAAATAAATGGTAACAATATAGATCCTCATTTCATATCCTTTTTTTACTCTGAATTACACTGTTCCTTCATTTTCAGTTCCTGTATCAACTTTATTCATTGTAATAATCAAGTGTTTGGACCAACCCACTAGTTTAATATATTTCCACATTCTGGCATGATAAAGACAATCAAAGGTTGGGTCAAATCAAAGAAGAAGGAAATCTCTTCTTATTTTTCATTATCAATTCTATTTTAACTATCTTGTGTGAATCTTCTCTTCATTTGACATTTGACACACTCTCCCTCCCTCCCTCTTCCGCCCCTCTCTTCCCCCCATACACATACAATTTTCTCCTAATGTCTAGACCACAAATTTTGTCCACATTTGTTGGCATAGAGTTTAAGTCATTTTTAATTTGCATCTGGTGTTTTCATATTTGAAAGTCCATTTTCTGTTTTCTGGTGGGACTATACTCTCTCCTGAAATATTTCTTGTTTATTTACATTTCATATTTCTTAACTACCTATCTCCCTCGGAGAGGGGCTCATTTTTGTTATTCTATAATCTCATCCGTAAAACATTTCACTATAGTCTTTTTCTCTATGACTTCTCATCTATCATCAGTCTTGAAAATCCTACTTTATGTATATATGCTTTCCATTAACACACACACACACACACACACACACACACACACTCTCTCACTCACTCATAAATGGATTTTTTTAAAAAAAATTTGGCCTTTCTGTTAAAGTTCTGGCCTCAGGCTTTAATCCTCTGTCTTGATCCTTTGATTTAAAAGCTACTTGGATTATTTTGTCTTTGAAATCTCACGAACACTTTGCAGGCTTTTTTCTAATACTATCTTATCTATTCTTACATTTCCTCAGATATATTTCCATATTAGTTTACCTGCTTCTTACACTAATATTATCCTGTATATTCTCCAGGTCACATCTTACTAGGGCAGCTATATACATCAATAATTACATGAATAATACATGATCTTGTAAACCTGTATCTAGGTTTCATGTTATATAATAGATTTGATGCAGTCTTTTTGGTGGTGCTTGAGTTTTGTCATCCTGTTGCCTCAAGCTGGTGTCAGCAATGAATGGCAACAGCAATAGCACTTAGACTTATATACCACTTCACAGTGCTTTATAGCCCTCTCTGAATGGTTTACAGAGTAAGCATATTGCTCCAAATAATCTGGGATCCTCATTTTACTGACCTTGGAAGGATGGAAGGCTGAGTCAACCTTGAGCCAGTCAGAATTGAACTCTGGCAGTTGGTAGAATTACCCTGCAATAATGCATTCTAACTACTACATCAGCATTTTTCTCACAAAACCGTATTTATTTATTTATGTTTCATATTTTTAACAGCCCATTTCCTTCAGATTAACGTAAATCCTTCATTAATCTTGAATTGTGCCCTCCTTTTTACAGATAGCAGTGTCATGGACTTTTTAAAAACCCAGCCCCGTTCCTTCAGCAATGTCCCTCAATGTCTCCCTTAACATCATCTTCATCTATGGCAGTGTTTCCCAACCTTGGAAACTTGAAGATATCTGGACTTCAACTCCCAGAATTCCCCAGCCAGCATTTGCTGGCTGGGGAATTCTGGGAGTTGAAGTCCAAATATCTTCAAGTCGCCAAGGTTGGGAAACACTGATCTATGGGATGTATGTACTTTCAAGTTAACAATTTCAAATCAGATTTCCTTTAAAAAAATTAAATTATTTTAATTCTGGACCCATATTGAACATACAGTAATTTTCAAGTCTAAACACCATGGTTGGTATCCTAAAATAGAATTGAAGAGGTAAGCTATGGAATGGCATTTTCAGTGAGATGTAAATCTCTAGTTGGTTTCAGATGCTTTAAATCAGTCCCTTAAATTTGACATTGTCAAATCCCATAGGCTGGGATAGACAGTCTATCTCAACCTATGATGTGAACAACAGTTTGGAAACAAGTAATTTATAACATTAGGACAGAAGAACCATGTTATTAAAGGGAAGAGAGAAATATAATGTAAATGCACAGTGTACAAGTTGTAGCCTTGAGAAATTTGATGATGATGATGATGATGATGATGATGATGATGATTATTATTATTATTTATTAGATTTGTATGCCGCCCCTCTCCGTAGACTCAGGGCAGCTCACAGCAATGATAAAAACGATATACAATGATAAATCTAATAGTTACCCTGTTTCCCCGATAGTAAGACACCCCCGATTGTAAGACATATCGGGGGTTTCAGGGGGGTCGGCTAATATAAGCCGTACCCCGAAAGTAAGACATATGTCTTACTTTCGGGGAAACACGGGGGTATTGCCGCCTCCCTCTCATCTAGCTGCGCGACGCCTCCTGCCCACGTCCGCACCGTCCCCCTCTCCATACGTCGCCGCGTCTGCCACCTCCCTCTGATCTTAATGAGCGCCGCCTCCTGCCCACTTCCGCGCCGCCCCCCTCCATACGTCACCGCGTCTGCCGCCTCCGTCTGATCCAAATGAGCGCCGCCTCCTGCCCACTTCCACGCCGCCCCCCCTCCATAGGTCACCGCGTCTAAATGTTAATTTTATGGTTAAAACAAAAAATTCGACAATTTTTTTCCAATATAAGACATACCCCAAAAGTAAGACATAGTGGGGCTTTTGGGGATAAAAAGAAAGTAAGACACTGTCTTACTTTCGGGGAAACACGGTAGAATCTAAAATAACAATAATACATTTAAAAAGTCTAAAAAACAAGAAACCCCAATATATAAAAAACATACATACAGTCATATCATACATAGGCAGGGGGAGATGTTTCAGTTCCCCCACGCTTGACAACAGAGGTGGGTTTTGAGGAGTTTATGAAAGGCAAGGAGGGTGGGGGCAGTTCTAATCTCTGGAGGGAGCTGACTCCAGAGGGTCGGAGCCGCCACAGAGAAGGCTCTTCCTCTGGGTCCCGCCAAATGACATTGTTTAGTTGACGGGACCTGGAGAAGACCAACTCTGTGGGACCTAACTGGTCGCTCTGAATTTTATGCTCTGAATTTTAACCTAATACAGAAATGCATTGTGATCGTTAATTCGGATGTGAATTTTTTGCTTGTTTGATTACTGAGAATAATGGGGTCTTTCTCATTTTCTCATCTCCTTCAGAGGCCTCTGAAATAATGAAAAGTATTGGAGAAGCCATCCAGTATTTACACTCTATCAACATTGCACACCGGGATGTTAAGGTATGTATTATTTTAGACCAGGTGTGTCAAACTTTATTTCATTGAGGGCCACATCAGGGTTGTGTTTGACCTTGGGGGACCAAGGTGGGCATGGCCAAGGCGGCCATGACCAGCTCAACATCACTTGTGCAAGGGGGCAGTGGTAGTGGTCCAAGCACTCTGCCAGTGAAAACGGGCTCCCAAGTTCCGTTTCCGCTGCAACAGCCTCCTGCAACATTTTTGCCAACGAAAACCCTCCCGAGCTCCTGAGATCTGCAGGTGTTTCCAGGGTGGCTCTGAGGGCCAGATCTGGCCCCTGGCCCTTGAGTTTGATATCCCTGAATTAGACCTATGCGATATAAACAATTATTATTATTATTATTGTTGTTGTTGTTGTTGTTGTTATTATTATTATTATTATTATTATTATTATTATTATTATTTATTGCATTTGTATGCCACCCCTCTCCGCAGACTCGGGGCGGCTAACAACAGCGGTAAAACAGTACAACAAAATCCAATACTAAAAAAAAGCAGTTAAAACCCATTATATAAAAACCAATCGTACATACAAACATACCATACATAAAATTGTGAAGGCCTAGGGGGAAAGTGTACAGTATCTTAGTTCCCCCATGCCTGGCGGCAGAGGTGGTTTTTAAGCAGCTTACATAAGGCAAGGAGGGTGGGGGCAATTCTAATCTCTGGGGGGAGTTGGTTCCAGAGGGTCGGGGCCACCACAGAGAAGGCTCTTCCTCTGGGTCCCGCCAAGCGACATTGTTAGGTTGATGGGACCTGGAGAAGACCCACTCTGTGGGACCTAACTGGTCGCTGGGATTCGTGCGGCAGAAGACGGTCCCTGAGATATTCTGGCCCGGTGCCATGAAGGGCTTTATAGGTCATAACCAACACTTTGAATTGTGACCGGAAACTGATCAGCAAACAATGCAGACTGCGGAGTGTTGAAGAAACATGGGCGTATAATTTCCAAAGCTTTTTCTTAAATACTGTACCTTTATCACCAGAAATAAAAGGAGGCCTTATTTAATGCAGAATGCTTAAACCATGTAATTTTTTGTGTGTGTTTCAAACTGAATAATTAGTGGCAGATTATAAGGGTTCTTTGCATGATAAATGTTCTGAGTTTAGACAAATTACAACCATAGTTGGTTTTTTTAAAAAAAATCACTGACACTCTGTTTATAAGCATTCTCCTTTGAAGGGTATATCCAGTGAAGGGATGCACTTACCTTTGTATGCCGGGACGCCTCTGGGCGGGTGGCAGGCATGGGCGGGCAGGCGGACACAGAAATCAAAACAACCGCGATATTTCACTTGTTTTGCTTCTGTGCACGCGCAGCTGGAGCTGCGTGTGTGGCACACACACCACCCCCATGCGGGCACCTGCCCATTACTGGGTATATCTGCCTTAATTTTATGTCATCGTAGGATCAGGCAAAATCCTTTCTTCAGCCCTTTTAACATATCTTTAACATAACATGAATTATTTTAGCTTGCTTCCAATATTTTTATTTGCTGTTTTATAATCTTGCTGTTTTCCTTTACTGATTGTTCTTATTTTTCTCAATTTAAATGGTTTTTAAGTTACAATATGACTAACAGCTGATGAGGGATGGCCTCTTGACTGTGAGTGTACCATATATAAATGAAGTCAAGCAATAAATATTCTAGTTTTTAAAAATTGGTGGTTCTTACTCGATTTTATTCTGTTTTCATTATTATTATTAATAATAAATATAATTATTATATAAATAAATCCTAGGATTTTTTTGAATAAAATTATTTTGAATGAAATTACAGAGGAAAATAGCATTACATGATATTATGTGGTGGGCTCTTTTTTTAACCTTCTAGGATTGGAGCAAGTTTTAGAAGTTGATATAGAAGATATCAACTTCTTTGCTTTGCTAGCAAAAAGGAAATAGTAGAAATCTGTATATAGTGAATTAAAACATTCTTATTTATCAACAAATAGATAAAGGAATATGTATCCAGGAACTTGTTATTAATGAATTAAATGAACAAACATACCGTAAATATTGAGGAGAAATTATGGTAACATGAGTAGTACTTTATAAACTATTGTATAAAATTTGAACACTTACAATCGATATTTAGCACCATAAGGTGAATTTAGAAGTTAATAAAAATTAATGGAACTAATTGATAATAGCTTAGCTGTCATTATAGACAGCATTTTTGTGTGTGTCTGTCATATTGCTTGTAGTTTTCTTTTGTTCTTTATTTCTTTTTTTGGTATGGTTTTTAAATGTATATAAACTTAATAAAACTTTTTTTTTTAAAAAAAGATAGCCTTTGACTAAGGACTTTATCTTTTTCTGTCTTACAGCCAGAAAACCTTCTATATACCTCAAAAAGGCCTAATACTGTATTAAAACTTACAGACTTCGGTTTTGCTAAAGAAACCACAACACATAACTCCCTAGCTACACCATGCTACACACCGTACTATGTGGGTAAGTAACCTTACTACAAGGAGTAATTTGTGAATGCAATCCTTTCTTGAAATTTGAGTCTTACATGCTTCTTTCATTACATGTAATGCTCAACTTACGCCTGCAATTGAGCACACAGTTTCTGTTCCTAAGCAAGACAGTTGTATTTGTGAAGCACTACAGTTGTTAAGTTAATAAGATGGTTGTTAAGTGAATCTGGCTTCCTTATTGACTTTGCTTCTCAGATATATGAGCCAGTTGCCAAACGTTCAAAATTTTATCATATGACGATGGAGATACTGCAACAGTCATAAGTATGACAAAGTCACTAAATGAATGGTTGTAAGTTGAGGACTATCTGTATCTTTAAAGGGACAGTGATAGTAAAGTTCAGGTGAAGGACATGCATATTTTGAGTTCTGAAAATAGCTGGGATGGAACAAAAATCAAAATGTTCAAGAATGCAAGGCATAGGATCTGATGCATAATATCTAGGGTTGCAAAATTTGGGTTGTAAATCTCCAGACAACCATTGGTTGGCATAAAATATCTCTGCATTTCCTTGAAAGTTGTGGAAATTCACTTTCTAAATCTACAAATAAAGAAAAAGGACAATTTATTTATTTATTTGTTTTATTTATTTATTTATTAGATTTGTATGCCGCCCCTTTCCGTAGACTCGGGGCGGCTCACAACACAATAAAACAGTTCATGACAAATCTAATAATTTACAATTTAAAATTTAAAATAGTTAAAAAAAAAACATTTTTAAGCAGACATACCTACAAACATACAATACATAAATTATATAGGCCCAGGGGAGATATCTCAATTCCCCCATGCCTGACAACAAAGGTGGGTTTTGAGGCGTTTACGAAAGGCAAGGAGGGTAGGGGCATTTCTAATCTCTGGGGGGAGCTGGTTCCAGAGAGTCGGGGCCGCCACAGAGAAGGCTCTTACCCTGGGGCCCGCCAACCAACATTGTTTAGTTGACGGGACCCGGAGAAGACCCACTCTGTGGGACCTAATCGGTCGCTGGGATTCGTGCAGCACAATGCCTGCATATACAAATTATATGAAATATCTTCATATAATTTGTTGATTTAATTTTAAAAGAATGTATGTGAAGTGACATTCATCTCAGTTACAAAGTGACTTATGCAACTTTTAAATTTTTGTGTGTGACCTTAATGACCTTTTGCTGGCAAACTTTTCAAAATGTATTTATCAGTACTCTCAGTGAGGTCGGCTTTCCCAGAAACTGAACGGATAGTTTGTGCCGATAAATTGTGTCCAAATTGCAAATACTGAAGCAAGGGTTTTCCAGGCCCAGTGCCAGGGTTAATAAGTTCCTAAATGAAGAAGGGACAATTTGTTCTTTTGTAATAGCCTGAATGCTATATTCTTGTTAAAATAAAATATGTCTTTCATTATCCTGCCATGTCATGCTTTGCTCTTCTAGTGCTGCCTTTTACCTACCCTAATGGCGTAATAATGGCAGCCTTTTCTTCAGAATTAGAATACTCCTTTTCTTCATAAAACACAGCCTGGTGGTGTATTTTTGCTGTTTCAACAAAAAGAGAGTTTGGAGTTCGTGTCCAGTTTTCAGAGCTACAGGTAGCAAGGCATAAATCTTCCCACATGAGGAAGGCTGGAGGCTGTTGGGGCCTGGATGGGTGTCAACAGACTCAAACTCAACCCTGATAAGACGGAGTGGCTGTGGGTTTTGCCTCCCAAGGACAATTCCATCTGTCCGTCCATTGCCCTGGGGGGGGGGAGGGAATTATTGACCCCCTCAGAGAGGGTCTGCAATTTGGGCGTCCTCCTCGATCCACAGCTCACATTGGAGAAACATCGGCTGTGGCAAGGGGAGCGTTTGCCCAGGTTCGCCTGGTGCACCAGTTGCGGCCCTATTTGGACCGGGAGTCACTGCTCACAGTTACTCATGCCCTCATCACCTCGAGGCTCGACTACTGTAATGCTCTCTACATGGGGCTACCTTTGAAAAGTGTTCGGAAACTTCAGGACGTGCAGAATGCAGCTGCGAGAGCAATCATGGGCTTTCCCAAATATGCCAATGTTACACCAACACTCCACAGTCTGCATTGGTTTCCGATCACAATTCAAAGTGTTGGTCATCACCTATAAAGCCCTTCATGGCACCGGACCAGATTATCTCAGGGACCACCTTCTGCTGTACGAATCCCAGCGAGCAGTTAGGTCCCACAGAGTGGGTATTCTCCGGGTCCCGTCAACTAAACAATGTCGCTTGGCGGGACCCAGGGGAAGAGCCTTCTCTGTGGTGGCCCTGGCCCTCTGGAACCAACTCTCCCCAGAGATTAGAATTGCCCCCACCCTCCTTGCCTTTCATAAGCTTCTTAAAACCCACCTCTGCCGCCAGGCATGGGGGAACTGAGATACTCTTTCCCCCTAGGCCTTTACAATTTTATGCATGGTATGTCTGTATGTATGTTTGGTTTTATGATAAGGAGGGGCAGCATATAAATCCAATAAATCCAATAAAATAAAATCAAAGGACTGAGACATTCCTTTCACTAATGTTCCCACCTCCTCTCTTGTTCTTTAGCATCAGCTGTAGTAATATGGTGAAGGACTCTCAAATTTTTGTCCTTGCTCTCTGGTTATAGGAAGTTCCTGAGAGAGCTCCATCCCTCTCCTTTGATATTTCACTCATTTTCCTTTTCTATTGTGAGGAGGAAACTCATCATGACAAGGTTTTAAGCTACCAAAACAGGAAAGCTCACTCAGGTTTTGTGGATGAAAAATAATTAGCACTCATGCAGTATAATTACTGCTTTCCTGTGATACATATTTCTTAGTGAAGGGCTACAAAAAAATTTACTACCACACTGTGGGTGTGGCTTATTTTGTGGGTGTGGCTCACTGGCCATGTGGATAGGTGGGAGTGGCTTGATGATCATGTGACGGGGTGGCTTAAAAGGTCATGTGACTGGCTTAAAGGTGGCCAACTGGACTTCACTCACGGCAAGGGTTTAGGGTACCTGGCCTCTCCTTGCCTCAAGGAAATACAATTTCCCTATCTATTTACTATTATTGAACATCCAAAATATACAATTTAATTCTATGTATATATGCCATGTATGTACATAAATATATTACACACAGGCACAAAAACTATACATTATCTACTATATAAACTGTGTGTATACACACACACAGCTCTTCTAAAATTATACATATTCAACCTGTGGTAGGAAAAACACCCAGAGCCCAGAAGGGAAAAAAAGGGGGGGGGGGGGAATAGCAAAATTTTTATACCGGTTCTGCATACCTGATCGTATCCCTAGGAGCCCATCAGAGATCTTTCTGGTCTCTGTCTTCTCTACTTCACAAATGTGCTTGGAGGCACAGCAGAATAGAGACTCACATTCAGTTAAATCTCCATTTCTCTTCCCCTTTAGCTCCAGAGGTACTAGGCCCGGAGAAATATGACAAATCCTGTGATATGTGGTCCCTTGGTGTCATCATGTATATTTTGTAAGTAGTTTGGCTTCCTTGGAATTACTTTGAATTTTCTTCTCTCTATACTGTATTCTTGATTATATTGAAACTATAAACAGACTTTTTAGTATGTCAACTTTTAAAAATAAGTTAAGATAATTACCAGTAAGCACTAAAGGTGATGCAGAGAATATGCTTACAAGTTCAGCTTATTTCCTGGTCGGGGTGGAGAATGAGCAGGCTGACAGAATGGAAATAGTGATAAAGCCTCGAATGGAAAGATTACATGTCTTGGTATTGTTGCTTATATTTCCATTCTAGAAAACAGTAATTAATGAGTATAATGGTGTCATCAATGTTCATAAACTTCATTCGAAAAGCTGATCTTGACATTTAAATCTCTAAGCAAGTTTGTGCCATGTTGGTTGATATTTTTCACTAGTCACCAAGTCACCATTTGAATTCAAGTGCATATATGAAAATGCTAAAATAGACACACAGACAAAAACAAACACAACTTTCTAGTTTCAAATAAGTGAAGTGAGGAAGTAAAGGTAGAGTTTATGATTTCCATACTATAAAGATTTTCTATGTATCCTGGCAACCAAGCCAGCATGATTTCTCTGTCAGCTCTGAAGAGCAATATCTTGTCTTGTCATTTGAGTGCTAGACTGACAGTGCTACTACATAAAGAATTAATTCTCCCTTGAGGCCAGAGAAATGGGCAAGAATTCCTTCCCAATGGTGGCAAGTTTCTGCAATTGAGAGCAGAATGAGGATAATTTATAATGAGGATAATTTATAATATATAAATATATTAGGAGCAAAGAGCAGTTGATCTTTCTTGAATTTTGAGGAACAGCAGATCAAAAACAAGAGATAAGGTCCTCATTTCTGCTACTTTTTTGTGTAGAGATGAGTCAATATTGATGGACCCTTGACTCTAATAGCCAAGGACTGTGATAAAATTCTGCCCCATAATTCATTAGAATTATGGAAACAAGGGATTATTTAGACAATGAAAATATCTCAGCTTTATTTCACCTCTGTTGCTCAAGTTGCAAGTGACCCTTGGAAAGAATGTCCAACTCATAGTAATTCATACTTTAGTAATCTCACAATTAGACTGCCTTCGAAAGTGACTAATACAAAATACCTAATACAAAATCATTTCTCTCTCTCTTTTGTGTAGACTATGTGGCTACCCTCCTTTTTATTCAAACCATGGTTTGGCGATTTCTCCAGGGATGAAAAAAAGGATCAGGATGGGTCAATATGAATTTCCAAACCCAGAATGGTCTGAAGTATCAGAAGAAGGTAAATGTTATTGTGAACTTCAACTGTTGTTTTGTTTTGGAAAAAAGAAAAGAAAAAAGTGAGTGAGCTTAATGAGTTTCAGAACCATACTTTGAATAAGAAAAAGGAGAAACGGTGTAATTTTTAATGTTTGAAAGCTTAAAGTTATTCCACAACCTGGCCATGACCCAAGAGAACTGTTTTGTAAGTTTTGTATTCATTCGTAGACCCTATTTTTAAACGAAGAGGCAATGTTGGTAAATTTACCTTCTGCTCTGTAGAAACAACTTTGTAAATAACATATTACTAGAAGCATTTTGAATGAAAGTTTATAAGGAGTATGAATCTTTAAGAAAGCAGGCATTAAAGGCCCCACTATCTTTTTTCATGTAGTGGTACCTCAAGATACGAACTCCTTGTCTTACGAACAACCCGAGATACGAACCCAGGGTTCAGAAATTTTTTGCCTCTTCTTACGAACTTTTTTCGTCTTACGAACGCCAAACCCGAACTTCCGGGTTCGGCGTTCGGGAGGCTGCTGGGAAGCCGCACAGCCCGGCTGTCACCTTTTAAAACAGCCGGGGGGGCTTCCCAGCAGCCTCCTGAAGCCGAACGCCAAACCCGAACTTCCGGGTTCGGCGTTAGGCCGCCGAGAAGCCCCGCCGCCCGTCTGTCACCTTTTAAAACAGCCAGGGGGCTTCTCGGCGGTCTCCTGAAAGCCGAACCCGGAAGTTCGGGTTTGGCGTTCGGCGTTCGGGAGGCCGCTGAGAAGCCCCCGGGCTGTTTTAAAAGGTGACAGCCGGGCGGCAGCGTTTTTTTGCGGGTTTTTTTTTGTTGTTGCACGGATTAATTGACTTTACATTGTTTCCTATGGGAAACAATGTTTCGTCTTACGAACCTTTCGTCTTACAAACCTCCCCCGGGAACCAATTAGGGTCGTAAGACGAGGTATGACTGTATTTATAATTTTCAGCACTTACTACAGCAAAAATATCAAAATAGACAAAGTGTTTCCCAAACTTTCTTTTATGAATATCACTTCACATTTTGACAAAATATACTGTCATGGCCTTTCCAGATGTGTTACATTGTAGTTCTCATTATTTTCTGCCAGCAATTTTGAAAAGATAGTGGCAGTTGTAGTCCATTAGATCTGGAGGGTGCCATGTTTGCAGGAATTGGCTTATACAAGCTTTTATATGCTGATAATGCTTAGATAGTTAGACCAACCTGAGAGCAATGGAAGATGAAGTAGCAGTTCTGTATCTCTTGGACTAAAGGAGCAAATTTTGTCCTCACCACCATCACATCATGTGCATGAAAAAAACACATTTCGCATTGTATTGATATATCTGGTGTTTTCTTCCTTCAGTTAAACAATTGATCCGAAATTTGCTGAAAACAGATCCTACCCAGCGGATGACTATAACAGAGTTCATGAATCATTCATGGATCATGGTAAGAGCTCAGTTGTTGTTTATTAGAAGTAAATATTTGCTGTCTAATCTAGGAACATCTGAGAATACAGTGTTCCCTCGATTTTCGTGGGTTCGAACTTCGCGGAACGTCTATACCACGGTTTTTCAAAAATATTAATTAAAAAATACTTCGCGGTTCCCTCCCCCAATACCACGGTTTTTCCCGCCCGATGATGTCATATGTCATTGCCAAACTTTCGTCTGCCTTTAAAAAACATTTTTTAAAATAAACTTTAATAAATAAACATGATGAGTAATAATCTAAATGGTTGCTAAGGGAATGGGAAATTGTAATTTAGGGGTTTAAAGTGTTAAGGGAAGTCTTGGGATACTGCTCATAGCCAAAAATAGTGTATTTACTTCCGCATCTCTACTTCGTGGAAATTTGACTTTCGCGGGCGGTCTCGGAACGCATCCCCAGCAAAAATCGAGGGAACACTGTACAGTGATCCCCCGATTATTGCGAGGGTTCCGTTCCAAGACCCCTCGCGATAATCGATAACTCGCGATGTAGCGGCACGGAAGTAAAAACACCATCTGCGCATGCGCGCCCCTTTTTCCATGGTCGCACATGCGCAGATGGTGGAGTTTGCGTGTGGGCGGTGGGGAAGACCCTTCGGCCGCCCAACAGCTGATCTGCTCTGCAGCGCAGCAGCAGCGAGGAGCCGAAGATGGGGTTTCCCCGTTGCCCAGGCAACGGGGAAACCCCATCTTCGGCTCCTCGCTGCTGCCGCGCTGCGGAGCAGATCAGCTGTTGGGCGGCGGAAGGAACCTTCCCTGGGTCTTCCCGCTGCCCAGGCAAAGGGGAAACCCCAAGATCGCTTGCCGCTTGCCGCTTGCCCGTCACCCGCTCGCCCCGGCCGCTCGCTTGCCCGTTCGCCCGCCCGCCTGGCTGCTCGCTTGCCGCTTGCCGCTTGCCCATTCGCCCGCCCGCCTGCTCGCTTGCCGCTTGCCCGTTCGCCCGCCCGCCTGGCTGCTCACTTGCCGCTAGCCGCTTGCCCGTCACCCGCTCGCCCGGCCGCTCGCTTGCCGCTCGAGAGCAAGAGGGGGAGAGATAGAGAAAGAGAGAGAAGGAAAGAAAGAGATGAGAGAGGGAGGAAGAGAGTGTGAGAGAGGAAGAAGCAAGATAGAGAAAGAGAGAGAGAAAGAAAGATGAGAAAGGAAGGGAGTGACGTCATCGGGTGGAAAAATCGCGATATAGCGATTCGCAATGATCGGGATCGCGAAACTCGGGGGATCACTGTATTCTAATTTTCTTTCTCTCTCCCCCCCCCCATAGCAATCCATGCAAGTGCCGCAGACACCTCTGCATACTAGTAGAGTTTTGAAAGAAGAGAAAGACCTTTGGGAGGATGTCAAAGTAAGTGCCTACATTCTATATATGTTACATATTTTATTTTTTATTATTAAATTTATATAAATTTATATTATTAAATGTATATAGATCTATATGCTGTAATGATAAAGCATAGACAAAGTACAAAATGAAAGATGCTCTGCTCCCCCCTGTCTTTCAGTTGTTTACCAGAAAAATTGAAATCTGCTAAAATATTGATCAAAGAGGCTCAGACTGAATCTGCAGTAGACCCATATTTTTATAAATGCTTCGTAGCAGCTATTATTGGGAATAAAATAAAAGGGATAGCTGGTCATGGAGAGTGTCAGACTTTAACCTTGCTATAGTGTTAGTATAAAATCAGGGAAAGGCAGATAAAAGGTATTTGAAAACATTTCATTTGGAACAGAGACCAATAGTATTCTAAAAAGCCAACACTGAAAATGGCAGTTTTGCATGTGAGCCCCAATGATTGGGGCAGTGGGGGATCTCCACAAGGGTGAAGTGTTCCTTATCATCTATGCATGCTGATTTAATTTTATGAGGCCTCCAGCACTTTCTCTAAATTTGCCGCAGCTTCATTTCTCTGTTGCTAATCTCCTGCAAACTTTGTTTTCTCTCTACCCCCAATTTAGGAGGAGATGACAAGTGCCTTGGCCACAATGAGGGTAGATTATGAACAGATTAAAATAAAGAAAATTGAAGACTCCTCTAATCCATTGCTCATGAAAAGGCGGAAGAAAGCAAACACTTCTGAAACTGCGGTTCTCCCTCACTGAGAATTTGAGTAGAGCCAGGCTGATGGTTGTGAAAGCAATAATGATACCTATATATTTTTAAAAAGAAATTGGAAACGAGACTGTCATATCAAAACACATGGAATGCAATTCTTTATATCAAACTAGTTACTTGTTCTAGCTGCCCTTCATGTTTCTGATGTTTCTAAAATGAGGCAGGAGACAGGTGCTGTACAAATACACCCTTTTATTTTTTATTTTTTTTAATGGTCCAATAGGAAAAATATTCTGATAATTGGATTTTTATTGGTAAAATCCCCCCTGGCAATCCCCTCACCCTCAGAAACACTGAGATTTCTGTGATAACCTTATAAGGGTTAATGATAATATATATATATCTATATTTTTAAAATTTCTGTAGAGTTGAAACTCCAACAGAGTCCTGGGCAAAGTATTATGGTGTTGATTGTTTTGTTTAAAGATAAAGGCTTTTGGTTTGTTTCAAAGGAGCTTCTGGGCCATTGAAGAAATGTCATCTGAAACAAAGGGGTTCTTGATTTTTTTATGGTCTTCATTTAACCAGAACTGTTCTGTTGCTTGTGCAACTTGTAAAGACCTCAGTTTGCAATCTTAAAAGTTAATTAATCAAATGCCCCAGTGTAAGATAGCCTCTTAAACTGGAAGCCTTCTCTCTTTCTGTCACTCACTGGTATGTACAGGATTATTTCCCTTTGCTTGTCATTTAGCAGATCATATATAATGCTGTATAAGGTTTAGTAGAAGGAGGAAGTCCCCACTTTTTGTTTTTTAACTTGAATTTCTGAGGGATAATGGTGGGATCCATGATGCACTCAGAAGTCAATTATGATCTCAGGGTATTTAGGTGGCATGAGAGAAAGGAGGTGTTTTCTGGTTAACTAATCTCTTTCATTAGCTGATCCTGGAGCAGTATACCAAAATATGTCTTTTTGCCCAGTTTTCCATCATCATCTCATTCAGTGTCAAACTGAATCCATTTTAAAAGATCTCATGCTGTTGAATTTTGTAGCTGCTCATGGTGACTCCTTTTTTTTTCCAGGAACAAAAAATTACTAAGAACCCACAACTCTTGGGACTGCCTGTTTACATTTGAGATAAGCATCTCATGGAAGCTTCAGATAGCTTCAGATTCATGTAGGAGGGAGTCTGCCCTTGCCATAGTGATGTAAAAGGATAAATGCCACAAAAAATAGGGTTTTTTTTGTTGGATGTATCTGAACTTTTGTAGATAGTAGTTGGCAATGTGGCACAAATATGTGATGATGGCGGTGTGAGTTCTGTTTAGAAAACCAAAGGGCCACAATTTTATTTTGTATAAGATGGAATGTATCTACAAGATTTGCAAACTTCAGCTGGGATTATCTTTTTTTTCTTGGGCACATTTGTTTAAAATTGAGAGTTTTTCTGATCCTTATAATTATTTCATGGAGGAGAAAAATCTTAGTATACAAGTTTGCCTCATTTTCCTGATGGTCAATTTTTCTCTCTCCCCCCCCCCCCCAATATATTATCCTATGAATGGATATCTTTTATCATATTTGTTTTATTGGTATTTTTTTAAGCACACATACTTGCTTTCCTTTCCATTTGAAAAGAAAACTTTTAGTTTTTAGTGACATTTTAGACACTGTAAGGGACTTTAATTTGTAAAAAAATGTTCAGTTTGTTTTGGTGTCTTATTGCTAACAAGAGGATTTGGTCCGCTTTCCTGCTTTCCCTCATTTTGGATTAAAGACACCTAATACATCAGTGTGTGCTTTTGTGTTTATGTGTATTAATTGTTGCCTTGAACACCAGACTGACTGGATAGTTTCTGCTATGAGAATTACATGCACCCAGTAAGCTTTATTGTAATCAACATATGTGCACGTGTTTGCACATATGTTTCCAGCACAGCACCTATATATCTAGCTCTGGCCAGGCCTGTTTAGAAGGAAATCCTGTCATCTTTTGTGAATCTTCCTGATAAGAGTCTGGCTCATTGTTGGCTTTGGTGAGGAAAAAACAACAAATCTCTCAATTAAAAGAAAATAATAAATCGCTCAGTCTGTTGAGTAATACACAGATCTACATACCTAAAGCTTGAACAATGGCTGATTGCACCCAATCAGAATCGAGCAAAGTGACTTTTTAAAAATGTTGCCCTGTTATAACCTCCAATATTCCACAGCACCGGCTATGTTGACTGGAGATACTAAAAGCTGTCATTTTTAAACATACTTTTCCATAACTCCATCCTAGTCTTTCCCTAGTCTTAAACAGAAATTCCACCATCTTAAACCTCTGGCTGTGTTACCTTACAAATTCTATTATCAATAAATGTCGTAGCTAACGATCACAAATAAAAGGGGAAGAGGGGAAGTTGCTTTAGTTTCTAGACCCGTGATGGCGAACCTATTGCACACATGCCACAGCTGGGACATGGAGCCATATCTGAAGGTACGTGAGGTGTTGCCCTATGTCAGTTCTAGTGCATTTGTGTGCACTGGCCAATTGATTTTTGGTCCTCTGGAGAGGGTGGAAGGTAGTTTTCCCCTTCCCCAGGCTTTAGTAAAGCCTCTGGACCCTGTGAATGGCAAAAAATGTATCCAACGGCCCAAGCAGAAGTTCATTTCCAAACTTCCAGTTGGGCCGTTGAGTCTGTTTTTTGCCATCCACATGCTCCAGAGGCTTTCTTGAAGCCAGGGGAGGGTGAAAATGATTGCCCCCCACATGCTCCAGAAGGCCAAACTTAAGATGGAATCTATTTTTTGCCATCATAAGAACATAAGAAGAGCCATGCTGAATCAGGCCAAGCCCATCGAGTCTAGCATTCTGTGTCACACAGTGGCCCACCAATTGTCCATGGGGATCTTGAGCAGAAAGAGAAGGCAAAACCTTCCCTTTCCCTTGACCCCCAACAAATGGTACTCAAGGGAATCCTGCCTGCCTCAACCAACATAAAGGCGGCACATAGACATCCGTTTCAATAACCACCGATACACTTGGCATCTAATCCTGCCTTGAAGCTATCAAGGCTGACAGCTGTCACGACCACTTCTGGAAGTGAATTCCATAAACCAATGACCCTATGGGTGAACAAATATTTCCCCTTATTTGTCCTCACTTTCTTACCTGTGAGCTTTAGGGAGTGCCCCCTTGTCCTGGTATTGTGTGATAGAAAAAAGATTTTTTCTCTATCCACCTTTTCTATCCTATGCATGATTTTATACACTTCGATGAAGTCACCCCTTAAATGCCGTCTTTCAAGGCTGAAGAGACCAAGGCGTTGCACTCAGGTGCTCCATTACCTTGATCATACTTGTTGCCCTTTTTTGCACCTTTTCCAGTTCCATTATATCCTTTTTGAGGTCTGATGATCAGAACTGTACACAATACTCCAAGTGTGGTCTCACCAATGATTTGTACAGAGGCAATACAACATTTATAGGCATCCACAGGCTCCAGAGGCTTCAATGAGCCCTGTGCCCATGGATGGGGAGAAACATGGGGGGTTGTGCGTACATACTCGGGGGGGGGGGCATTGCATTATGGATGTGGGTACACGCATGCACATGTCCTCTGGCACCCAAGCAAAAAAAGACATTCCTGTTCATACTTGCCTATCCTCATCATAATGTCCTGATTATCCTAGATTGTGGTGGAGATAGATATAGCAAAATATTAACATTTGATCGGCATATTCAATTGGACAACAAATCTTTTCCTCATGGTGATGACAAAATATTGGAAACACAGTTCTCTGTAAGAAGCAGCACTTCATTTTGGCTGAACGTTTCCTAAAGACAGAGCCAATTATTTAAATTTGGAACTATTACTGTTCAGAAAGTGAATTAATGTTAGACCTTTTCAAATGAGCTTCTTTTAATTTCTGGAGGGGTGTTTCCTCTAGTTTCCTCTAGATGGAGCCATTTGTTTAGATTTGGAGCCGTCACTGTTCAGAAAGCAAAGGAATGCTGGACCTTTTCAAATGAGCTTTTTTAATTTCAGGAGGGATGTCTCCTTAATTTCTGGAAGAATATTTCCTCTAGTTTCCTCTAGGTGGAGCCAGTTGCTTAAATTTGGAGCTATCACTATTCAGAAAGGGAATGAATATTGGACTTTTTCAAATGAATTTCTTTTCATTTCTGGATTGGGCTGGGCAGTTTCTGTGTGATTGATACCACACTCAGCATTTTTTATTTCTAGTGTTTCTAGCTAATAGGTTTTGATTGGTGGGCAGGGTGAGAAACGAGCAGAATGGGAAGATGCCAGACACCTTTCATTTTGACTGTCATGTGAGCGAAACTATTCGGTTTGAATCAGCACAAAATTATGTGAAAGTTACGATTGCCAATCATTGGACTGGTTACAATGGTGGAAACAACATGTCTACTGTGTTGTGGAGTCAATGTTTCAAAGTAAGAAAGTTGCGAGGGAACAGGTGGCAAGGATAAGTGGAACCCTCCCCCAGTACATATGTTGCATTTTAGAATCAAAACTCTGCCCAAGGGAAGCTAAAATAAAATAATAAATGAAATAAAACAAAATCTGTAATAGAGTATTTTTTCAATGAAATGAAAGATTTTGAAACAAGACGCCTGCGCTCCTAATAGTGTAATAACACAAAGCAAAAGAAAACCCTTCTATAGTCCTTCTAAATCAGTGTTTCCCAACCTTGGCAACTTGAAGATATTTGGACTTCAACTCCCAGAATTCCCCAGCCAGCAAATGCTGGCTGGGGAATTCTGGGAGTTGAAGTCCAGATATCTTCAAGTTGCCAAGGTTGGGAAACACTGTTCTAAATGTTTAGATCCCTTCACCTACATCCTTTTTGTTGAAACTCTTACAATAAACCGAAATTACAAATTTTCTATGCCCAGTTTCTCCATCATTATTAGGGCCTATGAATAACAAGAGAAACTGCTGGGTTCAAGGATGATAACTATAGGTGCCTAACATTGGGAATGGAATGGAATTCAATTAAGCAAATTTTATCTTTAACAGATGCAAATTCATATCTAAACAAATAAAAAATGCAATTAATTTAGGCATTACTCGGAGCTGCTATTGAGTCTCAGTGACTGGAGATATAGGAATCAACATAGACTGGAATAGTGTTCTGTCTTCTTTATCTCATTTACTACTAGTTTTCATAAACCTGTGAAATGAGATCCAATATTGGTTTCTCAGTATTTATTTATTTATTTGACTTGATTTGATTTGATTTGATTTGTATGCCTCCCCTCTCCGTAGACTCGGGGCAGCTAACAACAGTAATAAAAATCATGTAACAAATCTAATGTTTAAAATAATTTAAAAACCCTTATTAAAACCAAACATACACACAAACATACCATGCATAAATTGTATAGGCCTAGGGGGAAAGGGTAGTTCAGTTCACCCAAGCCTGATGACAGAGTTGGGTTTTGAGGAGCTTACGAAAGGCAAGGACGGTGGGGGCAATTCTGATCTCCGGGGGGAGCTGGTTCCAGAGGGTCGGGGCCGCCACAGAGAAGGCTCTTCCTCTGGGTCCCACCAGACGACATTGTTTAGTTGACGGGACCTGAAGAAGGCCAACTCTGTGGGATCTAACCGGTCGCTGGGATTCGTGCGGCAGAAGGTGGACCTGGATGTATTCTGGTCCGATGCCATGAAGGGCTTTATAGGTCATAACCAACACTTTGAATTGTGACCGGAAACTGATCGGCAACCAATGCAGACTGCGGAGTGTTGGTGTAACATGCGCATACCTGGGAAAGCCCATGATTGCTCTCACAGCTGCATTCTGCACGATCTGAAGTTTCCAAACACTTTTCAAAGGTAGCCCCATGTAGAGAGCGTTACAGTAGTCGAGCCTCAAGGTGATGAGGGCATGAATGACTGTGAGCAGTGACTCCCGGTCCAAATAGGGCCTAACCACCAAATTTATCTAACCACTATTTATTTATTTATTTAATTAGATTTCTATGCCACCCTTCTCGAGGCGACTCAGAGCGGCGTACAACATTGAATACAACAATGTATAAGAAATCTAAAAAACTATAAAAGATTATGGAAATTTACTAAAAACATTTTTAAAATTTTAAAATCACACAGAGGAAGAGGAGAGGAAAATAGTGCTGTTTACAGTTTGTATTCTTGAATTCAAGGAGGAGGGTATATAGCTGGCTGTAAGGGGAAATTTCTTTGGCTGATAGTGTTATTGAATTCAAGGAGGAGGGGATATAGCTGGCTGTAAGGGGAAATTTCATTGACTGATTGCGTTATTGAATTCAGGGAGGAGGGGACTAGATTGGGAAGTATAAAAGGGTCAGAAAAGCCATTTTAAACTGCACTTCCAGAACACAGAGGAAGAGGAGAGGAAAATAGTGCTGTTTACAGTTTGTATTCTTGAATTCAAGGAGGAGGGTATATAGCTGGCTGTAAGGGGAAATTTCTTTGGCTGATAGTGTTATTGAATTCAAGGAGGAGGGGATATAGCTGGCTGTAAGGGGAAATTTCATTGACTGATTGCGTTATTGAATTCAGGGAGGAGGGGACTAGATTGGGAAGTATAAAAGGGTCAGAAAAGCCATTTTAAACTGCACTTCCAGAACACAGAGGAAGAGGAGAGGAAAATAGTGCTGTTTACAGTTTGTATTCTTGAATTCAAGGAGGAGGGTATATAGCTGGCTGTAAGGGGAAATTTCTTTGGCTGATAGTGTTATTGAATTCAAGGAGGAGGGGATATAGCTGGCTGTAAGGGGAAATTTCATTGACTGATTGCGTTATTGAATTCAGGGAGGAGGGGACTAGATTGGGAAGTATAAAAGGGTCAGAAAAGCCATTTTAAACTGCACTTCCAGAACACAGAGGAAGAGGAGAGGAAAATAGTGCTGTTTACAGTTTGTATTCTTGAATTCAAGGAGGAGGGTATATAGCTGGCTGTAAGGGGAAATTTCTTTGGCTGATAGTGTTATTGAATTCAAGGAGGAGGGGATATAGCTGGCTGTAAGGGGAAATTTCATTGACTGATTGCGTTATTGAATTCAGGGAGGAGGGGACTAGATTGGGAAGTATAAAAGGGTCAGAAAAGCCATTTTAAACTGCACTTCCAGAACACAGAGGAAGAGGAGAGGAAAATAGTGCTGTTTACAGTTTGTATTCTTGAATTCAAGGAGGAGGGTATATAGCTGGCTGTAAGGGGAAATTTCTTTGGCTGATAGTGTTATTGAATTCAAGGAGGAGGGGATATAGCTGGCTGTAAGGGGAAATTTCATTGACTGATTGCGTTATTGAATTCAGGGAGGAGGGGACTAGATTGGGAAGTATAAAAGGGTCAGAAAAGCCATTTTAAACTGCACTTCCAGAACACAGAGGAAGAGGAGAGGAAAATAGTGCTGTTTACAGTTTGTATTCTTGAATTCAAGGAGGAGGGTATATAGCTGGCTGTAAGGGGAAATTTCTTTGGCTGATAGTGTTATTGAATTCAAGGAGGAGGGGATATAGCTGGCTGTAAGGGGAAATTTCATTGACTGATTGCGTTATTGAATTCAGGGAGGAGGGGACTAGATTGGGAAGTATAAAAGGGTCAGAAAAGCCATTTTAAACTGCACTTCCAGAACACAGAGGAAGAGGAGAGGAAAATAGTGCTGTTTACAGTTTGTATTCTTGAATTCAAGGAGGAGGGTATATAGCTGGCTGTAAGGGGAAATTTCTTTGGCTGATAGTGTTATTGAATTCAAGGAGGAGGGGATATAGCTGGCTGTAAGGGGAAATTTCATTGACTGATTGCGTTATTGAATTCAGGGAGGAGGGGACTAGATTGGGAAGTATAAAAGGGTCAGAAAAGCCATTTTAAACTGCACTTCCAGAACACAGAGGAAGAGGAGAGGAAAATAGTGCTGTTTACAGTTTGTATTCTTGAATTCAAGGAGGAGGGTATATAGCTGGCTGTAAGGGGAAATTTCTTTGGCTGATAGTGTTATTGAATTCAAGGAGGAGGGGATATAGCTGGCTGTAAGGGGAAATTTCATTGACTGATTGCGTTATTGAATTCAGGGAGGAGGGGACTAGATTGGGAAGTATAAAAGGGTCAGAAAAGCCATTTTAAACTGCACTTCCAGAACACAGAGGAAGAGGAGAGGAAAATAGTGCTGTTTACAGTTTGTATTCTTGAATTCAAGGAGGAGGGTATATAGCTGGCTGTAAGGGGAAATTTCTTTGGCTGATAGTGTTATTGAATTCAAGGAGGAGGGGATATAGCTGGCTGTAAGGGGAAATTTCATTGACTGATTGCGTTATTGAATTCAGGGAGGAGGGGACTAGATTGGGAAGTATAAAAGGGTCAGAAAAGCCATTTTAAACTGCACTTCCAGAACACAGAGGAAGAGGAGAGGAAAATAGTGCTGTTTACAGTTTGTATTCTTGAATTCAAGGAGGAGGGTATATAGCTGGCTGTAAGGGGAAATTTCTTTGGCTGATAGTGTTATTGAATTCAAGGAGGAGGGGATATAGCTGGCTGTAAGGGGAAATTTCATTGACTGATTGCGTTATTGAATTCAGGGAGGAGGGGACTAGATTGGGAAGTATAAAAGGGTCAGAAAAGCCATTTTAAACTGCACTTCCAGAACACAGAGGAAGAGGAGAGGAAAATAGTGCTGTTTACAGTTTGTATTCTTGAATTCAAGGAGGAGGGTATATAGCTGGCTGTAAGGGGAAATTTCTTTGGCTGATAGTGTTATTGAATTCAAGGAGGAGGGGATATAGCTGGCTGTAAGGGGAAATTTCATTGACTGATTGCGTTATTGAATTCAGGGAGGAGGGGACTAGATTGGGAAGTATAAAAGGGTCAGAAAAGCCATTTTAAACTGCACTTCCAGAACACAGAGGAAGAGGAGAGGAAAATAGTGCTGTTTACAGTTTGTATTCTTGAATTCAAGGAGGAGGGTATATAGCTGGCTGTAAGGGGAAATTTCTTTGGCTGATAGTGTTATTGAATTCAAGGAGGAGGGGATATAGCTGGCTGTAAGGGGAAATTTCATTGACTGATTGCGTTATTGAATTCAGGGAGGAGGGGACTAGATTGGGAAGTATAAAAGGGTCAGAAAAGCCATTTTAAACTGCACTTCCAGAACACAGAGGAAGAGGAGAGGAAAATAGTGCTGTTTACAGTTTGTATTCTTGAATTCAAGGAGGAGGGTATATAGCTGGCTGTAAGGGGAAATTTCTTTGGCTGATAGTGTTATTGAATTCAAGGAGGAGGGGATATAGCTGGCTGTAAGGGGAAATTTCATTGACTGATTGCGTTATTGAATTCAGGGAGGAGGGGACTAGATTGGGAAGTATAAAAGGGTCAGAAAAGCCATTTTAAACTGCACTTCCAGAACATAGAGGAAGAGGAGAGGAAAATAGTGGCCCGCGCGCCTGGCGGCGCGCGAATTATATAACTATAAACCAAAATCAGCAAAGTTTGGTAGCAATAGGGTTCATTTTCTTGCTAAGTACCTGTATTTCAATACATTCTTAAGATGATTGGCTTGGTACAGTGTAACACTTGTTTGGCTGTTGTGTTCCGTAGTACCTTGTGGAACTTGGGGTACTGCCCTCTTTGCATTAGGACATCTAGGTTAGATGGCGAGATCTCTAGATTGCAGTCCTTAGTTTGTAGCTTGCAGGCAGAAGTGGAAAGATTGTCTCAGCCACGTGCTGTAATGCAGCCATGTGTGCAGCCTCCACTTCCACAGCGCCCCCCGAGGAGGAGGGCTGTTTGGACAACTGTTGGTTCAGGAAGATTACGTGCAGTTGAACAAAAACATAACAATTTTGGTCTCTCTGTATCCAACTCCTATAATGTTCTTGTGGATTTAAATAGTAAGGATTTTGTTGATATTAACCCTCAGGCGGAGAATGAGGGGATGTTCAAAGGAGAAGTTGTTGTAAATGAGGAACATAGTGTCACCAAACCAAGTCCAGTTAGTAGAAATAAAGAGAGGACACATGTTCTTGTGGGTGACTCGATTGTCAGAGGTGTTGATTTGGGACAGAGGAAGGATGTGGTGAAGGTGATGAGGTGTCTTCCAGGAGCCACTGCCCACAGGGACAGGAGGCGGATTACAAACATTGTCAGGGCTGTGAGTAAAGGTAATAAAGTTGATGTGGTGGTGCATCTTGGCACAAACGATCTGTCCCAGAGAAATGTTAATCTAGTAAAAAGAGATTTTCAAAGTCTAAGTGTGGAGCTGGGTAAAATAACTGATTCAGTGACTTTCTCAGAGGTGTTACCGGTTTGTGGCCAGGAGGGTAAAACAAGTTGTATCAGAGAGTTTAATGTGTGGTTAAGGCAGTGGTGTAAAGCTGAAGGTTTTGGTTATGTAAGTCATGATGTCAGTAGATGGTCTAATAGGGAGTTGTTTAAGAGGGATGGTTTGCATCCATCATACAGAGGTACCCAGGTGCTCGGTGAGGAATTCAGAGCTTTTTTGGACAGGCATTTAAACTAGGTAAAGGGGACAGAGATGTACCAGATGTGGAGGATTTCTGTCCCCGACCAATGAGGATACATCAGTTTCTGGAAGCTTATGAAAAGGGAGCTGAAAATAAAATAGATGTAGTTGTTGATGATAAGGGGCAAACTAATAATGAAAATAATGTTCTTCGGGTAATGTGCACGAATGCTCGAAGCTTGAGCAACAAGCTCTGTGAGTTAATGGCCATAATATCTAGAGATAATTTGGATCTGGTTGCCATAACTGAGACATGGTTTAAGGATTCCAATGAATGGGAAATATCCATACCAGGATATACACTGTATAGGAAGGATAGAATAGAGAGAAGGGGAGGTGGAGTAGCCATTTATGTTAAAGAAAGTCTAAAAACAATACTAATTCAAAATACATGTAAAGATCTGGAGACCCTCTGGATTTGCATGCAAAATAAAGACGGTTCTGTCATTAGAATTGGGGTGATCTATAGGCCTCCAGGGCAATCTGAGGAACATGACAACAAGATGGTGGATGAGATTACCCTAATGGCAGTAAAGGGAGATATTGTGGTTATGGGTGATTTCAACATGCCTGATGTTGACTGGAATATCCCCAGTGCCCTTACATGCAAAAGTAAGAATATAGTAGAGGCCTTTACAGGAGCAGCTATGGCACAGCTAGTTAAGACGCCAACTAGAGGGGAGAATATTCTAGATTTAGTTTTTACAAATGGGAATCGGGTTTCAGAGGTCAAGGTGGGAGAAAATTTAGGTTGCAGCGACCATCTATGTTTGTGGTTTGATGTAAAAACTGATTGTGAGCAATCCTATACTGCAACCAAAGTATTGGATTTCAGAAAAACAAATTTTAATGCAATGGGGGAATATTTAAATAATGAATTAAAGGGGAGGGATAAAATGGCAGGAGCGAGCACCCAGTGGACTGTATTAAAAAAGGCCATCTTAAAAGCCACAAGACTTTATGTAAAGCAAGTAACTAAAGGTAAAAGGAAGAAGAAACCGCTATGGTTTAGCAATGATGTAAGGGCTATAGTCAATGAAAAAAAGGCTGCCTATAGGAGGTATAAAGAGTCTGGAAGTATAGCTGATAGAGAGGTGTATAAAATGAGACAGAAGGAGGCGAAACAGATAATATATGCTGCTAAAGCCTCAAAAGAGGAAGAAATAGCAAAATCTGTAAAGAAGGGGGATAAAACCTTCTTCAGATATATTAGTGATAGGAAGAAGAAAAACTGCAGCATCACAAAGCTTAGTACCGGGAATAATACATGCATTAATGGGAATAAGGAGATCGCTGACCATTTCAATAGCTACTTCTGTTCAGTTTTCTCAAAGGACACCTTACAAAATAATACTATAGAGGGATATAGCATTGCTTCCAGCTGTACGGATTCAGCTCCAGTGATCTTAGAAGCCGATGTCTTAGAAGAACTTGAAAGATTAAAGATAAATAAGGCAATGGGTCCAGATGGCATCCATCCCAGAGTTCTTAAAGAACTCAGATCTGTCATTGCTACCCCCCTGACTGATTTGTTTAACCAATCCCTGTTAACAGGAGATGTTCCTGAGGATTGGAGAATGGCCAGTGTTGTGCCTATCCACAAGAAGGGCAGTAGAGAAGAAGCTGGAAACTACAGGCCAGTTAGCTTGACATCAGTTGTAGTTAAAATGATGGAGACTCTACTCAAAAAGAGGATAAATCAGCATCTAAAAAACAATAACTTATTGGACCCAAATCAGCATGGCTTTACTGAAGGCAAATCGTGTCAGACTAATCTCATTGAGTTCTTTGACTATGTCACAAAGGTGTTGGATCAAGGTGGTGCCGTGGATATTGCCTATCTGGACTTCAGCAAAGCCTTTGATACGGTTCCACATAAAGAGCTGATAGATAAATTAGTGAAGATTGGACTTAATCCCTGGATAGTTCAGTGGATTTCAAGCTGGCTGAAGCATAGACATCAGAGAGTTATTGTTAATGGCGAGTATTCTGAGCAGAGACAGGTTACAAGCGGTGTGCCACAAGGGTCTGTTCTGGGTCCTATTCTTTTTAATATGTTTGTGAGTGACATAGGGGAAGGTTTGGTAGGGAAGGTTTGCCTATTTGCCGATGACTCTAAAGTGTGCAATAGGGTTGATATTCCTGGAGGGGTCTGTAATATGGTAAATGATTTAGCGTTACTAGATAAATGGTCAAAGCAATGGAAACTGCAGTTTAATGTTTTCAAATGTAAAATAATGCACTTGGGGAAAAGGAATCCTAAATCTGAGTATTGCATTGGCAGTTCTGTGTTAGCAAAAACTTCAGAAGAGAAGGATTTAGGGGTAGTGATTTCTGACAGTCTCAAAATGGGTGAGCAGTGTGGTCGGGCAGTAGGAAAGGCAAGTAGGATGCTTGGCTGCATAGCTAGAGGTATAACAAGCAGGAAGAGGGAGATTGTGATCCCCTTATATAGAGCGCTGGTGAGACCACATTTGGAGTACTGTGTTCAGTTCTGGAGACCTCACCTACAAAAAGATATTGACAAAATTGAACGGGTCCAAAGACGGGCTACAAGAATGGTGGAAGGTCTGAAGTATAAAACGTATCAGGAAAGACTTAATGAACTCAATCTGTATAGTCTGGAAGACAGAAGGAAAAGGGGGGACATGATCGAAACATTTAAATATGTTAAAGGGTTAAATAGGGTTCAGGAGGGAAGTGTTTTTAACAGGAAAGTGAACACAAGAACAAGGGGACACAATCTGAAGTTAGTTGGGGGAAAGATCAAAGGCAACATGAGAAAGTATTATTTTACTGAAAGAGTAGTAGATCCTTGGAACAAACTTCCAGCAGACGTGGTTGGTAAATCCACAGTAACCGAATTTAAACATGCCTGGGATAAACATATATCCATTGTAAGATAAAATACAGGAAATAGTAAAAGGACAGACTAGATGGACCATGGGGTCTTTTTCTGCCGTCAGTCTTCTATGTTTCTATGTTTCTATATTCATCCAGTCCAATCATATCTAGTATCGGCCGCAGACAGTCTCATCGCTCATGGCCCCCATGCCCGCTGGCAGAAGTAGGCTTTTTAAAGCTTTAGGAAAGACCAGGAGGGAGGGGGCAGTATGTATCTCCGGAGGAAGTTCGTTCCAGAGGACCAGGGCCACCACAGAGAAGGCTCTTCCCCTAGGTTCTGCCAGTCGACATTGTCTGACTGACGGGACCTGGGACCTAACTGGCTGCTGGGATGCATGAGGCAGAAGACGGTCCTGGAGATAATCTGGTCCTAAACTATGTGGCTAGTTTCCACCCGCAAGCCATTCAAAAGTTTGAAACTATTTGGGACTGATATGGAATTCTGACTACCTTTTACAAGCTTCTTGTTAAAGACAGTTCCATAGGGCGTATTATTTTGCAAAATCTTACCTCAGAATATAAGGGTGAGGGGGATCCCATCTGGGTATTAGAGAGAATAAAAACTAAAGAGTTGAAGCAGCTTAATTTTTGTGACAGATTTCTAGATGGACAAAGCAACAATGAGAATTAATACAATGTTCACTGCAAGAGTGAGCAAACTTTTAGAATAGCACATTTAAGAGATGATTGAGAATACAAAATATCTGCTATTGTGTTTTGTTCACAAATAGTTATTAAGATGTGTCAATCAAATCACATAACAGAAATTTGCTAGATGACAAAGACTTTGTCACCTCAGTTAGTCCACTGTTGATTGTTCTCTACCAAATGTTCCCCCCATATACAGTGTTCCATTGATTTTCACGGGTTCGAACTTCGCGAAACGTCTATACCACGGTTTTTAAAAAATATTAATTAAAAAATAATTTGCGTTTTTCCCCCTATACCATGGTTTTTCCCGCCCAATGACGTCATATGTCATTGCCAAACTTTCATCTACCTTTAAAAAACATTTTTAAAAATAAACTTTAATAAATAAACATGGTGAGTAATAATCTAAATGGTTGCTAAGGGAATGGGAAATTGTAATGTAGGGGTTTAAAGTGTTAAGGGAAGGCTTGGGATACTGTTCATAGCCAAAAATAGTGTATTTACTTCCGCATCTCTACTTCACGGAAATTCGACTTTCGCGAGCGGTCTCGGAACGCATCCCCGGCGAAAATCGAGGGAACACTGTATTCATTGTGTTGTAGTGATCCACTGCTTTTATTTTTTTGTATTCTGTCTTACAATTACAAATTTAAAAAACAAACTTCTAAAAATTGCCAAGTCAAGAGATGCTAAATAGGCACTTAGTATTTCAGTCACGTCTACAAGAACCATATTGCTGCTACCTTGATTTTTCAACTTATGCTTATGTCACAATGGTTTTGGCTAGAAGGGGAATTATGAGTCAGAACAATTGGGTTTGCCATCCTGTATTGGAAAGAGTAACACACACCCTTTTTTTGGACATGTTGCTCTGAAGTGATAATATAGCACATGTGAAATAGAATCTATTTCTTTGAAGGTCTCATTGTGAAAATGATTTTTTTGTCAGTCAGTGGGAGGTGATAAGTGCAAGAGAACTCAGTGTAAGAGATTCAGTGTAATGCAATTCTTAAGTAGGTGTTTTTGGTAACAATGGGAAATTATTCAAATTTATATCTAAATGATGTCCTTTCTGAATATCAGGCTTTGTGAGAAAGTTACGGTGTGTTTGTATGTGTAGACCCACATAGATACACAATTCACATACATGTGTGTGTACATGTATGGGAATAAATAGAACTGGTAGGGTCGGGATTGCTTGTTTTAAAATAATTAAGGGAAACCACAGAATTAACTGAAGGAAACAAATGTGATATTCTGGTTACTCCATTTGCATTTGGTTCAGGATCAATATGCTTAAACCCGTCAGTTTGATATCACCGAGCGGGCTTTCATGACTAAGGTGGAATTTACTCATACTTTCCTGGCTTCTAGCCTAAAGACCTCCAGTGACTACAAATTGCTCACCATTTTATAGGGTAACATATTCCATTCTTTGACAACTATAAGGAAACATTATTTATGGTTTGTTGCAGTCAGTCTGAGGCTTGGATTGATTTTGATCTACTTATTAAGTCCTTCCCAAGGATACGCAGGTGATGTTTGATGATGGTAAAGTTTATTATTATGTACTACCTGACTCTAGATTAGGTGCTTATAATACACACATACATACACACACACACTAATAAATCTGCCCAGCCACTTCAAAACATACGTAACAAACCAATTAGGGGCTCCAACTTTCCAAGGCCAGAATTTGAGAAAAGAGTCAAGTCTTTAAGGTCATGTGAAATGTCACTAAGGTGGAAACCACCGGTATTAAATCTCATTCCAGAGGATAGCTGCCACAAAATAGAAGTACGCTTTAGGCATCCCAACAGATGGATTTAGTTGTTCACTTACACTGGCCATTGTTCCCCATTCCCCCTGCTTCTATTTGCAGGCTAAACATTATTGATGGGTTCCAATCAACTTACTGTTCTGGTTGCCCTCCTCTGGAATATGAAATTAAATAGTATGTTTATTTCAACAAACTACTTCTGTTCTTTGTGCCATAAATGAATTTGTAATCATCTCAAATCTTGTAAATAAAATAAACGGAAGTCAAATCTAAAACACAACTGAAATTCAACAAATTGTGGAGATGAATTGCAGTTGTACTCCTTGGTCTTTCTCTTCCCCTCTTTCTCCTGTATGCCTCTTCTCCTACCTTCACTATAAACTGACTTCCTATTTCACAAGCTTATACTGCTTCCTGTTTTCTCCACCCCCTTCTGTTTTCCCACTCTCTTTGAATATCTGCTTATCTGAGTCATGGTTAAAAGATAACACCTATTGTGAGATAACTAGATGGTTTCTGTGCTAGCTTTAAAAAACAACAACCCCTAGGCATGCAAGACAGATCAGGACTGTAAAAAATCAGAAGGGAGGAATTTGGGCTAAATTGGAGGATATCAGGGAATTCCCACCTTTTCAAAACATCCATCTTCCATTGTCATACACATAGAAACATAGAAACATAGAAGACTGACGGCAGAAAAAGACCTCATGGTCCATCTAGTCTGCCCTTATACTATTTCCTGTATTTTATCTTACAATGGATATATGTTTATCCCAGACATGTTTAAATTCGGTTACTGTGGATTTACCAACCACGTCTGCTGGAAGTTTGTTCCAAGGATCTACTACTCTTTCAGTAAAATAATATTTTCTCACGTTACTTTTGATCCTTCCCCCAACTAACTTCAGATTGTGTCCCCTTGTTCTTATTGTTCACTTTCCTATTAAAAACACTTCCCTCCTGAACCTTATTTAACCCTTTAAGATATTTAAATGTTTCGATCATGTCCCCCCTTTTCCTTCTGTCTTCCAGACTATACAGATTGAGTTCATGAAGTCTTTCCTGATACGTTTTATACTTAACACCTTCCACCATTCTTGTAGCCCGTCTTTGGACCTGTTCAATTTTTGACCTGAATGAGTATTTTCACATTATTTGTACTTATATAAAACAGCATTTATACTCAGAGATTTCTTACTAAGTTTAGATATTTTGCTCATTGCCAAATATTGAAAATCCAAAGTTGCATTTAGAGCGACAGTTATGTACATTTGTCTTTAATTATAGACTGTTGGTGTAATTTATCACAATGGATATATAATTAAACTCAGTGCTGTAAAACGTTAAAAAAATTCAACATTTACACATTTTCTCCATGGTGAAAAATGGCACTTGGCATAACCTGTCTCCTGCATTGGTGCCTGTTATGAAATAATTAAGATGCAGGAGTTTTGTCATTAAAATAACCTTAGCGGCTTAATTCAAACAGCTTGAGGCTGTGACTGAAGGTTCTTCCTCTTCCTCTTCATTATATGCTATTGTAACAATATATTGTAACTAGGAGATAGAAATAGTAACTGGAGAAAAGCGAACTTCTCCATTGTTGTTTACATATAATGTTAGATAATTTTCATTTATGCAATTGTGCTGACTCATTCAGGTCAAATTATGTTTTGATTTCTAAACTGAGATAACATGTGATCTTGAGGCTTTTGCCAGCAAGAAGTAAAATTAAATATTATATTGTCATGGCATTGCTTCTGACTAATAACAAGCAATTGGGAATGAAATACTGGAACTTGATTTTATGATTTTTTGGGGATATCTCAAGTTTCTGGGTATCTCAAATCTTGGGCCAGTATTCGTCAGCATGTTGGTTATGACCTATAAAGCCCTTCATGGCACCAGACCAGGATATCTACGAGACCGCCTTCTGCCGCATGAATCCCAGCGGCCAGTTAGGTCCCACAGAGTTGGCCTTCTCCAGGTCCCGTCGACTAAACAATGTCGGCTGGTGGGACCCAGGGGAAGAGCCTTCTCTGTGGTGGCTCCGACCCTCTGGAACCAGCTCCCCCCAGAGATTAGGATTGCCCCCACCCTCCTTGCCTTTCGTAAACTCCTTAAAACCCACCTCTGCCATCAGGCATGGGGGAACTGAGACATCTCCCCCTTGCCCATGTAGTTTTTGTGTATGATATGATTGTGTGTATGTTTTTATATATTGGTTTTTTTTAGACTTTTTAATGTAAAATTGTTATTTTTAGATTTTAAATATTAGATTTGTTACCATGTATTGTTTTTTAATCACTGTTGTGAGCCGCCCCGGAGAGGGGTGGCATACAAATCTAACTACTGCTACTACTACTACTACTACTACTACTACTAATAATAATAATAATAATAATAATAATAATAATAATAATAAGTGATTTAAATGAGGGGATTAAAGGAGCACTCATCAAATTTGACACCAAGCTGGGGGAAATTGCTCAGACTCTGGAAGATAGATTCAAGATTCAGAAGGACAAACCTGAGCATTGGACCCTATCTGTGCTTAGGCAGGAAAACCCAAATGTGCAGGTACAGAATAGGCAGTACCTTGCTCAACAATCATGCCTGAGAGAGAGAGATCTCTCAGTACTCGTGGACTGGTGGACCACTGCTTAAGTATGAGTCAACAGTGTGCTACAGCTTCCAAAAAAGCCAGTGCAGTTCTAGGCTGCATCAATAGAACATCATAGAGATGATAGTACTGCTCTATACTGCACTAGCAATGCCATACTTGGAATACTGCATCCAGTTCTGGTCACCAGAATACAAAAAAGAGTGCCGAAAAGAGCAATAAAGACGATAAGGGACCTGGCGGTTAAATGTCTATGGAGATTCCCTTTGGGACAATCTGGAGGTTAAATTGTATGATAAACAACAATGATAAAGGAATAACAAAATAATAGAATTGAAAAGTACGTTGGACGTTTTCTAGTCAACCCCACTACTCAAGCAGGAGACCCTATACCCGTGATGGTGAACCTATGGCATGCGTGCCACAGGTGGGACAGAGAGCTATATCGGAGGGCACACAAGACTTTGCCTGCGCATGTTGTCCAGTTGATTTTTGACCATGGGAAAGGCCATTTCGCTCTCCGGATGCGAAGCCCCGGAGGCAAAAACTCCACCCAACAGACATAAGAACATAAGAGCCATGCTGAATCAGGCAAAGCCCATCGAGTCCAGCATTCTGTGTCAAACAGTGGCCCACCAATTGTCCATGGGGATCTTGAGCAGAAAGAGAAGGCAAGACCCTTCCTTTCCCTTGACCCCAAGCAAATGGTACTCAAGGGAATCCTGCCTGCCTCAACCAACATAGAGGCAGCACTTGGACATCCGTTTCAATAACCACTGATACACTTGGCATCCATGAATCTGTCTAATCCTGCCTCGAAGCTATCATGACCTATTCTGGAAGTGAATTCCATAAACCAATGACCAGAAGACAAACTGGAAGTTCGGGAAAATGTACTTCCAGTTTGCCATTGTGCTGTTTTTTTGCACTCCAGAGGGTTCAGGGAAGCTTCCAGAAGTCCCGGAGTGCAAAAAATAGCACAATGGGCAAAGAAGAAATGCATTTTCCAAACTACTAGTTTGCCAGGTATGCTGTTTTCTTGCACTCCGGAGCTTCAGGAAGCTTCCCTAAACCCCCCGGACTGCAAAAAACAAAACAATGGCAAACTGGAAATGTATTTTCCAGAACTTCCGGTTTGCCCCTTTGGGCATTTTTTTCATGTACCAGGCTTCAGAAAGACCTGTGTTCATGCGCGGGGGGCAGCGGGGGGGATGCACATGAATGGGGGGGAGGGAAGGAGTGTGGGTACATTCACGCATGCAAGCACACCCACCCACATTCCTTTTGGCACACAAACCAAAAAAGATTCACATCATTGTCTTATACCATTCTGTACAAATGGCTGTCCACTCTCTTCTTAAAACTCTCCAGAGATGGAACAACCACAACTTCTGGAGACAAACCATTCCACTGATTAATTGTTCTGTCGGGAAATTTCACCTTAAGAATCTCTCCTTGATACAATTCCATCCATTACTGAACTAAATATGTACAGCCTAATAAAGAAAAGGCTTAAGGTGACATGATAGCTGTCTTCCAATATTTTAAGGGTTGTCAAAGGAAGAAAAAAAAAAGATTTGTTCTCCATAGCACGTGAGGGCAAGACAAGAAGCAATGGATGGAAGCTTGTCAGAGGGAGATTCAACCTGGAACTAAGAAAGAAGATCCTGATAGAACAGTTAATCAATGGAGATAATCTAGGCTGGCAGAAGAAATCCTGCCTTGGCCTATTATATCCTGCCTATTATTCTATGGTTAGCTGGCATTTTAAAGCACATTGACAGATTAACAAAGTTGGAACGGACCTTGCGGGTCATCTAGTCCAAGCCCCTGCCCAAGCAGGAGATCCTACATTGGTCTCTACCTAGGATCAAACTCACAACCTCCTGATTGTGAGGCAAGAGTTTCACCTATAGAATAGAATAGAATAGAATAGAATTCTTTATTGGCAAGTGTGATTGGACAAGGATTTTGTCTTTGGTGCATATGCTCTCAGTGTCCATAAAAGAAAAGATACATTTGTCAGGAATCATAAGGTACAAAACTTAATGATTGTCATAGGGGTCAAATAAACAATGAGGAAACAATAAAAATTAATAAAAATCTTAAGGATACAAGCAACAAGTTACAGTCATACAGTCATAAGTGGGAGGAAATGTGTAATAGGAATGATGAGGGAAAAAACCTAGTAGTAATAGTAGTGCAGACTTAGTAAATAGTTTGTCAATATTGAGGGAATTATTTGTTTAGTACAGTGATGGCATTCGGGAAGAAACTGTTCTTGTGTCTAGTTGTCTTGGTGTGCAGTACAGTACTCTGTAGTGACGTTTTGAGGGTAGGAGTTGAAACAGTTTATGTCCAGGATGCGAGGGGTCAGTAAATATTTTCACAGCCCTCTTTTTGACTTGTGCAGTATACAGGTCCTCAATCCAGCAATTGTTTTTTCTGCAGATTTAAATTGTTTTCTTTAGGCCAAAGCAGCTGGGCTAATCTTGCTAGGTTTTTTTTATGATTCACTGATTTATTACACAAACTAATACTCACCTTTTAAAAACTTGTGGGACATTTTCTGGTGAATGGTGAAATAGTCTGAGAATGGAAGGCTCAAACATTATTTGTAAATTCCAAAAATTTGCATAAGTTTTCATCCAGTACATTTTGGGTTGGGTCACTTTTCATTCAAACTGCATTAAAAAAAACTAAATAAATTTGAAAAAAATCCTTTGACATTTTATGCCTTTTTTGCCTTTTAGTCAAAAAATCACTATCATTAAATATCTATGTCAATAAATACATGCAGTTGAATAGAAAATATTTTTCATATTTCTTTATTACAGATGCAATCATGAAAACACCACTAAATGACCGCAACATCAAAAGCTAACTTGATTGATGTTAATATAACATCAATCTTGTCTATGTTAATATAATGTCTTCAATCAGATATTTGTAATACTGATTATTTAGTGAATATTAGCAAATGTGATTATTAAGAAATATTCCTAGAACGGAATTTTGATTAAACTTGTTAATAGCAAATTCTTTTGTCTAGTGATACGCTGATGTGCACAAAAATCAGTTATGATGCCATATCAAATGAGGTTGGAAGCAAGTGACTAGCTTCCTCCAGACCTGTATGTATTTGCAGATGTAGGTCATAAAGATCAGAATTATCATATGCAGACGCTTAAGTTGATTTCCTGGAACGTTACCACCAATGTGCAAACTGATTATATTTTTACCCCTTTTGCCTACAGTCTCTGTAAATTTGTGCATACAGATATGGAACATTTGCTGAAAAGAGGCCTGGAAATTTTTATCTCGAACTCCTTAGACTTGCCAACTATACACACCCACTATTTTGCCAGGAAAAATGTGATGTGTTAAAATCCACAACATTTGAACATGAATAAACTGTTTCTTAGGCATGAAAGCTGTCTGGGTGACATTGGGCCAGTCATTGTCTCTCAGCCCAACTCACCTCAAAGGCTTAATAAGAGGTGGAAGGGGTATTATGTATGTTTGCCAACATAATTATAAAATAAGAAAGCCAGGATTAAAAAATCTAAAATACATAATAAAAATTTATTCTGAATAACTCCTAGGATAAGTTATGACTGCTGACTTTTGCAATTTAGGGCTTTCCACTCTGTACTGTTCATTAATTTGACATGGTTGTGGAGCAAGAGGGAAGGAGAAACTCAGCCACTGGTGACTGGTTAGTGAGGTGGCAAATATTGGTCAAGGAAAACAAAGCAATGGCGTAAATATACAGTAGTGTAACCAGGGGTGACTGCAGGTCTTAGTCCTATTGTGTGGGACAAGTTTGATCCTGTGACTCCTGAGTAAGTGGGCAAGGCTATAGGAGCTGTGTGTTTTTCCACGTGTTTATTGGACCCGTGCTCCTCCTGGCTGGTGCGGTTAATAGGGAGGTGACATGAGGCTGGTTCCAGGCTCTGATCAATGCCTCTTTGTGTGAGGGGTCTTTCCCGCAACTGTTAAAGGAAGCAGTTGTGAGGCCCCTCCTCAAGAAGCCTTCCCTAGATTCAGCTGAGTTGGGGAACTTTTGTCCAGTCACCAACCTACTCTTTGTAGGTAAGGTTGTTGAGAAAATAGTGGCACTCCAGTTCCTGCGGTCATTGGATGAAGCCAATTATCTAGACCCCTTTTCAATCGTGTTTCAATCCCAGTTACAACACAGAAATACTTTGGTTATTCAGATGGATGACATCTGGCAGGCCGGGGATAGGGGTAATTCTTCTATCGTGGTGCTTCTTGACCTCTCAGCAGCATTCAATACCATTTATTTATTGGATTTGTATGCATTGACCATGGTATCCTTCTGCAGCAGCTAGGAAAGTTGGGAGTGGGAGGCACCATACTCCAGTGGTTCTTCTCCTATCTCTCTGGTCGGTCGCAGTTGGTGTTGGTGGGAGGACAGAGATTGACCCTAGGCCCCTCCTTTGTGGGTACCACAGGGCTCGGTACTTTCTCCTCTCCTATTTAACATCTACATGAAACCACTGGGTGAGATCATCTGATGACATGGGGTGAGACATCAACAATGCACTGATGATACCCAGTTATACATCTCCATCCCGTGTCAGTTCAGTGAAGTAGTAGATGTGATGTGCCTTTGCTGTGAGGGTCTGGATGGGAGTTAACAGGCTCGAGCTCAACCCCGACAAGACTAGGTGGCTATGAATATTGCCTCCGAAGGACTATACCAACTGTCCATCCTTGGTTCTGGGAGGAGAAGAATTATGCCTCTCAGAATGGGTCCACAATTTGAGTGTCCTCCTGAATTCTTAGCTGAGACTGGAACAACATCCCTCAGCTGTAGCCAGGGGGATCTTTGCACTATTTCCCTGGTGCACCAATTACAACCCTCTTTGGATTGGGATGCCCTCATCACCTCATGGCTCAATTATTCCAATGTGCTGTACATGGGGCTACCCCTGAAAAGCATTCGGAGACTACAACTAGTTCAGAATGCAGCCACGCGAGCTATCGTAGGTGCACCTAGGTACACCCACATCACACCAACTCTCCGTGAGTTGCACTGGCTGTCAAGGTTCCAGATAACATCTGAACTAAATCAAAATCTGTGTCAAAGTATTCTTAAAAGTTCCAATTTATTTTCAAAGCCATGCTGGCACCTATGCAGGGAAACCTGAAACTCAGGTGAAAGTTCATATCCTTTGCTGTCCCCCACCCACAACTTGTCACGTTGCCCATACAGATTGTGCCAGCATGGACAAATTCTTTCTTCACTTTTGCCCCAGTGGAATGCACTCGAAAGAATGTTGTGTAGTTGCTTCTGGAATTCAGCCCTCCCAACTCACACAGACATCAGATATCATAAAGATAGTGTGGCAAGCCATTAGTTTATCACCAACTTCTGCAGACGGCTTGACACTAGCTTCCAATTAGTTTCCAGGTGCAATTCAAGGTGTTGGTTATCACCTATAAACCCCTACATGGCTTAGGGCCAGACTATCTTTGGGACCGCCATGATTAGGGTGACATGATAGCTGTTTTCAAGTACATAAAGGCTTGTCACAAAGAAGAGGGGATTGACTTATTCTTTAGGTGACTTGAGGGAAGGGCAAGAAGTAATGGGTGGAAGCTTGTTAAACTGAGATTCAATCTAGAAGTAGTGAGAAATTTTCTTATAGGAAAAACAATTAATCAGTGGAATAGTTTGGCTCCTGGATGCTCCATCACTGGAGGTTTTCAACAATAGACTGGACAACAATTTGATTGGGATAATATAAGGCTCCTGCCTTGAGCAGGATATTGGACTAGACTTCTGATGCCACTTCAAACTCTATGTATCTATGTTTAATATAAATCATTTTGTTCCGGAGTTCTGCTTTGTAAAGAGGCAGAAAAGAAAGTTTAAAGGCAAAGCACAATGTCATTGTTTAGTATAGTTTTCATGATACTCATTAACTTCATCTATTCTGAAATTAAGGAGAGAAGTAACCTGGAATTAAGGGTAAATTTCCTAACAGTGAGAGCAGTTAACCAGTGGAAAAGCTTGCCTTCCAAAGTTGCAGGTGCTTCATCATTAAAGGTTTTAAAGAAGAGACAAAACAGTCACTGAAATGGTATAGAGCTGTGATGGTGAACCTATGGGACGCGTACCACATGTTGCATGCAGAGCCATATCTGAAGGCACATGAGACATTGCCCTAGGTCAGCTCCAGTGCACATGTGTGCTCTGGCCAGCTGAATTTTGGTCTTTGGGAGGACAGGGGGAGGTCATTTTCAGCCTCCCTAGGCTTCAAGAAAGCCTCTAGAGCATGTGGATGGTGAAAAACAGTCCCAACAGGCCTACCGGAAGTTCAGAGGCTTCAGTGAGGCCTGCATGCACCCATGGGGGGCAGCGTGGTGGTGGGGTTGTGTGCACATGCATGGGGGAAGGCATTGCATTAGGAGTGTGGGCATGCACGCATGAGCTATGGCACACATATGCGCCCCTTTGGCACCCGACCAGAAAAAGGTTCACCATCACTGGTATAGGGTCTTCTTCTTGAGAAGAGAGTTGAACCATAAGACCTCCAAGGTCTATTCCAACTCAATTTGGATTTATCTTCCCGTTTGAATATTAAGAGGCAGATATCCTAGAAATGGAAGAACTGCTGTATCAAAACTGCAAGCTCAGCAACCCTTTTCAGCATCAGACCTTCCCCTTTTCTTAAAAAAGAGAAATAGGACTTTTTGAAAATGCTTACTATAAATCTAAATACATTGCTGCTTTTCATCCACATCACTTTCATACTCCCTTTCGTAAATGTTATAGGAAACTTTAGTGCAGTAAAGTATTTAATTACATTTCCATAGATGTGAGATCACAGCCTGGACAGAATATCTGGGTAATTTGCCTGCAATCCATCTCAAGAAGGTGTTTTGTCTGATTTGTTGAGTAGCTTAACCTTGCAGAAATAGCAAAGTGTTGTGATTGCTCCACTTTGATAATTAGAAGTGGTATGTTGCCTTACTTCACAGTTTTCGTCAAAAGTTACAACAAATGAAATGCCCCCTCAAACAGCCTCCAAACCAGCCAGCCGCTGATCCATCCAGTTCCTTTTTATTTAACATACCACTTATTAACTTGTTAACAAATCTTGGGGCTGTAGGGAAGTAGGTCACCCAGAATGTAATGCAACAATTTTTTCTTCAACAATTATTTATTGAACACAATGAAACTTACACACAAGAAAGAATGATGTTTCTCCATAAACTATACACAAATGTTTGCGAATGTTCCCAACTGTTTCTTTCTCTGCAGTGAGAAATTCAATGACGACACACTGCTGTAACTTACAGGCACCATTTTGAAACACGGCTGCAGCTATGCTATCTGTCTGAAGAAACACAAAGTTTACACACATAGTCCTGACAATTCAAATAATATATATCTCAGGTTTCACATTTGTATTGTAGGCTGGGGAAAAAAATGGTGCATTACTTTCTGGCTGACCTTCGTACCTCAGTGGTCACCAACCCCTGATCTGCAGACTAGTAATGATCCATGGTTTGTTGGGAACTGGGCCACACAAGCAGCAGGCAAGCACGCTATGTTTCATTTGTGCATGTGTGGGATCTGCAGCCGCCACTGCCCCCACATCTGCTGCCATCACTGATCTATGGAGAAAGGTTAGGGATAGCTAACCTATCTATATATGTTTACTGATTTTATTATAGTATTTTAATGATGGTTTAATTAGCTCATAGTTTATAAATTGAAGGCTGTTTTCATTCTTCTTCTTTTCTTTTGGAAAAGGGAATTTCTACTATTAATAGTAATAGATTACTACTACTAATAACAAATATATTTTTCAGTGGCCAATTCAGTAAGATGAAAGAAAATCCATGACATCTTAGAGCTAATGTGTATGTCTGTTCCTAAACCCAAACGAGGAGATCCATGAATAATTTGGTTTTGTCTAAGATTTCTGGATATTTTTATAAGACCAGATTTTTCACAGATAAATTTGAAATAAAATTAGTATGCTCTGGAATAAAATATTTATAAATTCTCATACCTCCCAGAGACCAATTAGATCACACGGAGTTGGCATTCTCTGTTGACTAAGCAATGCAGGTTGGCGGGCCCGCAGGGGAGGTACCTTCTCTATGGCTGCCCGAACCTTATGGACCAACTACCTCGCAATGTCCATACTGCTCCCACCCTTCTGGCCTTCTGAAAGACCGTGAAGACCTGGCTTTGGGGGCAGGCCTGTGGGCCATGAATGTAACATCTTGTCACGCTTGAATTATGTCTTATTTTGTAGGCATGTGTGTTTGATTGGATAGTTCATTAGAGTTTTATAATGGGGCTTTACTGTTTATTAAATAATATTTGACTTTTGTTATATTGTATTATTTGCTGCCCTGAGTCCCATTGGGATTGGGTGGCATAGAAGTCAAATTAATTAAATTAAATTAAATTATGCAGTGTTCTTTTTCTCAAATGATTCTTATTACTCACTGCTGTCTCTCAAATGATTGTTATTACTTACTACTGTCTTTATTTCTTTTGGGGAAATTTATAAATTTGTGCCTATTTCCCATAACAGAGAAAAGGCTACATATATTTTCTGAGAAAAATGGGTCTGCTTCAACTAGGGCATCTGGCCCTGGATTTTATCTCATAAATAACACAAACTCTGACAAATTATATGAAATGATTCATATTGGGCATCTCCGTAGTTCACAATCACAAACATTTTAGTCTCCTAAATTATGCAATTATGGATTTTGATTATGATCGTCATGGTCATACTTAGATCCTCCCTTCCGAAGCTCACACTACATTGGGAATTTTGACTCTCTTTATTTTACGAGTTATAGAATGTGTACTGACTACTTATTTTATTTTATTTTTTTTATATTATTATTATTTTTTATTTATTTATATGATTTATTTTTATTAATTTATTTTGTCAGATACTTCTTGGTAATATACATAGATATAACATTGTTTATATATGTTGTTTATTTATTTATATTTTGGAAATGTAGTTGCAGTGGGCTTTGGCACTTAGGTCATTTGATATGAATATTCCAAGATCTTTGATAGAGTGAGGGTCGGCTGCAAGGTCTTGTCCAGTGTTTCTCAACCTTGGCAGTTTGAAGATGTGTGGACTTCAAACTGCCAAGGTTGAGAAACACTGGTCTCATCTATTCAGCTTGTATTGGGTGTTTTCATTCGTTTTGCCAATGTGTAGGCCCGAGCATTTGTCCTACTACTTCCTTCTATTTCACTACTTCCCAATATGAAATGTTCTAGGGAAGTTTGTTTTCTTCTGAGATGAATCATAAATCACTAGAAATATGGTAAATGAAGATTAGTCTTTTGCAGACAGAGAGATGCACTTTTCTACAATTGATTAACTCAACATTCTGGTCCTATTATGATATCTTATCTCCTCTTCTCTTTTCCTGTTTTCTAAGATGGCTGCTGCTGAGACACTTGCATAAAACAACAGAGTCTTTGATCTTTAAAAATATTCTCTGTGAGGAATGACCTTATTTGAGATGGGGAAAAGGGGTGATTGGGTCAGTTTAAGAATAACTGATGTAGTTTGCTTAATGCAGAAATCCAATCTAAAGTATGCCAGACAAATATAATTTCTATGGGGTCACACCTAGTAAAGGAAATAATTTCTCTAATAATTGGTTTTACTATCAAATTGTCCTTACTATCAGAACATTTTTTTAAATTAAACCAATCCTGCATGTTAAATCCCTTGATAACTTTTTAAACTTTTTTTTTAAAAAAAATCTTTTTTGATTTCTCTACTTTATCCTAGAATCATCCCATAGTGTAGCTTATTAATACCACAGTAGGCAAAGAAATAAGAGAAGTGCAATTTTATTTTTTTAAATGACAAAAATAGTCAACAAGATTCATCTACTCAAGATACAAATATTGTATCTTTTCTGTTAAAATATACAAAGTGTACATTATTTATATACCACATCAGAGATCACAGGTTGTTTAGCAAGAAAAATTCTTCTCAATTGCACCATAGAAGAGCCAGGAGCTGAGGTGATTTCTCTCTATTCATCACTTCAGAATGTTTTGAAGATAAGCCAAAATGTGCACCTTTCCTTTTAGCCAGAATTATTTTAGGAGGGGGGGGGAGATGTTAGTTAAGTGATATGTTAAAATGACTAAATGACTAAATGACATCTGGGATTTATCCCAGATGTGGGATAAATATTTGATTTTTTTCGCTCAAAAAAGAGCTAGAATGCCTTTGATTACTAAATTACATAATCAAGGTCCTTGAGAAACTCAAAATATAGTATGAGCTGATGTTCTGATATAACCCTAACGTTTTCAACAATCATCAAACAATTTCTACAATTCATTATTAAAGTCTGCTAACTTACATGTGTAATTTTAGCATGAGCTAGCTGGTGATTCTGAATTTTAACAAAATGAATTTTATGTTCATACATAGCTCACTAAGAATGTTATTCTTCCTTCAATTTTTTTTAAAAAAAGCAATTCACAGTTCTTATACAATGAAAATATTATACCCACTGATCTGTTAAATTTTGCATTATAAGCAATTCAAAAGGCTTGAAAGAGCCTAAGAGGATATAAAGCCAAGTCTTATACCTGAGAAAATAACTTTGTAAGTAGAATTTAAAATTCATTTAATAAGGATAGATATAAAAGAGTTTGCAAAGCAGATCTCAGTGCATAGCATGAAACAATGCACTTGCAACAATGAAAGAAGCAGCACAACCATATTTTTGTATGAGGTATTGGCTTATTGTAAGAGATCACCTCTGTTTCACATTCCATAGTATTATCCAGAGATCTGTAGTTTAAATTAACAAACATTTCTATGAGCGGAAAAGTAACACCAGTTTGCACCCAAAGTAGTTTTTCTACAGGTGGTTCTTGGTTAAGGACAGCAATTTGGACTATAATTTCCATTGTTAAGCAATGTAGTTGTAAAGCACATTGCATTTTCATGTCCCTTAGAGACAGCAGTTCTGGTTAAGCAAATCCTGCAATGTTAAGCACAATGTCATGTACGACTTTCTGCCAGCTTCCCCATTGACTTACTTCTTGGAAACCAGCAAAGAAGGTCATGAATGAGGATCACATGACCATAGGACTCTGTGACATAATTGCAAGCTGGTCATTGAGTATCCAAGTGGCAATCAAAGGGGCCATGGAGATCCTGTGACACCTGGAACTTCAGCAATCAGTCATAAGTACCATTTGTTTAGCACCATCATGAAAGAGAATGGTCACTGAATAAGTGATCATTAACCAAGGACCACCTATATTGAAACAAGTATGGCAAAACTCTGCAGCACAACTGAAAGGATGAGAATTGCAAATATGGGGACTAAATAATACTTTTCTTCATTCTATTAACACAAATCTTCCAGAAGGGAAAGACACTGTTGGATACAATCCTATGGAAATGCCAGTATATCCATTAAAAAAACACTACATTTATTTGTAAGCTTCAGGTCATAGAGCTGAGATTTAAATGAAAATGTTATGTTAAACTATAAGACAATAATAGAAGTTCTTATTTCCATTTTTAAAGAACAATTTAGCTTTAAACATCCTAGCTGTAAGAAAAGGCAACTAATGTTCTATGTAAACATATCAGTCAATAAATTATTTACTAGATTCTTGTCTAAAACATGTAAAACACTGATAAAACTGAGGTATATGAATTAATAAATACATTTTAAATTAAACATTTGATGCTACCATGCATTATCACTTATTTTTCCAGAACATTGTTTGCATTGTTTTTCATTTATAAAGTAACAGTTTCCCAGCTATGAAAAATACTCAGTTTTTCATTTTCATGATAAGATATTGTTCAATGTAGTCAACAAAAATATCAAATTCTCCTATTGCTTTGTAGATCCCTTTGTCTTGCAGCTGATGAGAAAGAAAAATAATTACAGTATTATTACTAATAGTACTATTAATATAATAGGAGGTGTAGAAGTTGTTTTGGTTAGCTTTCTGAATACTATTAAATATGGAATGGGACTTTTCATCTCTGACTCTTCCTTCTTCTCGGGTGTTTCTCCTCGGGAGATTATCCCCCAATTTATCTCAAGTGATATGTCTCCATCCATTTGCTCTGGGCAATAGGTCACCAGCAGCTATGTCCCACACCTTTTGACGTGGTTGTTCCACAGCTCCCAACCAATCAGCTAGAAGGGTCTACTCTCTTCCCCACCAATACAAATGCAGCGAAAGGAGAGGGGAAGTGATAACCTTACAATCTTTTTGCTGAACTGGAAACCAGGTTATTTTAGAGGGGGAAAGGGAACACTTGGTTTAGTCACAAGTAAGAATTCTTTAGAAGACAATTAATATAAATCTAGTGAAAGGAGAGAAGTGTAAAATAATTTTCCAAAATGCCTACACCCACCTCTCTCCTCCAGCCTCCCCCTCCCTCAGGAATACAGAGAGGGAACAGTAGGTTTACTTGGAAGTAAGTCTTACCAGGCTACCACACATCTCTGCACCCTGCTTTGCTTTCCTTTTACCCACCCAACACACACAATCTTCTGCATCTTTCCATTTCTGCCCTGGAATTCTCCTTCCTACACCTTCGCTTCCCATTCTACCCCTCGCCTTTCCATTTCTGCACTGGGATTATCCTCAAAGTGGAGAAAAGGTGTGATATCCTAGCAATCACAATTGCCTGCCCTGAAAGGCACATTTTCTCCACTTTGAGGAGTATCAAGACACAGAAATGGAATGGTGCAGAAGGTTTCGTGTGTGTGTGAGAGAGGAGCTAGCGGAGAGGCGCTTCAAATCATCCCAACCCAATGTGTAAAAATGCCGGGGAGAATGTTGTCTCTGGTTCCCCCTTGTGAAACAGTCCACACCAATAGAGGTTTGTTCAGCCTTTATCTTTCAATCATTTCATAATGTGAAGATGGAATGTTTCATAGGTCTTTTGAGATATAATTATTGTTGTTTTGAAGCTGTGGATCTGCTAGGGTTGTATTTGTGATTTCTCATTTTTACGTCACTTTATTAACTATTTCAATTTAGATTATATGTGTTTTTATAATTGTAAACATTTGGAGTTGATTGGATTATGGATTATAAATATAATTCATAAATATTGTAAAAATATTCATTGATGTTATTATTTGCTTTTGAAAGTATGTTGGAGAACACTTTTTAGGTACATTCTTTATAAAATGAACATATTAAGTGCTTTGAAATATGTGTGTGTGTGTGTGTGTGTGTGTGTGAGAGAGAGAGATTTTCATTTATCATAAATGGTCTGAAGGATTTACATTAAGACTTCTCATGTAAAATGTAGGTCAAACAAGCTCTTTCATATGCTTTCCCATGTTTACACAAAGATTATCAAAGATAGTGACAAGTTTTCTTAGAGTTGCAGAGATTCAGAAGGCAAGTTAAATAATATAGCCGCCCCGAGTCTACGGAGAGGGGCAGTATACAAATCTAAAAAATAAATAAATAAATAAGTTCAATAATATAATTCAGGAATTTACCTTTTCATACATATCTTTGACAGCCTTTACTGTTTTATTCTTCCTTTCGCAGATGAAAAACCTATGCTGTGGGAAGGAAACGTGATTATAAACACTTTCAAAACCTCCAAATGGCACAGCTACATGCCTCAATTGAGCAAGGAAGATGTACAGGTAATTGCAGTGTAGCAGAACAGTCAGTGATGGGCTCATATGAGAACAGTCAGGAACGTAGTTCCGATAGCAAAATTTGGAGCTCCACCCCAGAGCACCCAATTTGCACTGAAAGATGTTGAAACAAAATGCATAAGCCACACCCACAGTGTGGTAGTAAAATTTTGGTAGCCCATCACTGAGAACAGTATAGCGTAGCTTAGCTTAGCATAGCATAGCATAGCATAGCATAGCATAGCATAGCATAGCATAGCATAGCATAGCATAGCATAGCATAGCATAGCATAGCATAGCCTGTTTTTGCTGGCAGAGAAGGCCATCACAGCACCCCCAACATAACTGACATTCAGCTGCTATGCCCTCCCTGGCCACAGCCCCCCTGGCGCCCTGATGTCAAACACAATCCTGATGCAACCCTCAATGGAATTGAGTTTGGCAACCCTGTACTATACTATAATAGAGTAATAAAAAGTGTTTCATTATTTTACCCACTTTTACAACCCCATGCTTGCTCCTTTTTATTTTTCTCCTTTAGATATAAAGAATATCTTTTCACTTTTAATTTAGTTAAAGACACTAATATAAATTTCTGCCTAATTCCACTGTCTGAGCCAGTCATCTTGCTGTCTAATTGGGCTAGTTTCCCTGGGAATTACTGTGAAGCGGAGAAAAGAATGAAATCTGATTACATGCTATACATATTTCTGTTTGAAATATTTTTATTTCACAAATAGGTAGCTCAAGCCCAATCAACCAATTCAAGACCCTAAAATTAGATATAGTTTAACAAAAGAAGATTCTATCTCTCTCATCAAGGAGCATATATTTCTTGCATTACATTACAGTGTGCAAGGCACTTTTATATTTGAGCACATGTGATCCAGCAGGACTATTGTTCAAATAGAAAAAAATATATGTACTGTGGCTCAGGGTTAAACTGTGGAGTTCTGGATACTTTCTGAGCATGGTGGTTACTGGTCAGATAATAAAACATCTAAGACCAAAAAACCAAGCTCAGAGAGCAATGAGGTTCTTCATGGATATTTTAATAGTATGTTCTTAGAAATGACTTATTGTCATGTGTAAGCTGATGAATATGCCTTGTCCTCAATTGAAGACTAGAAAGTAGTATTTCCCATCTATTCTGCTAAGAAAAGGCTTCCTTTACAGAATGTTTGCATTCTGAGTCATTTTGTGACCTGATGACACAGTGGGGAGTAGAGTGCAATAAAAAAATTCTAATACTTCCACCAGTTATAGTTCTGCATTTACAATCTGTAGAAGCAGCTGCTTTTAGGTAAGAATTTTACATATAGTTACTTAAGGGAGATATCAGTTCTTAATATAGATTATATAACTCACAGATTCTTATAGGTGATGAAATAGCTACTAATTCACACAGACCTTATTTACTTTCTCTGTTTTATGTCTCTACTTATTTAAAGAAGATACTCTAAAAGAAGCTTTATTCTTTCTTCCCCTTAATAGCTATAGACAAACATTGTTTGTATAGCATAGAACATTGTTCAGAAAATGTTGCTAGGCACAAGAAGGATGTGCTAAGAAAATGTAATGTTTTTAAAGTGACCTGTGTGATTAATGCCACAAATATATGCTTTCTAGCATTTTGTGCTTAAATTGTTGAAATAGTTTATCCACAAATGTGATTTAGGTATATAACTTTGGCATTTTCTAATTTAGATTTTCTTGGCACAAAATGTGGATTGATCCAGGGCAGATTTTTTTTTAAAAAAACCGATCTAACATGCATCATTTCTGCATGAAGAATTGGACTTTCAGAGTGACTACACATTTATCATAATCCCAGTGTCACCAAATTTCTGCACTGTTCTCTTTGATTTAGAAACTAGAGCAAATGTTTGAAGACATGGTATAAAAAACTGCAACCAAACAATGAAACATAGCTTATAATAAAACTGGTGTTAATAACCAAGTGTGCCTTGCACTTTGCCTATCTTATTGTTTCTAGCTGTACAAGGATTTTCTTTGCAAGCAGACATAGCAAGCCAGACAATAAGAGGCCAAGGGAAAACACCCACAAATACTTACACAGCGTTTGATTAATTGTCTCAGATCTAGCAACATATTTCCAAGGAAATCTACATCCTGCTTTACTGGGTTGTCTGTAGTTACTTTGGATAAGACATCTTCCAAATAAAAATGGATCATTTCTCCCACTGACTGGCAGCCCAAGTAACTCTGAAAGAATTAAACAGAACAATAATGGTAAGAGATGAACAAATTGTATATGTTGACTTTATTCTAGTCTAGCAATAAAACATATTGCTCTATCCTTTGACTCTATTCCATGGGTGAAGAGGGTCAAGTGAAAATATTAAAGTTATATTTAAACAGGTTTTTTTTTAAATGCCACTTGATAAATCAGAATTGGAAATGGATACCAACAAAAACGTTTACATGTAACTAAGGCGAACAATATTTTAGCAGTTCCCCCTCCCAGTAAATTGAGGTATTGTGATCCAGGAAATTTATTATTTTTTGTATTAAATTTCCATCATTATTGGGTGCAAAATTATCTCTTAATATATCTCAATAAATACAAAATTATTTTAAATTTTTAATTATAACATATTTTATAATTCACCAGAAAATCTTCCTTTAATCTCCATTGTTTGAACCTTCTAAGAACAAATTGTCTAAAGCAGAGGTCCTCTTTCTTATTTTAAGGACCAAGAATGTACAAATCAAACTTTCCACCTTCAAATATTATAATTTATGAAATAAATAAAACACATGGAGTATCATTATATCATCTTTTTCTTTGGATATATTATTCAGCCTTGTTTAGTCAGGCATCTGTAGAGTGAATTCCGACTTTTCTAAAATAGTTTATAAATGTATGATTCTCCCCAGGTACAATACATAAATGAAAAGGATATAGGGAGTTGAGATTTACCACCAATTTAGGACGTGGGCATAAACAAACAAGCAAATAAATACAATATGTATGTTATATAGTATTTTCAATTCACTTGATTACATATTCATATGAAATCCTCAATTATGACACTTGATAAGTACAGAAATGTAGCCCTGCCAAGAATACGATTTCATGATCCCAATTTATACTACATTTTCCCCTAAGTAATCTGATAAAATCTCACCTTGAAATCTTCTAGCAGATCTTGTTTTAATAGCATAGTGTCCAGCTCGGTGTCTCTATCTTGCTATAAAAGAAAGTAATGAAAGAAAACATTAATCTAAGAAAATATGAATTTAAATTTAATTTAGAAAGAATATGCTACTATTACCTAACAACCAACTCTTTTGTTTACTCATTTTCTGATTTATAAGACATGGTTTATGAACCATCAAATTGTATGATGTAGTTTATTCAATATATTTGGTTAAAATCTTGGATTAGCACAGTACATAGGCTAGGCCCTATTTTCAATCTTTTACCTCTTTGTTTACCTCTAAGAATGCTTAAAAATGCATCTTTTTGTGCAGAGTAGCTAAACTTGCAAGATAGATATTTAACATAAGATGCTCAAAATTTGTTTTTGGATATTTAATATATTTCAATTAACTTCAAAAGTTCTTACCTTCAAAAATACCAATATAATATTAAATATTATTATTTATTTTCATTTATGCACATCTGAAGAATAGAGAAATAGTACTATATTTCTAGCTATACAGACAGCTAATTTTCAAATGTAAATGTTTTTCGGACTTTGGCATTAATGTAACATTAAACAATGAATGTTATTCCAATCCCTTCAATAAACAATTCCAATCCTCAAATATATATTATTAATCATTGTAGTAATTTTATCTGAGAAACAATGCATACTATGTGTAATTGTTTATTATGAAAATAATTAAACATACAAGAAAATTCTCCATTGGTTATTTTCTTCCTGGAAGTTGCATAAAATCTCTTGATAAATTATGTGCTGAGCTACTGATTTATTTTAGTAGTGCTTATTGTAGTTAGCAACAAACAACACAACCATATGTTGCTTTGCACTGTTGTACAAATAAGCCCAGCCCCTTTACATTTCCTGCTTCCTAAATTTCTAAATGAAAAGAGCTAGAAGAACAAAAGATGAATATACTCACAAAATAATCCTTGATCTTGTTAAATGTGGCTCTTATCTCTCGGAGTCTAAGAGGGAGGTTATCTGAAAAGTGTCCACAGTCTATGAGTTGGGGATGTACATTCTTGAGCATCAGTGAAAGCAGCATAAATGCTATCAATGAGTTCATCTCTATTCTGACCCTTCCTTTCTAGACTTACTAGATTTTGAAAGTTATATTGCCATCACCTTGATTGGTCCCTGATTTATACTTCAAAGCAGGACTAATTTCCTTCCTGATTGCGTCAGGAACCCCAAATGTCACGTTCCCATAATAAATTTTTGAGTCTTCCCCACTCCCTTTAAAAGTGCTTATTGCAGTAGAACTTTCCCACCTCTCCTCCCCTTTAAAAAAATAGCTTCTTGTAAATGTGTGGTAATGCTTCTGCTAGCTTTGCTTTGATGGAAATACACTTTCCGTTATGTTATTATTACTTTAGTTAAATGTCATTCTAATGAGAAAAATCTCTGTTAACAAATCTCTACAAATCTAACTGAATTGTTTTCCCCTTACTAACCTACCAGTAGTGGTAAGCAAATCAATCTCAGGCAGTATTTTTGGGAAAAAGCCAATATTTTCCCAAACAATATAAAATCCCCAAATATATTTAAATGTAAACCAAGTTTTATTTGAATAAAATAGCTTAACCATACAGCAATTGACTGCACATGGGTGATATTTGTGGCCTTGGAAACACCTAGATATTCTATCCGACTGTATTTCTGCTATTCTCAAACTAAGACCAATAACTGTATCAAGTATGTAAAAGTCTTTCTTAGAAATTTATGGAATTGTTTAATCCAGGATCTTCTAAAGTTGCAGTGCCACTATTTTCTAAAACATCTTCCTTAAACAGGGGAAATATTATAGTCATACAGGGCCAGCGTGGATCTGTCCTATGGTCATCTTGTTAAGACCTGTTGAATAGGTTCTATTTTAGATAATTTAGCTTTTGATTTATTAATTTGATTTCTGAATTTTTTTCTCTTGCTGTCCTTAACTAATTTTTGTGATAAAAACAATGTTACCCTTTTCTTGGCTTTTTGTTTATTGTAAATGTTGTGTCTCCAACTACATTCAATACAGAGATAAGCTTGTATGATGAGTTGGATGCTTCCCTCTTTGCAAATGAAAGCAATACAAACCTCCGGACATTTTTGATGCTGTATCTTATTCATTGTTGTGTGTTAATGATTTCATCAAGATTCCTTTAAAAGTGTTATGTTTCAGAAAAAAATGTGGCCCTTCAGGTTCATTTTCTGTATTGTTTCTTTTCATCTTCTTTGGTTTATTGATGGCTTCCTTTTCGTTGAGCTGTAAATTTCATGATCAGTGTTATATGTAAATTCTCTTTCACCTTCTCCCGACTTGATGTTTCTTTTTTGTATAATCGAGAATGATGTTTTATTAGATTGGTTCATTATTACTCTTGGAGGTGAAACATAATGCCTTCCATCTCAAATTGAAATAACTTGCTTTTGTTCTTTTTGCAATTGAAAAACAATCAACCTTGATTTTGGGGCTGTAGGACGACAAAGAAATAAGCAACTCTCTATCAGAACCCTGTAAATCAGAGGTGTCAAACTCATGTTGTCATGGTGGTACCATGTGATGTATTGGAACTTTTCACCCTTCGCTAAACTGGGCATAGGACGTGGCCAGCACATGATGCATCTGGCCTGCGGGCTGGCAGTTTGACAGCCCTGCTATAAATAAAGAACATTCAAAGCCAATTCTTTGAAAGAAGCTAACAATTCAGAATAATAGATTAATTTAATATAATCATAATAACAAACTATTCAAATTTTCCTTTTCTAGGCAAATGTTTCTCTTTGCAATCTTATGATTATGTGATCTTGGACTATACAAATAATATGGTTCTATAACTAAATTTAATTGAACTAAGGAAGCTAGATATCCAGAACATTTTTTGAGTAAATTTTGGGAATAGGAATCTTTAGTTAGATAATTGCCTCTGTCTGAACAGTTTGTATGTAATATTTGAAGTCAGCAGATGTCTAAAAAGCATCTGTAAAGAAAGAACAATAATATGCATGAAAGAATTCTGAAGAGCCTAATAGTATTAGTACCTCATAACCTTATGCACACTTTTCAGCTTGTGTTAATGCAAAAGCTTCTGAAGAGGAGGTTAATGACAGCATCAAAGACTGCTTGACTGAAGTCTTACTGACATTTTATACAGCATGTATGTAACATATACACATTTGTAGGGCAGGGGTGGGTTCTAACTTACCTCGCTGCCAGTTTGCTTCCTCCCGCACCGCATGGCCACCTTTGCATTGCAACCCATGGGTGTGCCCAGGTGTGGGCAGCAGGGAGGACAGGTTGGAACATAGTTCCACCAGTGGAAAATTATTTATTTATTTATTTATTGGATTTGTATGCCGCCCCTCTCGGGGCAGCTCACAACATAAATGAAGCTATGTGCCCAGCTCAAGCTGAGTGACCGTCCCACCCTCCCACCGGCAGGAGTTGCAGGGGGCCCATTTCCTCCCCCCTTTTCTCTCAAGAGCTGATTGGCACCTCTTCACCTAGCTACCCAGCCTGAGGCAGGGAGTGTGGGAAACGTGAAGCAAATTGTCACTCCAGAGAGCAACACTGGTGAGGTTGTAAGTCGAGGATTTAACAGTTCACTTGAACTATGATGATTGTTCAAGCCACCGCCGCCTGGTCACATGGCTGGCAAGCCACTCCTACCCAGTCACATGACCATCAAGCCACACCCACAAAATAAGCCACACCCACAGTGTGGCAGTGAAAATTTTGGCTGTCCATTATTGGGAGTGCACATGGGAGTGCACATGCACAGTACCAAAAACCCAGCTTCTGCGCATGTGGAGAAGCAAAAAGCAGCTTCTGTGCATGAACTGAAGCAAAAAACCCCCAAGATGGCACCCCCTATAGCACCATTAAGAGACCCAGTTCAGGGGTGTTGCCAGCTGGCAATTGCTCCCGGTTTGGCGAGTGGGGGGAAATTCCCCCTACCTGTTCTATAGAACTGGTCCAAACCGGGAGCAACCCACCTCTGGTGTGGAAGGTGATTAAATAATTGCAGCCACCATTTTGTCTTTTTTTATCCATTACATCCATCCCTTGGTGGAGGAATCCTAGTTAGTGAAAAAAAGTTTGGCAATAGATCCAATTCCTAAATTATTCCTTTCAAAAAAGATCCACACTGTTCTATCCTGACCTATGCAGCTAGAAAACAAAGGAGGAATTCACATATTGATACTTCAAAATAGTCTTTTTATACATAAAGTCTCATTTGTACAAGCTAAAGGCATGCATGCGATATAATCTTGGCAGTTTCTCAGTGAAGATAATTATGATCTAACAGTTCCGCAGTTAAGCTGTTGCCAAAGATCAAAGCTGCTCACATTCCTTCATGACATAAGTATTCTCCATTTTCACAGACTTACTAATGACAGCTTTCCAGCATTTCAGCAGACAAGGCACTTTTCCCCAAGGATTTTTAGCAGGGAAATAACAGTTGGCTAGCGTAACCTGGCTGAGACCTCAAATAGTCATCTGACTCCATTGCAAAATGTTGTAACTCCACCCTGAATTAGTCATACTCCACCCTTAAATACCTATAGAAAGTGGTCACAATTCCCTAGAGTTAACAAACCACAGACTACTTCCTTTTTCCATACTATTCTTGTCTCTTTCTTAATCTTCTAAAGCAGGCATCTAGCAAAGGTTGCAGATCCTCCTCTTCCTCCCCCTCTCAGTCAGACTCTACTGACATTGACAAATCTGCCACCTCTGATGGTCCTTCAGGTTCCTCCAGGTCTATTTCTCCTTCACCCTCACTCTCTGCATCAGCTGACCACACTACTGGCCCAGGGTACCAAGATGGGCCTGGGTCATCCTCCTCAGAATCTATCATTACCAGAGGTGGACAAGAAGCACTCACAACACATACAAGCACACAACAGATACAAACTTAAAGTAAACCACTCCAAACTGGACTGTAGGAAATACAACTTTAGTAACCGAGTAGTTGATGCATGGAACTCACTACCTGATTCTGTAGCATCATCACCTAACCCCCAAAACTTTACCCTTAGATTATCCACTGGTGACCTCTCCTGATTCCTAAGAGGTCAGTAAGGGGCATGCAAAAGTGCATCAGCGTGCCTTCTGTCCCCTGTCCTAATGTTTCTCTCTTACTAGTATCATGTATATAAACATTGTTATATCTTTGTATACTACCAATATGTACTGAACAAAACAAACAAACAAACAAACAAAAAAGTCCATCAAGGCCCATTTTTGGTTTCTATATATTTGATAGCAAGCCCTGAAATAGAGATTGACAATTTCAGCTAATATTGGTCAGAAACTAATAAAAATGATTGCTATGCTTTGCTTCTCTATGTTTATCACCTATATGCAATATGTGTGTATGAATGTATCTGCGTGTGTAGCATTAACATTAGATCCTCCCATGCTATGTGGCATATTGATCAGCTAGGGATCTCCAGTATTTGGGTTTTTGGGCAGTTACTTCACCAATTAGTCTTCGGAGTACACAACAGATACAAACTTAAAGTAAACCGCTCCAAACTGGACTGTAGGAAATACAACTTTAGTAACCAAGTAGTTGAAGCATGGAACTCACTACCTGACTCTGTAGTATCATCACCTAACCTCCTTCGGAGAGAGGCGGCATACAAATCTAATAAATAATAATAATAATTAAGTACTTCTGTGATGAGGTCAAGGATTTCCTGTACACATTTATATATAATATACATATATACTGCACACACACACGTACACACACACAAACTTCCCTGATACAAGCTGAGAGGAGGAGAGCCTGTAGTCTAGAGATTAAAACCACTGCCTTAGAAGGCATACTCTGCATATTCAAATCCTGGTAAGGGTATGGCTAGCTGATGAGAGCATAATAAGCTCGAAATAGATCTATACTAGTCTCCCTTCCTTTTCATTATCAGCAAAAATAAGTTATGCTTATAGATTATAGTTGTTGGCTATATAAAGTTTATCTGCCTTGGAATATGGCCCCTGGTGGGACCGAGAGGTAAAAAGGAAGCTGTATGCTCCTCCCATATACCAGGGTGATTTGACAAAAAATCACATATAACCGGGGTGGGCTACTGCCTGGATAAGTGGGGGGGGGGAGACTCAGTGGGGTAGCTGAAATGGAGCTCCACCTGAGAGCACCCAATTTGCACTGAAAGATGTTGAAATAAAATGCAGGGTGTCCTGAATAAGCCATGCCCACAGTGTGGTAGTAAAAATTTTGGTAGCCCTTCACTGCATATAACCTTTCCCTGGTACCAAGCTGATAAGTAGGCGAGCCTGTAGTCTAGATGCTAAGTCCACTGCCTAGCAAGGCAGAGGCTGCAGTTTCAAATCTCAGTAAAGGTATGGCTGGCTGATGAGAGCAAATAAGCTGGAAATAGATCTATACTAATCTCCCTTCCTTTTCATTATCAGCAAAAATATGTTACACACACACACATATATGTGTGTGCGTGTGTGTGTTTTAATAGATTGTCATGGCTATAGGTATGTAGATCTTGGCATGTTCAAGTCTTTTCACATGTAAGATTGAGGTCCCACTCATCATCTTCAGGCTGCTGCTTTGATCTTCTGCTTCCTCTTTTGCCTGGTAGCCTCTTAAAAGACATATTTTTATACAATGATCTAAACCAGACGTCTCCAACCTTGGAAATTTTAAGCCTGGAGGACTTCAACTCCCAGAATTCCCCAGCCAGCAAAGCAGGAAGACCCCTGATGTGTCTTCCCATACCTGTTTTACTACTTCATTCTCAGAGTTCCTTAGAACTTATTTTAAAGGAATTTTAGACTTTCTTTGTTGTTGTGTAGTGTTGAAAAACGTCATTGCTGTTCCCCCAAGTTCACTACCAAAGCTGAAAAAGCCCTATGGGAGGGTTTCCTTTCAGATTTAAATGACGTAGCATAAAGATGGAAAAATGACTAAATATTAAAAGAGAATTCACACATTCACACACGCTTATTCACCTTCTCATTAAGGAAAATGCCTTCTTATTAAAAGAAATGTGGACATTTCCACTAAGTTCATTTTGACACAGCATGACGTATAAATGTAATCACAAACAAAGAAAACAACTGCATTTTTGGCAGAACAAACACACATGCATATAAAATAAAGCAAATTTTCTTTATGATCTCTTAAAAATGCCTTGAGTGATTAGAATACAAGCCTGTGCACATTCACCTAGCTGAAGTGATCTGTATCATCCTGCAGCTTTCTCTGCCATTGCCAAACAGTAGAGTAGGCTGTGAAAAAAGCTTAGTGCAATGCTGAGGAATTTAATAAAGTTTTACAAAGCAGCACTGGAGGGTTATTTTGCTCAATGGAAGCAGCAGCCTAGAAGAAAGGCATGATGTGATTTGACCAACTGCATATACAGTGTTCCCTCAATTTTCACGGGTTCGAACTTTGCGAAAAGTCTATACCACGGTTTTTCAAAAATATTAATTAAAAAATACTTCGCGGGTTTTTCCCCTGTACCACGGTTTTTCCCACCTGATGACATCATATGTCATTGCCAAACTTTCATCTGCCTTTAATAAATATTTTTTTTAATAAACTTTAATAAATAAACATGGTGAGTAATAATCTGAATGGTTGCTAAGGGAATGGAAAATTGCAATTTAGGGGTTTAAAGTTTTAAGGGATGGCTTGTGATACTGTTCATAGCCAAAAATAGTGTATTTACTTCCGCATCTCTACTTCGCGGAAATTCAACTTTCGCGGGCGGTCTCGGAACGCATCCCCCGCGAAAAGCGAGGGAACACTGTATATCGATATCATTATAGAAGGAATGCCTCTGCACAACATTGCAGTCCTTGCTATTGGTCCTCCCTTCCTTGTTTTATTTTTAATTGCTTGAATTTCTGGATTGACAACTGCCTTATCTAACCTGTGGCTTTCAGCATTCTCATACATATGCATAGCTGTTTCTTCCCATTGATGAAAGTGTTTCTAGAGAGTGAGGAATGAATATCAATGGAGTAATATGAAGAGCCAATCAGGGAGGAGTTTGCAATTAGTCCTTTTGTGAAATTAAGGAAATTGGCAACGTTTCATTGGCCAGGTCTGTTTGTCAGTCTTCACAAGCTTCTTGTGATATTGTAGCATTTCAAGAATCATACTCCCTCTTTTCCCCTGTGTTTTAACCCTTTTGAGAAATTTGAACGGTCGGAACAGAAGCAGTAAACCTTTTAGAGGAATCAGTTCACATTTTCACCAGAAACCAACAATAACATCAAGAGGATGGAATTCAGACATTTTGTACTTGAAATTTTGATGATATGGTCTTGTGTTCCTTGCTGGGGGCTTAAGGGGATTCCTTATTAGTTTATCCTAGCATGTAAACCCAATGTATGTTATCGTCTTTTATTCACTTCACTTACCATGCACACATTCAAAAGAGTGCATCGACTCTCTGGACAAGATCATTGCAGCATAGGAGGCTGCAAAGAGAAGGAAGGATAGAAAAGCCTTTTCTTTGATTTTAATATATTATTTATTCCAAGCCCCCCCCCCCAATTAATTTTATGTCCCATCAAAGTTGAGATTTGTGATCTTCTATTGAATTGTTACATAGTTCGTTACACAGTCATCCAGATGTTCAGACTGAATTTGACATTTTTATCTACCTTTTGTGTTATGTCCAGAGGACAGTTAGGCCTTGTACCCGCCCCATATTCTTTGGGCGGGAAAATACTACAAGGGGATTGGTTGGCTCAGCCTGGCAGCCCGGCATATATATAGCTGCCAGGCACGGCCATGTTGTCTTTGGTTTTAGTTCTGTAACCGTTATTCATTGTTAATAAAGAACCGTTACTCACCACAAGAGTGCAGTCCTTATTCCAGCAAGGATTCAACATTTTGAGTCTTCTCCAAGGACCTGGGATAGGCAGATATTGATGTTTGAGGGTATTACAGGTATCATGGCAGGATGTAAGCTTTTCTGAGTAAAGCTGCCTTTTTCAATTAACTGTTAGTCAATATGATTAATATTATTATATTTTCTTATTTTTTTCTCTTTTAAAAGATGGATACAGTATTGGCTGTATCACTGGAGTATGGGCCGCTCCTCGCCACGATTAAAAGGCTAGGCCGGCCTGGGTTATGGAGGCGAGATGCCCCTGGGGCTCATCCACCGCATGAGACAACAACTTGGGTGGGTGAGCCTCCCCACACACATGGGTATGGCAAGGAGCAAGGGATGGTCAAGTTCCAGTCCACGTTCAAGGTTAAGAGGACCCTCCCTTGCTCAGCAAGGGGCTTTCACCCATAGTTGTCCAGGAATGTTCTGCCCTTTTTCGTTTTACCTCTGCAGGTCCTAGGTTTAATTAATAAAATTACCAATAACTCCCAGTTCTGTATCCGTGTGCTTACTGCGCGTATACTGCAAACCAACAATAACATCAAGAAGATGAAATTCAGACATTTTGAACTTGAAATTTTGATGATATGGTCTTGAGTTCCTTGCTCGGGGCTTAAGGTGACTCCTTATTAGTTTATCCTAGTCCCCCCCCCCCAATTAATGTCCCACCAAAGTTGAGATTTGTGATCTATTGAATTTTTACATAGTTCATTGCACAGTCATCCAGATGTTCAGACTGAATTTAACACTTTTATTTACCTATTGAGTCCTCTCCAAGGATCTGGGATAGGCAGATATTGATGTTTGAGGGTATTACAGGTATCATCGCAGGATGTAAGCTATTCTGAGTAAAGCTGCCTTTTAAAATTAACTGTTAAGTCAATATGAGTAATATGATTACATTTTCTTATTTTTTTCTCTTTTAAAAGATAGATATAGTTGGCTGTATTGGCTGTATCATTGGAGTATTTCAGAAAGGTAGAAACTGAAAGAATCTAATGCAAACTGAATAGTCATCAGGACCAAAAGATAAGAACCATTATGAAATATTACCAGAATAATTTATTTCAACACTCTCTATCAAATGCATAGGTTGGAACGTATTCTATTTGTTTGTTATTGTTCTGCTTTGTGGTTAGATTAAAGAAGAAAAACATTGTTGAGTTTTTAGTATCTATGAAAAAGAAAGAAAAAAATGTATTTCTGCATGCTCATGTGTGACTCAACTTTCCTTTTCCTAAAATGCTGAATATTGACATGAGCTCAAACATTTAACTACCTCACACCATATATAGATTTTTATTAAAAGGGAAAAAAGATTTTCCATCCATTCAATTAGACAAAATATGTATGATCAAAGATAAGGATGATGTCCTTTTAATAAGAATAATTCCAAGAATAAAACAGGTAACAGCTGGGACTATTAGAAAGGTAATTTTTACACCTTTTTCTATGTTTTTTTTCCTAGAGATACATGCACAGCCAACTTGACATGGTCAACTTGCCACAGGCAACTTGCTACAGGACTTGCCACAGCTAATTCACTGCAGGACAAGAATTATACTAATATTAAAGAAATGGTGGAATAGAATCATTAAAGAACAGGAGGGATAAAATGAAATGTGAATGACAGAAATTAAAATGTTTTTTCATTTAAATAGTTGAATTGTTAAATTGTTCTGTGGGGAGGTATCCTATTTCAATATGCAAGGACCTTCCATAGAATTTTTTATTTGGACACATGCCTTATACTACCTAAGTACCTTTGTTTAATTCATATATTTCCTTTGCTTCTTAGATGATCTATGAATTGTTCTGCATTAGAAGTCTGAAGATCTCTTTTATGGGCTTGGTGCAGAGTTATTGGTTTCAGTTTGAGAATAACAGTAATACAGATGGTTTAGATGCTTACTTATTTTCTTGTAGAGTTATTTTTAAACTTATTTTTACAGGTTCACAAGATCTGACCGTACCCTCCAAGAGAGAAATGTATCTCCAGGAGAACTAAAAAATATTACACCCAATGTGACTTATAATTGCGTTTGGCTAAATGGGAAGGAATTACAACAATAACATCTCATGTTGGGAGGAGAAGTTCTGTGAACACAATAATATATTCCATCTTATCCCCAAAGTGGTATTTCTCCTCCTGTGTGCTTTAAAATATTGGTGTGATATTTTCCCCCAGACATAGAATGACACAGTAACTTCAGCTTCAGCTCTTAGCTATTTAGGTCCATGACATAAAAATTATGGTAAAGACATACTAGATCATAACATAGTTTCTTTAAAATAAAACTCCTTTTCACAAACAGCAAAATTGGCAAACTATGTCATTATTTCCTATTACTTTTTTTCCAATTCACAGGAAATATTTGATTATCTAAAAAAACCCCTTTATACTATTTTTATACAATCAGCATGATGTCACATTAATGAAAAGCTCATGGGATCAATTAAAAGGAACATTGCATCTGAGATTATATTGCCTCAACAGCATTGGTATAGATTCCCACATTCATTATTCAAAGCCTGTGGAAGGACCAGCTTTTAAAAGCCTTTTAAAGGTTAAGATCAGAGTGGAGGATATCTGAATCTCAGGGGAGTGCTCCTCTAGAGGACCAGGCATGACAAAGAAGGTGTGCTTCTTGGATGCTATCAGATGATACTGTTTTATTGCATGTCATGTCACTTTCCTCATGTTGAACAAGATGTATAGACATTATGGGAGAAGCTATGTTTTATGCTATGAAGGACTTGAATTGTATCCTCTGAAGGACTTGAATTGAATTACTTGGAGTTCAGTAAGGAATTTGATAAAGTAGACCATAACCTACTACTACAGAAAGTAGAAAAATGTGGGTTAGACAGCAACATCACCAGATGGATTCGAAACTGGCTGACCAACCACACTTAATGTGTAGTGCTCAATGAAATGGCATCTACATGGAGGGAAGTATCCAGTGAAGTACCCCAAGGCTCTATTTTAGGCCCATATTTTTCAACATTTTCATCAATGACTTGGACGAGGGGATAGATGGGGAATTCATCAAATTTGCAGTTGACACCAAACTGGCAGAAATAGCCAACACTCCAGAAGATAGGCTCAAGATACAGAAGGATCTTGACAGACTTGAACATTGGGCGGTATCTAAAAAAATGAAACTCAGTTGTGAAAAAGTAAGATTCTATATTTAGGCAAGAAAAGCAAAATGCAGAAGTACAGTATATGTGGTACCTTGCTCAACAATAGTAATTGTGAGAGACCTTGGAGTCCTAGTGGACTACCATTTAAATAGTAGCTAGCAGTATGCAGCAACTGCCAAAAAAGCCAACACAATTCTAGGCTGCATTAACAGGATAGAATCAAGATCACATGACGTATTAATGTCCATGAAGAGGGGTGGCATAAAAGTCCAAATGAACAAACAAACAAACAAACAAACAAACAAACAAATAAATAAATAAATAAATAAATACCACTTAATAATGCATTGGTAAGGCCACACTTGGAATACTACATTCAGGTTTGGTCACCACAATGCAAAGGATGTTGAGACAGTAGAAAGAGTACAGTGAATAGCAAGAAAGATGATCAGGGGACTGGAGGCTAAAACACATGAAGAGCGATTGCAGGAACTAGGTATGTCTAGTTTAATGCAAATAAGGATAAGGGTAGAAATGATAGTAGTGTTCCAATATCTCAGGGGTTGCTGAGAGAAGAAAAAGAAGCAATGGGTGGAAACTAAACAAGGAGAGAAGCAACTTAGAATTAAGGAGAAATTTCCTGACAGTTATTCAGTGGAACAGCTTGCCTCCAGAAGTTATGAATGCTCCGACACTGGAAGTTTTTAAGAAGATGTTGGATAAGCATTTGTTGATATAGGGTTCCCTGCCTATGCAGGGGGTTGGACCGGAAAACCTCCAAGGTCCCTTCCAACTCTATTATTCTATTCTATTCTATTCTATTCTATTCCATTCTATTCAATTCTAGTTCATAAGGCATACTAATACCCTGCACCATTGCATTCTTGACAAGCTGCAGCTTCTGTGTTGTCTTCAATATGAACTCCCCGAGTCTTCGGAGAGGGGCGGCATACAAATCTAATAAATTGAATTGAATTGAATTGAACTCCATCTCTCCCTCCCCCTTCCCCCTCTCTTCTCCCCCCCTCTCTCTCATTTTCAGTCTCTCCCTCCCTCCATTTATAGACCAAGAACAGGATGCTGCACCACCCCTGTCCCAGTTCTGTCAAAGGGAAGAATGGGAGTTATCAAGTAGAACCTGCATTTCTTTCTGTGTGTTATAAGTTTTTTGAAAAATAGTAACATATAGCATTGGATATAAAGACCTCACATACGTGAAACTGAGGCATAAAGGTGTCAATCTAAGAATTTTTAGAAGACTTTTCTCGTGACATTGTCTTTGTTTCATTTTCAGCCCTCAATAGTTTTCAGTTATTCGGTAGTGAGAATTGCTCTTCCTATTGGTGTGCTGGATACTGCGTACCCATCAGGTAGTGATGAGTTGCGTACAGACCAACTGTGGCCTAGGTGACAGGGTTTCTTTTCTTTTTCTTTTTTTGCCTCAAACAATGGATCTACAGCCATCTCTGTCAAACAGCAGACATGACCCAGATGCCGCACTGGATCATGCAAGATGACATTGGTCGAAGTGGACCTACACCTGAGGGAATAATGCTAGAAGATGATGATTTGCCTTTGGTTGTTCCAATATAAAATTAATACAGTGATACCTCGTCTTACAAATGCCTCATCATACAAACTTTTCAAGATACAAACCCGGAGTTTAAGATTTTTTTGCCTCTTCTTAAAAACTATTTTCACCTTACAAACTCACCGCCGCCGCTGGGATGCCCCGCCTCTGGACTTCCATTGCCAGCGAAGAGCCCGTTTTTGCACTGCTGGGATTCCCCTGAGGCTCCCCTCCATGGGAAACGCCACCTCCTGACTTCCGTGTTTTTGTAATGCTGCAGGGGAATCCCAGCAGTGTAAAAACGAACGCTTCACTGGCAACGGAAGTCCGGAGGTGGGGTTTCCCAGTGAGGGGAGCCTCAGTGAAATCGCAGCATCGCAAAAACACAGAGGTCCGGAGGTGGGGTTTCGAGGACTTCGGTGTTTTTGCAATGCTGCGATTTCACTGATGCTCCCTTCGCTGGGAAACCCGACTCCGAACTTCCGTTGCCAGCGAAGCGTTCATTTTTGCAATGCTGGGATTTCCCTGCTGGAATTCCCCTGCAGCATCACAAAAACACAGAAGTCTGGAGGTGGGGTTTCCCATGGAGGGGAGCCTCAGGGGAATCCCAGCAGCGCAAAAACGGGTGCTTCGGCTGGCAAAAGGGGTGAATTTTGGGCTTGCACGCATTAATCGCTTTTCCATTGATTCCTATGGGAAACATTGTTTCGTCTTACAAACTTTTCACCTTAAGAACCTTGTCCCGGAACCAATTAAGTTTGTAAGACAAGGTATCACTATATTTACTCTTTTAGGTGGGACAGAAGTCTTCTTAATGATGTTGGGGATGGTATGTGTAGTACAAGGAATCTGCCCAGCTCCTGGAGGCCATTTGAGCGAGTATGAGCCTTTATCCTCTCGTTGGATTTCTCATTGTTGGCTTTTATGTATATTTATGTGTATTCAATTTCACTAGAGAAAATGGGATGGACAGAGAAGTAGCTTTTGAAGAACTTCTTTTGAATTATTAGGGAACTTTGTTGACCACAACCTTTGAGTAGGCATGCACAGGATTGCTTGGTTCATGTGGGAAGTTTGTCCATGTTGCAATCTTACAGGGAGTACTTCTACTGCTGAAGCCCTTCTTCCACAGAATTCAAAGGGTTTTATTTTAAGTAAATGGTTACTTGAAAGCCAGTTAGAAGTAGCATCAGACTAGAAGATGTGAGTCTAGTCCCACCCTTAGGCATTAACCCATCTGGGTGATCTCGGGCTAGTCATATTCTCTCTTCTCTAGAAAGGAAGCAATGAAGTTTGTGATGAACTTGTGGTGTGGAAATGTAAGATGAACCTTAACCTAGGTGGGATTCTGGAAAGTTTTCAGAATTGGAATTTGTTGTCAGTGCTCCAAATAGCACCTGAGAAATAAATCAAGTCCCAGTCCAGATCTCTCAATCAGAGCTCGATTTATTATCAGAACCATGTTGGTTATGCTGTAGCCATTCTGATTCCGAATACTTCCCAGAATCCCACCTAGGTTAAGGTTCATCTTACATCCCCACATCCACAAGTTCATCACAAGAGCCAGTCTGTGTGCAGGGGTTAATCAACTTCCTCTTCTCTTCAGTTGAGGCAGAACAAACGATGACCTTGGCTTGGAGAAAGGAATCTTTGGTTGTGCCTAATTATTTCTGCTGATTTCAAAAATTCAAGTTATACTATAGCTACGGTGTGGTATGTGAAACCATATCCAAGTCATAAATGAAATTTTCTTCTTTTGGAGGAATTCTTTAAAAACATTTTGTCAATCAATAACTGGTCCTTCTTTCCTCTTGAATCCTTCCTTCCTTCCTTCCTTCCTTCCTTCCTTCCTTCCTTCCTTCCTTCCTTCCTTCCTTTCTCCCCTTTCTTTATTCAAGATGGATATTTTCCCCTGGTGACTCGACAGTTTGTTTTGCTGCCAAAGCTGGTTCCTCGGCATTACATTTCTCAGATTTGTATGGGAGCTACCAGGAATGATTCAAGATGACCCTTGGAGGACTCTGGACCTAACCTAAGAGGACATAGAAGGTAGTAATTCTCAGTGGGAGTAGTCAAAGAATTGAATCTCCATCTATATGTTCCAGTTGTCTGCTGTTTAAAAATGCCTGCATTTTTACTTTACTTTCAAACATTAATTGATTAGTTGAATGCTAAATTAATGTAATCCCCTGCTTGATCTTAAAGTGGGTTTTTAATGTTCTTTTTATTGGTTTGTTAGCTGCTGTAATTCACTTCTGCCTCTTCCACATGGAAGATGAGGCAAACTTTGGGTACTAAAAAGGATCTTTTGATTTACACATGCATTGAACTTTCACTACAGGAGCTTTATACTTTATAAATATTTTTTAAACCCTCTGGTCTTATTTTTTTAATTCTTTGATGAAAATCTGTGATTTTATTTATTGTATTTTTTATTTTTTGCTGGGAAAACTCTTCTCAATATTTTTGAGGCTAATTGATCCTGTGATGCTTTTCCTGTTTTTGAGAGGAGCTATTTATGATTTGCTAGAAAAATTCCAACTGTAAAAGTTTAACTATTGAAGTATTTTGAACTATATCAAAATAAAGTCAAAATGCAAGCAATGTATCAAGACAAAGCTTATTGGGAAAGTTGGAGAAACAGAATACTTTTTAACTTACAAGTCCAATTTGGATAAAAAGCCTGATAAAATAATGATGGTTTTGAATCAACTTGAAGATGGTAATTACTGTACATGCAAGTAAAGTAATATAACAAAATTTGGAATGTAACTTGCTGATGGCAGACCTGAAAAAAGAGGTTGACTTGGAAAATCCAAGTGTCTTAGAGGATTCTGAGAAGGTTAGGTACTTTAAAGACTTACATGGTAGAATTGACCAGTGATTGATGCAATCAGGAGTGGGCATATAACCAAGCCCAGATTGGGGGGGGGGGGGGGGTAGGGACACAGTGGGGTAGCAAAAATGGAGCTCCACCCTAGAGCAGCCAATTTGCACTGAAAGGTGTTGAAAGAAAATACAGGGCATCCTGCATAAGCCACGCCCACAGTGTGGTAGTAAAAGTTTTGGTAGCCCTTCACTGGACACAACTCTTTCAAGAAGATTGGGGAATGGATTTATTCTACCCAACTAGAAAACCAATGTTAAGAGATGTTATGTAACAATTTACAGAAGAGGTTTTTTTGTACAACAAATTCTGTGGAAATATACACAACAGAGGTTTATGACTTTGGGAAATAAAATCCAACTGTTAGGAAAGATCCTGATTAATATCCTAAGGAAAATCCTTATTATTAAAACTTTATAGACTTAATCAAGGATATATAATAAATACACTATTAACAAACGGGGTTTTGAAGTTTAATTTAGCTGTTGATTTTTATCTGTTAACTATGTTTCTACATAGCAGATTAAGTGGGTTGGATAAACAATGTTGTATAAATTTATAAATTGTGTGCCTGCTTTGCAAATGTGGGAGAGAGAGAAGTTATTATTTTTGAAATATATTTATCAGTATTCAACCGGCGAATAATTTATGTATGCATTTGTTTTGTTTTTTCTTTTTATGCACTCTTTTTTGTAGAGCTATTTAGTTTAGTTTTTGTATTTTTTGCTCTTTTTTGGGAGATTGTTTTATTTTGAATAAAAAACAACTGTTGAAAAAAATGTTTTACAGTGTGTAATCATTTATTTTGAAATCATTGTAGGTTTGATTAACAATTATACCCATAAATAGCAATAGCACTTAGACTTAAATACCACTTCACAGTACTTTATAACCCTCACTAAGCAAGTTTAGAGTCAGCATATTATCCCCAACAATCTGATTCCTCATTTTACCAACCTGGAAAGGATGGAAGCCTGAGTCGACAAACAGGTAATGGATTTGTAGTTTCTAGGCTTTCCCCCCCCTTCTCCTTCTTCTGAATTGTAAACATCTTTCCAGTTGTTAGCCCTTTTTCATTTTCTGATGGTTCCAAAACCCTATTCAACCAGTTTGCCAACCGCAAGTGTAGATTTGTCAATGATTTTAGACAGAATTCACGGAACTCATCTGATCTAGGAGCACTCCAGATTTTGACCTTCACTTATTGCTATCATGCCATTTCATCAGCTATCCTAATGTCTTCCATGTTGAATACTTTTACTGCACTTTACCTTGCTTGTTCTATGTTGGATTCCTATTATGATTCCTTGTAGGGGGAAAGGCGGCAGAACCCGGAGGCAGAGTTAAAAGAGGGATCGTACTAGAATCTTTACATAACAAGCCCCTTGAATTTGCCTCCAAACAGATGCTTTTGGTTGAGAAGATTACTGTATATAGGCTGGTTATCAATAAATCAGTTTATTTAACCTTCTTCTGTTTATTTGACACCCTGATTGTTTTCCCATAAACATTTCTTTATCAGGCTTTTCTGTAGGGATACTAAAGTCCCAGAGCACTTTAGCTTCTCCATTTTCTATTACTTGTCTATGTTGTGGTTCCACTAGTCCTTCCTCATAAGCAAACAGTATTTCTTGCATATTCCAATCCACATTATCATGATAACATGGTTTATATCAATCAGATCATCATTCAGCAGCTAACTATGTGGGCCATTGTTTCTGCAGCTTTATTGTTATTATTACTATTTATAATAATTGCGTTTTGGAGTGATTTGTCCATTACAGAAGTGAGGCAGTTTTCAAAAGACATATGCCCACTTCTAAGTCTTTTCTTTCTTCATAGAGAGTCTAGATAATTGTGATTTAATTGAAGTTAGCCTCCAAAGATCAACTCTGATCCATTGCTTTCTTCTACTTTAGAAAGTGAATCATCACCCAGCATATACAACCATTGATGCCTATTTGGAACCTGTTCATAGGCACTAATAGAGCGTAAAGGAAGGTATTTTCCCCATCACAGATTTGAAAGGAATCACCTTTTGGGGCTGAAGTTTGGCTGTAGTCTGAAACTGAGCAGGTTGCAGATAAATTCCATTTTTTGGTTGGTTTGCATTAAGGGGAGAAAAGAAAATAAGAAATATGTAGGTAAAAGAATTGAGCTCTCCTTCAGTCTCAGACTTGGCAAGAAAATTTGGGGAGGAAGCATCCTCACCTGCTACAAATAAAATGCATAGACACCTTTTGAATCTCCTTATTGAAAACACCGGTTAAAATCTTGCTGGTTTGGCCATGTGTCAATACAGTCTTGCCTTGGAGTAAGAAACTTTGATTTTACTTTCAGACTGACAATGTTGGTTCTTATTTTTCTAACTTCTGTTTCTTTTATCTTTTATCTTATAATGAAACCTAAATAAAATTATTTTTTTTAAAAACAAAATCCAAGTATGGTCAACCTAGTAAAATGGTGGGAAATCCCTGGGTTGTGGGCTAGACTGGGAAGTTTTAGAAAAATTATCTCTGAAGAAGGCATTGAGCAACCACTTCTTGATTATTATCATGAAAATTACATGTCCATACAGTCACCATTAGACAAGCAGAGCTCAAAGGAATCATTACGTTTACTAGATTTGATGACTAATTTATAAATAATTCCAATAAATCCATACATCTTTGAAAGGATTTACTTAACAAAATTGAATTTTCTTTGTTGAATTGTTGAAGTACAATAATATTTGAAAAATATTTTAGAAATGTTTGGACATGTTATAAATTTGGAGCAGTGACAGTCTTACTCGATGATCTATATAGAGAGAAATGTTGCACCAATATTGTGTGGAATGAAGCTTTCTGCTACCATGTTTTCTTGAAATTAAGACCTAGTCTGAAAATAAGACTCACCTTTTCTGCATGTAATATAAGCCCTCCCCCTCCCAAAATGAACCCTACTTAAGTGCCTGCGCAGGTGGCCACCTGCCTATTTCATCTGGTTGCTCGTGGTGCTGCTGACATAAGGTGAGGTGAGGTGGGGAGATGGATGTGTGTGTCATGATCATAAGGTGAGGTGGGGGTGACACTGTCCCACACATTCTGCACTGGCTTACCTTACCTTAGGGCCCCCTCAACCAGACCATCCATGCCCCAACAAGTACCTTGCCTCATGGTGGCAACACGAGCAGCCGTGTGTAGCAGCCTCACTTCTGCTTGTTCATGGCTGTAATGGAGAAGGAGGCCAAGCGACACACTGGCAATGTGGCCATGAGGCAACTGTGGGGGTGGGGGTGGAGGGTGAGGTGAGGCAGGATGGAGGAGGTGCAGCCGTCCCCATACGGACTTTGGCTTACGGCAGGGCCCTGCAGTTAGGCCACTCATCCCTAATCCTAACTCTCAATGAAATCAAGTTTGACACTCCTGATTTAATGGTACTGAGTGGGGAAAAAAAGAGCTATTGCATTGAGTTCAAGAAAGGAATCATGGAGAACTATCAAGGCAAGAATCTTATGGCTTTCTACAAAAAGAAGTTGGATCTCCATATGGTCCAAAAATGGCGAGCAGAGTGACCTCAGTCAATAGGTGCACAAGGAAAGTGCTAAGAAGCACAAGTGTGGATCAGGTCATCAACCATTATTTCCTGAAATGGAAAACTATATCTGTGAAATGGATTGCTGACAGGAGAGCAAATAATTTTTTGGTTGTGTGCAGGACTGATAGTCAAGCCTTTGCCCTTGCAAAAGCACCAGAGTTAAAAATATTCCCAGAACAATTCAAAACATCACAATACTGGTTGGATGACTTCCTTTAACAATATGAACTTACCAGGGGTCAATTCCCATTCTTGTTGCTATTGGTACGCTGCGTGTGCAGCTTTGCTTCTCCTGCACGCATGCGTGTCCCTGCAAGATTTTGTTTCTACACATGTGCAGGAAGCGAAATTTTGCAAAGGGATGGGCACGCACGAGAGATTTTGACAATTTTTTTGCTTCCGCGCATGCAGGAGAAGCGAGGCTGTGCACGCAGCTCAACTTTTGCTATCATTGTGGCATCCTTTACCATTCCGGTAGCAACACACTACTGGAACTTACTCTAAGAAGATCAACAACGCTGTTCAAATACTAAACGTATCAAATGTGCAATTCCGTTCAAGATCTTTGCTGATGGCATCAACTTTTCTAAATACCAACTCTCCACCAAGATTGCTATGGATGAAACTGCAATGTTTATGGGCCAAAGATCTCAAACGGCAATTGATCAGAGGGGTACCTCATCAATCTACATTCCCTCCACTCGTTACAAAAGTCCACATGTAACTTGTATTTTGGCAACTTGTCTGGATGAAAACAAAGCCCCTTTTCTAATCACCCCTAAGGGCAAGAAAGATAAGATAGAAGGTGTTTCAGGCATTTATGTTCTTCAAGCCGAAAAGGTCTGGTGCACACAAGTAATTATATGGAAGTGGGTCAATTTATTGTTGCCACTTGTTGTGCAAGGTGACCAAAGAGGCCTCCTTGTGGGATTTCTGATTATAAAATTATGCCCTTCATTTAAAAAAACCCCAAACCCGGAACTAGTACTTCTTCTAAAATAAGGTGGTTTCTATATTTTCAGAGAGAACAGGTGACAAACTATTGTGTAAATGGACTGGGAAATTTTATATCCTTGCCATGGTCATTGTGTCAATATGCTATTTCTTTAGTATATAGTCTTTAATATTCTGTTCAAATATAGCAATATTTCAACATGCCGTTATGTATAAACAGCTTCAAAAACAAACAAGAAAAATGAAAAGAAAAAAATAGGTCAAAGATGTAATGGGGTTATGTCAATAAATCCTATGAAGTATTAATAAGTCCTAGAGTTTAATTAACAGATCATTATCTTGGTCAGATCAAACAGTGCTAAATAATACTAAATAATATTAAACTAGTAATCATCCTAATGGTGACTAATATTTTCAAATAATATTACCCAGACTACCCATTTAGTCAGAATTTACTAAATTTACAAAAAAAAAAAGATTTTGTATACTACTACTGCTGCATTTATCAGCACAACTCAAATGGATTTTTAAGTGTAAATTCCAATACCACACAAATGTCGTGTATGATGTGTCCACATATATGAAAATGATTTGACCTATGAATAATTTGGCTGATGCATAATTTTTCCTGTGTCTTGCAGACTTAAATATTGACCCAGAGAGGTCACATTTAGTGCCATATTCATATAGTATGAACATAAAACAATTTTCATTGACTGCTATCTAGCTTTAAATTTCTCATTTCACAATGCATATTAGAAAATATAAATCAGATTCATGAACTTTTGAATCCCATTATATCAACTCACTAAAGTCTATCTTAATTGAGTGGGCAGTTATTTGCTATCGCAAAAGCATTTATTTTCCATCCAATGGATTCCTTTCAAAACAAAATGTTTAGAATATTGTACAGTTTTTTTTGCATCTCTTGGTTACCATCTAATGCTTGTCTGATTTTTTTGCAGTTCAAATCTGTTAGTCTCATAGTCTATCAGTTATGCAACCACCTGTTGACATTGTTTTGAACTTGAACATTGGAAGTTGTCAGTGTATTTGTTGGAGTATTTAAGTTATGCCTCTTTATCTATTTTCTCCCACCCATGTTTCTTTGTAACATGTGTCTAAAAAACTACCATAACACATAAAAAACCCAGCAACTATTTGGAAAGAAACTGCCAGCTTTATTTTCTGGACCTGCAGAATTTCTTTTCTACCCTAATTCTACTCTAGAGAATTTCCATTATTTTCTCCCATGGTATAAAGGGACGTAGCCCTGAATCTGCTTAATAAATTTGAATAGAAAATGTGAAGGCTTGCTAGTTGTTTTTGCTGGCCCGGGGATGCAGAAGTGGGGAACAGAGAATGGAAATGGAGTTAATAGTAGTGTAAGCAGGGGGAGATATAATGGCTGGCATCAATCTTGTGGTTATAAAAAGAGGGGAAAGAGCAGAGGGTTGGCTGGCATCTATTTCTAACTAAATATAACTAAAGAAGTCAACACAATAGAAAAAGCAGACCATCCAAAGTTAATGCCCTATTTTTAATACAGGTCAAATGCCGGTATGATATACAGTGATACCTTGTCTTACGAACTTAATTGGTTCCGGGACGAGGTGTGTAAGGTGAAAAGTTTGTAAGACGAAACAATGTTTCCCATAGGAATCAATGGAAAAGTGATTAATGCATGCAAGCCCAAAACTCACCCCTTTTGCCCTCCATGGGAAACCCCACCTCTGGACTTCCGTGTTTTTGTGATGCTGCAGGGGAATCCCAGCAGGGAAATCCCAGCAGTGCAAAAATGGGTGCTGGCAATGGAAGTGGGGTTTCCCAGTGAGGGGAGCCTCAGAGAAATTGCAGCATCACAAAAACACGGAAGTCCTCGAAACCCCACCTCCAGACTTCCGTGTTTTTGTGATGCTGCAAATTCGCTGAGGCTCCCCTCACTGGGAAACCCCACCTATGGACTTCCATTGCCAGCGAAGCACCTGTTTTTGTGCTGCTGGGATTCCCCTGCAGCATCACAAAAACACGGAAGTCCAGAGGTGGTGTTTCTGATGGAGGGGAGCCTCAGGGGAATCCCAGCAGTGCAAAAACTGGCACTTCCCTGGCAATAGAAGTCCAGAGGCAGGGCATCCCATGGTGGTGGCTTGGGTTTGTAAGGTGAAAATAGTTTGGAAGAAGAGGCAAAAAAATCTTAAACCCCAGGTTTGTATCTCAAAAAGTTTGTATGACGAGGGGTTTGTAAGACGAGGTATCACTGTATATTCTTCAAGATTTCACCCTAAATGAAAAACCTGATAGGCATATATTAAGGACATCTGACTGAGAGAGGTAGGGGGAGTTAATCTGTATGCAGCAGGCAGCTGGAAATAGGGGAAGTAATATCCTACTAACCCTTGCCAGTTTTGAGTTGTTTAAGGATAGGGATGCTGCCATATCTACCTTCTTGTACAATAATCTTTTTTCCTGAGCTAATTAGAGTAATCTGTGGCATGGAAGCAGATTAGCCTAGATTTACTGGAGAATTTTAATTTTCATACTGAAGTAATAATTAGGAATGGCTCAGAATGTTATGCCTGCCATCATTGTATGGGCTGATCCCAAATGCTAACTATCCCCCGACACACAATCAGGCAAACAATAGATGTTTTAAATTCTGCTCTATTGGTGCCAGAGATTATTGAATAGTGAAGAAGCTTTTTGTAACCCAGTGTCATGGATTCTTTCAGATCTCTTTTAGACTGGTAGCTGCTACAAATCTCTACATGCATGGATGGAGAAGTTAAAACGATCTGTCCTAGGAATATGGTGGATCTGGATGATTTTCTGAAAGCTCTTGAGAAAATTCCTATCTCACGTCTGTTGAAGCCTGATCAGGACTGATTAGTGGAACCTGAAGGATTTGTTACTATTGTCCCAAGTATCTTCTTTGCTTTTGGGAGCCCAATTGGTTTATCATACACTAGGCTAGGAGAGTTGCAGTTTGGAGACACTGTATTGTAATGATTCCAACCTTTCTTTGTGAGATATGTCCAGAAGATGGTGCTGGGTGCTTACTGCTTGAATGTTGTTGTCCCACAGAGTATCTGTCCTCTACAATTTTTACAATCTTCATGGAAATACTTGTGGAGCTTTGGAGTTCTACTTCACCACATCATTTAATTCTTAGAAAGCAACCAATATCTTGTTAACTAGTTTTGATTATGGTATGAATGAGAAAAATTAACCTGAAATACAATTCAGACTAAATGGACATAGTGTTCATAAGAAGAAAAGTGGATTTGCAGTTTGAGTTGAAGCTTGAATGGAATAAGGCTGCACTCATTCAGGAAGATACAATAGTTTTGCAATAAGCAAGTACTAACTCTCACTGGATTTTGCAGATGGCAACTATGAAATGTGTTTGCACAATTACAGCTAGGGCACTAACCATGGCTTTCTTAAGCCAGCCAGAGTTGATAATGGTTATTTGTATCTTCATTATAGCCTATCTTTATTATTGCAACATGCAGCTTTTTAAAAAAATGCTTGAAAATTGTTATTGGTATAATGCTGCTAACCAGTTTGTGCCTGTGGGTTTGGCCATTGTGGAGGATTATCTGATCGTTGTGTTTCATGACTGCTTTACTGACTTTGACCTTTTGTGTGCTGATTTTTCCCCACTTTGAAACTAAACCAGAGCAAAGTGTGTTTCACTTTGTGAAAGAAGAAGGACTGTAAATTGCCTCACAGCTGCATGCTAAGTATCACAGAACTGATAAGGGACTTGTACAAATTACCAGTTTGTTTGGAGACCAGTGCTCTTTGCTATACCAAAAGAGGGCTTAGTTTAAGTGAATTTTCATTATAAAGAACATTGTTTTGAATTTTCAAACGTGTGTGTGTCTGAAATTTGTACCTGTGAATTTTTGGGAGGAGTGTACTAGAGAGCCAGACATAACAAGTATCTATTAAATTAAACATTTCAATTAGATTAACATCGCTGATATATTTCAGTATTAAAATGCTTGATATTGCCAGTATGATTACTAGACTTCCAATTTTAATTTGAGATGTAGTGGGTGACAACATACGTCAATCTGTATATGCAACACAAAATTCTGTCAGGAATCATTTGTCAAAAAGGGACTTTCCCAGACTCAGTATGTGATAACTTTATGAAGGGATTCAGAGATTTCTTACTGGGCTTCTCCCTCTTCTTCCCTGGTGAAAAATTCTGAAAGGTCACATGTGTCACTGTCATGTGCTACTCATCAGGTTTCTTACTTGGCTTTTTAAGGACTGCACTTACAACTGTATATTCTAATAAAATAATTGAATGCATTACTCTGATTTCTCCAATATTATTTCACTAAAAATTAACAAAACTGTCCTGCTGAGTTTATATTTTGGAATTTAATCAGAAGTCTAGGTTTTGTGGTTTTTATTTTACTCTAAAGGAAGATGTTGAAAAGAACATGAAAGACATCTTGGGTCTATATCAAGCCACGGCCAAGGTAATTCCCCAAAAACAGATTACAGTGTTCCCTCGATTTCCGCCGGGGATGCGTTCCGAAACCGCCCGCGAAAGTCGAATTTTCGTGAAGTAGAGATGCGGAAGTAAATACACCATTTTTGGCTATGGACAGTATCACAAGCCTTCCCTTAACACTTTAAACCCCTAAATTACCATTTCCCATTCCCTTAACAACCATTTACTCACCATTATTACTGGTATTCACCATTGAATAAGACACTTAGTGATCCTGATATTTATAAACATAATTATTTATTAACAATAATTTTTTTTTTGTTATTTATTTGCAAAAATTATTAGTTTGGTGATGACATATGACATCATTGGGTGGGAAAAACCGTGGTATAGGAAAAAAAACCATGAAATATTTTTTAATTAATATTTTTTGAAAAACCATGGTATAGGCTGTTCGCGAAGTTCGAACCCGCGAAAATCGAGGGAACACTGTAGATCATACTAAAGTTTGGTGCAATGAGAGAAACAGACAAAAGAAAATTAATCAGGCTGGATTCACATAGGGCTGATCACATATTGCAAGAAAATTAGCAGCCATTTCTTAAACAATTAAGAGATGCAGTGAGTCCCTCTTTCAGTAAAGGGACAGATTTTCTCTCTTTTACATTAAGAGAATTTTAGAGGAAGTACCAAAATTATCCCACCCTAATTTGCCTAGATTCATATTCTTCATTTGAAAGTTATTAGCCCAAGTTCTTTTGTTGTGATTTTCTTCTTAACCAATCTTACTCATCTGAGAGAGATTCTTGAGCTTACTGCTTGAGACTTTGGAAAAAACAATTGGGCAGTTGGCCCCTTCTTGACATCACTCCCTCTTGGCCATGTGACACAGATCACCATTGCTATTAATTGGCTTGGAGGAATTCCAGATGCCAAGTTCTGCATGCTTTTCCTTCTTGTTTCTTTTCTGCAATGTTGCTGCTTTTCATAACCCATAACCATCACATATATCATAAACTCATCCAACTGTTCTAGGCAAGCTCCTTAGCATATCTCCTCTGTTATGGGGAAATAATGCTGATGTTTATATGTTTATTTATTTGATTTTTATCCCACTGAAATAATAAAATTCTTAGTGGATTACAATGTCACAATCAAAACAGTAGCGATAGAATTAGAACATACAGTATAATTGAAAATAAAAAACCCCAAACACCATAAATTAGATAGCTCAAAGTACACCCCCCATATTTTTATTTCTAATTTTCATGCTGGATTATCATAGTCTACTGTTGTGGTTCAGCCAGAGGCAGATGAAAGATCAGCTGCGTCTCTGCTGGCTCCATGCCCGGGGGAGGATGAGAGCGAAGAGGAATGTGATGAGGAAGAGGGGCCTGGGAGCCCTGGGGAGGGGCTCTCTTCAGCAAGTAGCTTGGAGTCTCTAGAGTCATTGGATGAGGATGCACAAGCTGTCATTGATATGCGACAGAGACGCATAGATCAAAGGAGGCAGCAACTGAAGAGATATTATCAGCATTGAATAAGGAACATCAGGGCTTGGGCATGGTCGTCATTAGCAGGGAAGGGTTTATAAGGCAGGCAAACTCTTGTAACAGTGTGGAGTGTTATCTGAGTGGAATTGCTGTAATCTGCGTTGTCTCTCAGCGTTTTTGTTCCTGGCTCATGGCCTAGCAGTCTTGAAGACCCGTGGGAGGTGTATGTCTGTTATCTACAGCCTCGTCTTGGCATCAAGAATCCTGTGTTTTTGTATGGACAATTGCCTCTGTGTATCTGTTTGGAGTTTCCAGTGTTTCTTGACTTGTAAGGACATTTTGCTGAAGAGACGGAGTAACGACTCCAACACCAGAGCTGGATTTAAACTTGGGTCATTTTTATTAAAATAAATTTGCATAATTTATTAATTAAATTAGCATGAATTAGCATAAATTTGCATAAATCAACATACTTAACTATGACCCGGAACCAAATGGACCTGCAGGGTCAACAAACACTTCCGGGGCGGAAATGACGTAAAAGGTCAACATTCCTGGGCAACTATGGGCGTAATCGATGCTGGTCCAGGTGAGGGACCTCTCCCTCACCTGAGACCCTGCCATACACTCGCATGAGGGGGGTCCCGCCGGCTCACCCCTACCCTGGGACTTCAATAGCGGGACCCAAAGACAGGTTCCCCCCAAGTGCGCAGGTAGCACCCACCATGGTCTTGGAGAGAACCTGTCAATCATCCCCAAAGATGCCCAAGGGAGAACGCGCAGTTGCTGAAACCACCCAGATTTCCGCCCCTAACCTGCCTACCCAATGACCAGAGGTAAGCCAATTAACCTAATTAAATGCAAACACCCCCTAACCGCACATCCATCTCCCCAGTGTGGAATGGGCGAAAAAACAGCCTGGCCTAATGGGCGAGGCTGCAAAAAATTCCCATTCGGCCCCCGCAGGCGACCCCGAAGCACACTGCAAAATAGGAAAGGGCGGGTGGGTGTCTGCTCAGGCAACCAGGTCCGGGCGAAAAGGCTCTCTTCCCGGCCTGCTGTCCCTTAAATAGGGCCAGCAGGCCCCGCCCGGACCCGACGTCATGCCCAGCCACGTGGGCAGGGCATTCTCGGCCGAAATCTCGCCTCGCGAGATTTCAGCCGAAAACAAGATGGCGGCCGCCATCGGGAGGGCCCGAGTCTGCCGGCCCTCCAGCAAAAGCGCCGGGAAGCCGGTGAGTCGGCCGGCGATATTGCTGAAGAGACGGAGTAACGACTCGGACACCAGAGCTGGATTTAAACTTGGGTCATTTTTATTAAAATAAATTTGCATAATTTATTAATTAAATTAGCATGAATTAGCATAAATTTGCATAAATCAACATACTTAACTATGACCCGGAACCAAATGGACCTGCAGGGTCAACAAACACTTCCGGGGCGGAAATGACGTAAAAGGTCAACATTCCTGGGCAACTATGGGCGTAATCGATGCTGGTCCAGGTGAGGGACCTCTCCCTCACCTGAGACCCTGCCATACACTCGCATGAGGGGGGTCCCGCCGGCTCACCCCTACCCTGGGACTTCAATAGCGGGACCCAAAGACAGGTTCCCCCCAAGTGCGCAGGTAGCACCCACCATGGTCTTGGAGAGAACCTGTCAATCATCCCCAAAGATGCCCAAGGGAGAACGCGCAGTTGCTGAAACCACCCAGATTTCCGCCCCTAACCTGCCACGGAGCGGGGGTCAGATCTCTATCTTGGCCCCCCGACTCCCCCCTCTATCTGCGCCAGCTCACGCAGAGACCTCTGCAGGTCCTGTAAGAAAATGGCGTTCCCCTGTTCTGACAGGTGAACGCCATCGGCCCGGTAAAGCCACGGCCGATCTACAGTGATGAGGGGATGGGCAACTACAATCCCCCCTAATTCTTTGACAGTTTTTCCCACGGCCTTATTCACCCTACGTCTAACCCGGTGGATGGCCCTAAGGGAAATGGCGTCCCTCCAAACGATCCGTGGGAGGATCTCTGACCACACCACTTGCGTGGTGGGCCACATCATGCGAAGCCGCCGCAGGTCTTCGCGCGCCTGGACGATCAACGGTAGACCGCCAAGCAGGCATAGGTCATTGCCACCGAGGTGCAAGACCAGCCATCTGGGTGCGGCTATGGGCTGCCGACCACCCAGTCCCATCTGGGCGCGACCCTGGGTAGCCGCCCGCCCAGCAGCGCCGGGTACCGCCCTGAAATGCTGCGTACCCAGCAGCGTCGGTAGGAGGCCCTCCCACCGCATACCCCTCCGGCCCATCCAAACAACATTGACCCACCGTCCCAACGACAGCTGGGTCCCGATGGCACTTCTGGCTGCCGAGCGGCCGGCCCAGAAGACCATGCTGTGGCCACACAGCAGCGCCGTCGGTTTCTGCCTGGACTGGGAACCTGGAAGAGGACACACACAGAGAGGTTGCCTAGCCTAAACCCTGCCCCGGATCCTCAGCGGGCCTAACATAACCCAAATATGCCGCTGACCGCCAGCGGCCGATCTCCTGAATCCGTTAGGCCGGGAGACCAGAAAGTGCCGCGCTAGTGGCGGCGCCGATACGGAACGAATGCGTTCCATAGCCGGCGGGATCCATGCCTACCTGAGACATAGCCTTAGACACTATCGCCCAGAATTGATGCCGGGTCAGGGGGGAACCGTCCTGGTGTATAAAAAGGTACCCACGCCCTGACCCACGCAAGACACAAAATTGCTGCAAAGCAGCCACCGGGCAAACAGACTTATCGGTGGCTGCGCTAAGTTCAAGTCTAACCCCTCTGTGCAACTGATCTGTCTTGGAGTGTCTCACCAAAAGAGAGACACCCCCCTGTCTAAAGGACAGATCAGCAAGCTGGAAGGCGCGGAGCGACAAGTCAGACTGCGAGGAGGCCATTGCCTCGCTGACCCTGAGGGCCCCAAAAAACATAACGCAAGTCGCTGCCCTGAACAGCCGAGCCTCGTAAGGAGAGGCACACAGACTGCCAAATGTCTGATTAATCATAGACAGCTGCTGAACCGTCAGGGCCCGACGAGTGTCAGAGGGAAACCCCTGTCGCTCCCTCACCCAACCTTCCAGCATCCTCCGGATGCGAAAATCACCCGTAAAGTCACCAAACCCCCCCGCCTTGGACAGAAAGGCGAGGCCGGCTAACCTGGCCCTGATAGTCCTCACTGAAAGGCCACGCCCCTTCAGCAGGACACAGAATTCAGCTAGGTGCTCAACCGGGGCAGGCCAGCAATGGGGGTAACCCTTACCCAGCCTGAAATCCCCAAACTCCTTACCTGCACGCTGATAAGCTCGCAGGGTACTAGGAGCTACCGATAAGGCGATCGCCCTGGAGGCCTCGTCTCTCCAGCTCTCGAGAGCCCGCCCAGGCTCCACAGGTGGGCTGGAAACACCTCCGGCGACTCTCGGGCCCACGGGGCCAGGGTCCGAAACCTGGACAACTGACCACGGGACAAGGCGTCAGCCACCCCGTTATCTAAACCAGGGACATGCCTAGCCAAGAACAAGGCATTCAAAGACAAGGACCTGTGCACAAAATGGCGGACAAGCCGCATCACCCTGTCACTCTTAGAGGACAGGGCGTTCACAACATGGACAACCGCTAGATTGTCACACCAAAAATGCACAGTCTTATCCCTGAACTGCTCCCCCCAGAGCTCTAAGGCCACTATTAAGGGGAAAAGCTCCAAAAAGGTTAAGTCCTTAACCAATGAACAGGCACTCCATTCCGGAGGCCACGCCGACCAGCACCACTGGTCACCTAACATTACCCCAAAACCGCAAGTCCCTGCGGCGTCGGAACACAACTGCAGCTCCGCTTCCAAAAGAAGCTCCTGCCGCCAAAACGACAACCCGTTAAAACGTTCCAAAAACTCCCGCCACACGCAGAGGTCAGCCCTGACCCCTGCACATAAGCGGGTACGATGGTGGGGCAAACTTAGCCCCTTCATCGCATCATACAACCGGCGAGAAAAAGCCCTACCAGGCACCACTACCCGACAGGCAAAATTAAGAATCCCAGCCAACTCCTGGAGCTGCCGAAGAGTAACCTTCCTGCAGCCCAGGACCGCCTCAAGCTTGGACCTGATTTTAATCAACTTATCCAGGGGCAATCTGGAAGATTGCTCCACTGAATCCAATTCAATACCCAGGAAGGTAATCCTGGTGGCAGGGCCTTCGGTCTTCTCGGAGGCTAAAGGCACCCCCAATTGAGCACAAAGGGCTTCGAAGTCCCGCATCAAAGCAAAGCATTGCTCCGATTGCGCAGGCCCGGCCACCAAGAAATCATCAAGGTAATGAACGACAGACCCCAGGCCACTCCGCCTCCTGAGCACCCACTCGAGGAAGGTACTAAAGCTCTCAAAGAGGGAGCAGGAAATAGAGCAGCCCATCGGCAATGCCCTATCCACGTAAAACCCACCTTCGAAATGGAAGCCCAGCAGCTCGAAGTCGCCTGGGTGAATGGGGAGGAGCCGAAATGCCGACTTAATGTCGCATTTACCCATAAGGGCTCCCACCCCACACTCCTTAACCATAGCCACGGCCGCATCAAAGGACGCGTACCGGACGGAACAAAGCTCGTCAGGAATGAAGTCATTCACTGACTCCCCTTTCGGAAAAGACAAATGGTGAATCAACCTAAATTCACCACTCGCCTTTTTGGGGACCACACCTAATGGGGACACACGAAGATTCGGAAAGGGCGGCTCCGGGAAGGGCCCAAGGACCCTGCCCTCAGCCACCTCTTTTCGAATTTTAGCCCGTACAATGTCTTCATGTCCGACAACCGACCTGAGGTTGTCGGACATGAAGGCCCTCCTAATACCCACATAAGGGATCCTAAATCCCTCGGAGAAGCCCCTCAAGAGCAACTCGGCTCTCGGGCGAGGGTGGTAGTCGATCAACCAACCCTCAAGCACAGAAACATTAATTGGGCTGGGCCCCTTTTCCCCCAGCTGGTGGGGGAGGCTTTCCTGGACCCCCGCCCTTCTTCTCCGCCCCTTTCTTGGGGCGGGGACAGACTGAAGCCGCATGGGACCCCCCACAATTCCCGCAGGCATGCTTGTACTTACAAAAGGGACGAAAACACGCCCCTTTTGCAGCAAACTCATGACAAGCGGGCGAGGCCCCCTTGCCAGCCACACCAGGAGTCGCCTTGGCCGGCGAAGCCGCGCCGGGCTCCTCCTCCATAAAGTGCCCACTATCCGTGCGCTCACACCCTTCCTTCCCGGACATATGCGTGGCCCGGAACCACAGGTCCGGGACCACCATATCCCACGGCAAGTTGGGCTCCACAGACATCCTCATGCGGAAACCCTTATCATAATGGCGCCAAATGGTGCCCTTATATTCAAAGTGGGCCCTGGCGATCAAGTCTATATACTTAAACATGGCAGAGGCCATAGCCGGCTGCCGTTGGATCACTACCGACCCATAGGTAAGAAAGGCATACAGCCAGGAGCTGAAGCATTTCGTTACCTTGGTCTTCTTCGTTTTCTCCCCCGGGACGATATCTTTCTCCTGCTTGGGAACCTCCCGGTTCAAAAGCGAAAAAAGATCGACGTATTCGCCCCGCCAAATAGCCTCCTTGACCGACGGGTGAAGGTGGCATCCCAGAGGGGTGGACGGCAGCCCGCACGGTATGGCCCCCGCTTTGATACAAGCAAAGGGGTCCCATACCGAGTTGGCCGCCACACCAAAAACACCCGCCCCATGGGGGTAGGGGAAAACCGGGAGCGGGGGCATGACAGGAGGGGCCGGAGGAACCCACCCCCCTGCCCCGGGCACCACTGGCGTCCCCGCAGGACCCGTCCCAGACACCGTAGCAGCGCTGGCCGCCGGCGGCCCCGGAGGAGGTACCGGCGGAGCCCACACCTGCCCACAGGTGCCCGCAGGGGACCCCAAAAAGCTGGACCCACTCCCGACCCCCGCCGGGGGAAAACCCGGGGCGGGGGGAGGAAGAAAAGACAGGGATGTGTTGTGTGGTGCAGCCTCACCTGCCCCGTACGGGGTTGAAGACATCCACGGGGGGCCCATTGGTGCGGGGCCCGGGAAAGCCGCCATTGGCCCTGCAGGGGCCTGCCGCCCGACCGGAGCCGGCTGCCCAGCCTGGGCCGCCGCCGGCTCACTCCCCAACGCTGCGGGCACTTGATTGCTGGCCGCTCCGGGGACTGCACCGCTCCTCCACTGCTCGAGCTCATCGAGCCTCTCCAACACCCTGGCCCAAGACAAAGCAGGAGAAAAATCAGTTTGAGGGGCAGGAGGCAACGAGACCACCCCCCCCTGGTCAGGGACCACCCCCGCAGTCCCCTCCCTGCTGGCCCGGGCCCGGGCAGAAGGCCTAAGGGCCCTTCTGGGGCGCACCGCTGGCGGAGCCATCGGAGTAGAGGCAGGCCTCTTCTTAGGAGCCATCACACTGTTCCTTGTATGCAATGAGCCAATAAACCACCTAGGCCACAACCCACCGCCCGGGTGGCAGGCCCAACTCCCACAACGCAGGGCCCAACCTAGAGCCAAAGCCCCAGCAACCCTTCACCCCCTTTATTGGGAATAATACTAATTATAGGTATATAACACAGTATTAATTGATTTATATCCCCCCAAATGGCAAGCCTCCCTGCGCAGGCAGGCCTCAAAGGCCTGTAATCCAGGCCCGACAACCTCCCAAGACCGGGGGCCCAGACCAAACACCCCCCACCACGCCCTCCTCCCAGCCGGGAGGAGGTTACCAGTCCCCCTCGGGCCCGAGGGGGATCCTGAAGACTGCAGCCACGCGAAGAGAGGATAAGGCCACACGTCGTCCTGCTAGGAGAAGAGCCAGATAACCTCGTTGCGCAACGAGCACCGCACTTTTCGCCCCCTCAGCAGGCCACAAAATGGCGGCCGCGACACGAGGGAGACCCAAAATGGCGGCCGAGCAGCACCAAAGAAGTGTCTGCTCAGGCAACCAGGTCCGGGCGAAAAGGCTCTCTTCCCGGCCTGCTGTCCCTTAAATAGGGCCAGCAGGCCCCGCCCGGACCCGACGTCATGCCCAGCCACGTGGGCAGGGCATTCTCGGCCGAAATCTCGCCTCGCGAGATTTCGGCCGAAAACAAGATGGCGGCCGCCATCGGGAGGGCCCGAGTCTGCCGGCCCTCCAGCAAAAGCGCCGGGAAGCCGGTGAGTCGGCCGGCGATATTCTGTTGGTTATTTTTCTCTTTCTCATTATAAAACTGTGTGTGAATTCTACCGGTGTGTTTGGCTTATCTTTTTGGGTTGGTCATAGCTTCCGGAGTGACCCAGACAGAACAGTCTACATTTTATTTTTAAAATGTCATTTTTTTAAAAAAAAAACCAGGATTATTTATTTTAAAGGGCAGAGTTCATTGTTACAAAGCTGTATATTATGGAGTAGATGTCATAAATTTTAGGTGCCACAGTATGTAAAGTTTATATGTACAGTGGTACCTCTACTTAAGAATTTAATTCGTTCTGTGACCAGGTTCTTAAGTAGAAAAGTTTGTAAGTAGAAGCAATTTTTCCCATAGGAATCAATGTAAAAGCAAATAATTAGGAAAGAAATAAAAGCTCGGATTTTGGGTGGCAGGAGGAAGAGGAAGAAGAGGAGGAGGACAGACGCTGCCCAGAGAGAATGGAGTGTTTCTTTTCTCTGGGCGCTGGCAGAGGTTTATTCCCTCTCCAAGCGCCCAGAGAAAGGAAAATGCTTCACTCAGTCTGAACCACCAAAACCTCCTTAAGCACCACTGAAAGGCTCCCCTAGCAGCCCAGAAAAGCCCAAGATGGCCAGGATTAAAGGGGGAATGGCAGGAAACTGACCAGGCCTTTATGCCGCTCTCAAATTTCCTGGGAAATTTTTCCGGGGTCTGGTTCTTAAGTAGAAAATGGTTATTAAGAAGTGGCAAAAAAATCTTAAACACCCAGTTCTTATCTAGAAAAGTTCTTAAGTAGACGTACCACTGCATATTCATAATAATAATAATAATAATAATAATAATAATAATAATAATAATAATAATAATAATTTATTAGATTTGTATGCCGCCCCTCTCTGAAGACTCGGGGCGGCTCAGAACAATAATAAAAAACATTTGTTAAACTGAGTTACCTCTCAAATTTTCACACATATAAGGTCTGGAACCAGTAGCCAATTAGTAACATGAAAGGAAGAAATTCATAGATCAGTTTGGTCTGGTTGGTTAAAACACTAGGTTAGAAGCCAGGAGGCTATGAGTTCTAGTTCCATTGATAAAAATTATTTATTTATTTATTTATTTATTTATTTATTTATTTACTTACTTACTTACTTACTTACTTACTTACTTACTTACTTACTTACTTACTTACTTATTCATTTATTCGTTTGTTTTTTTATTTTGTTTGTTCATTTGTTCCTTCATTCATTATTTAATTTATATGCCATCCAGGAGTGGGGTAGCGAAAATGGAGCTCCATCCCGGAGCACCAAATTTGCACTGAAAGATGTTGAAAGAAAATACATAAGCCACGCCCACAGTGTGGTAGTAAAAATTTTGGTAGCCTTTCACTGATGCCATCCAACCCCCAAAGGACTCTGGGTGGCTTACAACACATAAAAGGACATCTAAAAAACAATCCAATGACAATTAAAACTCCTTTAAAGCGCACACATATCTTTTGGGGCCCCAAATCTGCTGGCAGAGCCAGGTCTTTAAGCCTTAAAGACCTTTTTTAGGCATGAAAGCTGGCTGTTGACTTTGGGTCAATGGCTCTCTCTCAGCCCAACTCACTTCACAGGATTGTTGTGAGAAAAAAATAGAAGGAAGGAGCATTGTGTATGTTCACTGCCTTAAGTGAAAAAAAACTTAGGTGGGATATAAATAAATAGATATTCAGAGGGGTTTTCATATATTTATTTATTTTTATTTATTTATTTATTTTATTGTCCAACAAGTATAGTATTATAGTACATATTAAAATAACATAACATAAGTAGAACATAGTAATAGAAAGGATAATAAGACAGTAGGACAGGGATATTAGGCACATAAATGCACTTATGCATGCCCCTTACAGACCTCTTAGAAAAGGGGAGAGGTCAATTGTAGACAATATAAGGTTGAAGATTTACAGACTCAGCATGTAATTTTATTTTATAACTAAGCTTGATTGGAAAGAAGTAGGAAAGAAGGCTCTGGGATTATGATTTATTGTAATAAAGGCAGAATTCGATATTTCAGGTTGCTATAGCAAAAGTCCAAAAGATCACAAGATAGCAGTAAAGAGTATCTTCTTTTGAATTTTTGCTGCTTTAATTTTGTAGCAGTGATCTAGATGAATAGTTTCTAAGGAGAGGACATTTTGCGATCTTTGTTGATTATGCATTTTTGGTAGGAAGAAAAAGTATAGCTAATAGCCAATAAACATGGATGTATAAGCAATGGACTACAAGATTTGAAATTGCAAATAGTTCCATGGAGAAAACAAATTTTGCTTATGTAAACTCAGAGAGATGCATCAGAAAGCAATGTTTCTACAAACAGAAAAGTTAATAATTATGTACATCTGGAGAAATGAGAGACAGAGAACACCGTAGTAGTAACCAACAGGGGGAGATATGATGAAAGGGTACAACTGATATAATGAAAGGGAACTCAAAAGTTGACTAGATCTAGGTGAAACAAATTTATACATAGATTACTGTACTGGCCGCATCAAAAGCAAGACCCGCAATCCATCCCACAACATCCAACCCACCATCCTCCAACAACAAAACAACATCCCACACACCATCAACCAAGACTAGGTAAGCGCGCCCCTTACTTCATCAACCCAACCCAATACTAATCTCAAATGCAAACTAATCAAGACAAGAAACATAGTTAACAAAATGCTCAAATTCCTCCTCCTACTAAACACTGACACCTTCGATATTATTTTGTCTGTGACACATGGCTAAATGCATCCCTCCCTGACTCCATCATCACAGCAAGAAACTGTCAGTGTTACTGGTGCACTCCCACTGGCGGGCAAAGGTGTGCATGCACTCCTGGTGTAGGCGCACATGGATCTGGTGCAAGATTTGGCTTCCTGCACATGCACAGAAGCTGAATCTCACAGGAGGATGCTCATGCATGAGAGATTTCGCCAATTTTCAGGATTTTAAGAATGAGAAAAAGCTGGAAAACGGTGAAAAAAATGACACACTGCACTATCAAGCAGCTGATTCAGAGTCTTCTAGCTGGTCTTCGGGAGCACACTGCTGGAGGCTCGGCTTGATGGTGTGCTGCTCTCCATTGAGCTTGCCTAGGCTGACAATGAATGACTGCTGGTAGTGCTGCTCGGTGGGTGAAAGGCGCAGCACAATCAGTGACCATTGTCAGCCTAGGCAAGCTCAGAGGAGAGCAGTGTGCCACCTGCTCCTCCTCTTCCACCCTGGCCTCCCGGCTCCCGCCCTACTTTTGCACAGGTGAGAGACCTCTGGCTGCCCCCCATTACTAACTCTGCATCTCTGCAGCTCGCAGCCCACCTGGTATTGTCAACCTCCCTCCTCCAAATGCAGATGCGGTTGCCTAGGCTGACAATGAATGGATGCTGGTAGTGCTAGCAGCCATTCTAGCAGCACTACTAGCAGCCATTCATTGTCAGCCTAGACAAGCTCAACGGAGAGCAGCACGCCACCTGCTCCTTCTCCCCCCTGGCCTCCCGCCCTACTTTTGCATAGGTGAGAGATCTCCGGCTGCCCCCTTCCCCCCTTACTAACTCCATGTCCTTGCCGCTCGCAGCCCACCTGGTCTTGTCCCACTCCCTCCTCCACAACCCATCTGTATTGAATATACCTAGTGAAATGGTTCATGCTGTTTTAGCAGTGTTACAAAACTTTGATTGCAACAATCTCAGCACCTAGGAATCAAGAGACAATAACTATTTTTTCCCTGTTATTATCTAGTGGCCATTGGGAATTTTGTAATTGGTAATTTAGTAGACTGACAATTGCTAATGTAATTGGAACTGGAATATTAACTCTTAAATTTTATTATCTATGCTTGTCCAATCAGAAGATGGAGTCATTGTAATGTTGCCATAGACTTAGATTATATGAGAATAGGGGCAAAAGTTTTCTACATGATGTCTTGCTATGTTTAGTTGGCTGTTGTAACTTTGGTCCTTTGCAGTTACTGACTTTGAGTAACTGAAAAATAAAATTTCGGAGTATATCTAAAAAAGCTAAAGCCTATGTGCTGATTGATCAGCTAAGTTCACATATAAATCAGGGGTGAAATCCAGCAAGTTCTGACAGATTCTGGAGAACTGATAGCGAAGATTTTGAGTAGTTCAGAGAACTGGGAAATACTACCTCTGGCTGTCCCAGCGTGGGGTGGGAATGGGGATTTGGCGGTATCCTTCCCCTGCATGCTCACCAAGCCACACCACCTACACCAAGCGACATCCAGAGAACCAGTAATAAAAAAAAAATGGATTTCACCACTGATATAAATACATACTTTGGCTCATGCTCCTGTGCCCGGCTGATATAGCCTATTGTGCATTTGATGCAAAGGCATTTTTGAACTTGCACTATTTGCTAGGAGTTGCTTTACTTTACTTGGTGTACTAATAACAAAAGATTTAAGTGCCAAAGCCCACTGCAACAATATAGCCAAGAAGGCTTCAAGAGTTGTAAACCTAATCCTACGTAGCTTCTGCTCTGGCAATCTCACACTACTTACCAGAACTTACAAAACTTTTGCCAGACCCATCCTCGAATACAGCTCATCTGTTTGGAACCCATATTGCATCTCAGACATTAACACCCTTGAAAATGTCCAAAGATACTTCACAAGAAGAGCCCTTCACTCCTCCACTCGAAATAGAATACCCTACGAGACTAGACTTTCAATCCTGGGCCTAGAAAGTTTAGAACTAAGACGCCTTAAACAGGATCTAAGTATTGCCCACAAGATCATATGCTGCAACGTCCTGCCTGTCGGCGACTACTTCAGCTTCAACCACAACAACACAAGAGCACGAAGCAGATTTAAACTTAATATTAACCGCTCCAAACTTGACTGTAAAAAATATGACTTCAGTAACCGAGTTGTCGAAGCATGGAACTCATTACCGGACTCCATAGTGTCATCCCCAAACCCCCAACACTTTACCCTTAGATTATCTACGGTTGACCTATCCAGATTCCTAAGAGGTCAGTAAGGGGCGAGTACTAGTGCACTAGAGTGCCTTCCATCCCCTGTCGTATGGCTCTCCTATATCTCCTATACCTTTCTTCTATTCCTATATCTCTTCTTCTATTCTTTCATTGATATGTTCTATTACTTTATCCTCTTTTCTATTATTTCTTAGATATATTTTACTATGATTATCTCCTCTATAACCTTCATCATGTATTTTACTATGTGTATATAGATATACAGTATACCCACTAAAACCCTCATTGTGTATTGGACGAAATAAATAAATAAATAAATAAATAAATAAATAAATAAATAAATAAACAAACAAACAAACTGTGGCAGTGTGCTGGTGTGCATGGCTTACGATTACAATTTTGTTCTCTGCGCCACTGACAGTATAAATATGATTTACATTTGGGATGTAAATGCTAGGAGCCAGGCAGAAAGGGATTTTTTTGTGCATTTCCCAGGAAGGAGCTTCTCTGCTGGCTTGCCTCCAAGTCTACCTGCCTGCTTAACTTTTTTTCTTTTTTCTTTGGCAGTCAACCTGTGGATGAGCTTATCTCTTCCCCCTCTGCAAAAAGTCAATCTGCAGGGAAGTCTGACACAGAAGGAAGCAAGGGTCCTATTTCTAATTATCTGCAAAATTAGAATTAGACGTACACAAATTAGGCTAAAAAGAGTATTAAGGCATTTTTTCCCCAGAGGGAACCAGTTGACTAATCTCTCTTCCTATTAATTTCAGTTAACACATTACTAGACTAAAACAAGTACTTTTATATCTGAATTCAAGGCAGGTAGCATAGGAAGAAGATGAAACAAATACTTCCATAAGAGGAGAGCTTTTAAAAAAATAAAATCCTGCCATTTTTTCACTGCAAACCAGCACTCTGTTTGTGTTCAGCACAAACTTTATTCTTGTAATTCTGGAGCCAACAATATATTTCCATTGTTTGGAAAGATACTCATCATGTTTCAAGTTTAGTTTGAGGAAACGTGGGTCACTTAAGCTTGAGGTAGAAGTTTGTTCTATAAAAATATAGTCCTTTCAAAAACAGATTGATAGAATAAATATTCTGAGTGAGGTATTTTGTTTCAGACACTTTTTTTGCACACCATTAATAAATACTTTTACCAGCTTCCAGCAACAATAGTCTATGCTACAATGGTGTAGATACAAGTGCAAATACATCTCCTTGTTTTCTTTGGCAATAAATTATTAGCAACATCAGCTACAATGTCAAGAGAACATATACCTTACCTTCCAATATACCATAGATTGTCAGCAATATATATTGGCCAAACAAACAAAAGAACAAATGGGCACATATGTGAAATCTAAAGTGGCATAATCCAGAAATCAATTAGAAAACTCTGGATTTTCTAGAAAGGGGATTTACTGAATTATCAATAAATGAATCAAATGTATTAATATAATATTTAATATATTTATTAAAATAAAAGAACTATTAAGATCAATTTCATCAAGAAATACCTGAGTTAGTATTTATCAAGAGGTATAATTCTATTTCTCATCATTTAACGAGAAATTATAGGGTCAACATAATAATGGTTGCCATAAATAACTCCAATTTTATTAATGTCATAAACTATAGATAGCTTTGTTTCTTTAAATTGATAGAAATAGTACCTTATTTTAAATGTTTTAGACAAATAACTTATTATAATTAATCAGTGGTTATTAATACAAATTGGTATGCGCTGGCTAATGGGTTTTTTATATTTAAGAATAATTTAACAAGATATTTGGACTAAAATAATTGTGGCGTATTGTCCCAATTGAGTGGATGTTGTCCGATGCCTTGCTGGTATGTTTTCCATAATCATAAACCTGGAAATCTTATATTTTGCTTCCCTGGAGCAATAACAACCAATCGTTTATTTATTTTATTTATTTATTTATTAATAGAGTTGAAAGGGACCGTTAGGTCATCGAGTCCAACCCCCTGCCTGAGCAGGAAACCCTACAGCAACCCAGCCAAATGGAAGTCCAATCTCCTCTTGAAGGTGTCCAGAGTTGGGGAGTTCACCACCTCCCCTGGCAGGCAGTTCCATTGGTTGATCGCTCTGACCGTCAGGAAGTTCTTCCTTATTTCCAGGTTGAATCTCTCCTTGGTCAGCTTCCAACCATTGTTCCTCGTCTGGCCCTCTAGTGCCCTGGGGAATAAAGAGACCCCCTCCTCACCGTGGCAACCCCTCAAGTATCTGTAAACTGCTATCATGTCCCCTCTAGACCTTCTTTTTTCTAGGCTGTCCATGCCCAGTTCCCTCAATCTCTCTTTGTAAATCTTGGTTTCGAGTCCCCTAATCATTTTGGTTGCTCTTTTTTGCACCTTCTCCAGAGTTTCGATGTCTTTCCTGTAGTGAGGTGACCAAAATTGGACGCAGTACTCCAGGTGAGGTCTGACCAGGGCATAGTAGAGTGGTATTAGTACTTCCCTGGTCTTGGAGCGTATTCCTCTGTTGATGCAGCTTAGGATTGAGTTGGCTTTTTTGGCTGCTGCTGCACATTGCTGACTCATGTTTAGTTGATTGTCCACCAAGACTCCAAGATCTCTTTCGCAGTCACTACTGCTGAGTGGGGTATCTCCCAGGCTGTATGTATGTCTAGGGTTCTTTTTGCCGAGGTGGAGGACTCTGCATTTGTCGGTGTTGAACCTCATTTTGTTGGTATGGGCCCACTGTGATAGTCTGTCTAGGTCTTCTTGTACTCTGTCCTCAAGGGTGTTGGCTACCCTTGGTGTCATCTGCAAATTTTATTAGTTCCCCTTTTATTCCCTCGTCCAGGTCGTTGATGAAGATGTTAAAGAGTACAGGACCCAGGACAGAGCCCTGTGGTACTCCACTGTCTACTTTTTTCCATGTGGATTTGGTGCCGTTGAGGACAACTCGTTGGGTGCGGTTGGTCAGCCAACTGTTTATCCATCTACATGTGTAGTAATCTACTCCATTTTTTTTTAGTTTGAGGATTAGGAGATTGTGGTCGACTTTATCGAAAGCCATACTGAAGTCCAAGTATATGAGGTCCACTGAGTTGCGTTGGTCAACTGACTTGGTTATGGTGTTGAAAAATGATATGAGATTGGTTTGGCATGATTTGTTTCTGATGAATCCGTGCTGGCTATTGGATATGATCTTGTTTGTTTCTAGGAAGTGGGTAGGTTGTTTTTTTATTATTTTCTCCAGTATTTTTCCAGGTATAGAGGTCAGACTGATTGGTCTGTAGTTACCTGGGTCGGTCTTTTTGCCTTTTTTGTGGATGGGGACTACGTCAGCTCGCTTCCAGTCTTCCGGTAGGTCTCCAGTGATCCAGGATATTTGGTAGATGAGGAGGAGTGGTTCCGCTATGGTGTCTGCCAATTCTTTTAGGACTTTGGGGTGAAGTCCGTCTGGCCCTGGTGATTTGTATTCGTTGAGTTCCCTCAGGTAGTCCCTCACTGTGCTTTTGTCTATGTTGAGTTCGGTTCTGGGGCAGTTTGTTGCAGTTAAATTGCAGATTGGTTGGAGGGAGGTTCCCTTTTGTGTGAAGACTGATGCAAAGTAGGCGTTGAGTAGCTGTGCTTGGTCATTGCTGTCTGTGATTTCTCTACCCTCTTCGTTTTTTAGTGTGACGATTGTTTCTTTGATTTTCTTCTTATTGTTGATGTGTTGGAAGAATCTTTTTTTGTTGTCTTTGACTTCCGCTGCAAGGTGTTGTTCATATTGTGCCTTTGCTGTTTTTATTTTGTGTTTGCAGGAACTGGCTGTTTGCTGATATTCTGCTTTGGTTATGAGTCCTTCTTTCCATTGTTTGTACTTAGCTTTTTTTCCTTTTATGTCATCTGCGAGGGCTTTGTTTAGCCATGCAGGTTTAGTTTTGGTTTTCCTGTTTTTCCTTTTCATGGGGATTGCATTGTTTTGGGCGTCTATGATGCTGTTTTTTAGGATCGCCCAGGCTTCCTGAGTGGTTTTTCCTTCTAAGAGTTCGTTCCAGGGGCATTGTTCAAGGTTCGCTCTGAGCTTGTTAAAGTCCGCTTTTCTGAAGTCTGGGACTGCAGTGGTGTTAGGTATAGTAGCTAGTGATTGCACTATGTTGAATTTGAAGATGACGTGGTCGCTCTCTCCCAGTTTCCCTTCTTCTTCTGTTCCCTCTATTGTTTCTTCCCTGTTTGTTAGTATTAGGTCTAATATAGCATTCCCTCTGGTTCCTATTTCAACTTTTTGGGTTAAAAAGTTGTCAGCTAGACTGGAAAGAAATTTGGCAGACTTTCTGCTTGGTGCTGAGTTGGTTTTCCAGTTGATGTCTGGGTAGTTGAAGTCTCCAATTATTGTCGTGCTGTGTTTGTTGCTTATGTCTGTTAGTTGGCATGTGAAGACGTCGTCCATTGTGTCTGTTTGATTGGGTGGTCTGTAGTATACTCCAATTGTGGTGTTGCTCTTTTTTTCTTTTATGTTGACCCATATGATTTCTAGGGGGTTATCATCTTTGGTTGGATGTAGTTCTGTGGCAGTGTAGTGGTCTTTGATGTATAGTGCAACCCTTCCTCCTTTCTTGTTTGACCTGTTCTTCTTGAAGAGGTTGTAACCCATTATCTGTGTGTTCCAGGCGTGTGTTTCGTCCCACCAGGTTTCTGTGATTCCAATTAGATCGTATTGGCCCTCGTGTATTAATAATTCCAGTTCATCCTGTTTGTTTCCCAAGCTTTGTGCGTTTGTGTACAGGCATTTTAGATGTTTGTGTTTGTTTGCAGGTAGAAACTTTTTATTCTCAGGTTTGTTTGTAGGCTTGTCCCGTTCCCCTTCCTTGTTTTGTTCAGTGTTTTGTCATATAGTTTGGTCACCCTCCCCTCTCAGAGCTAGTTTAAAGCCCTCCTGATGAGTTGGGCTAGTCGGTTGCCTAGGAGGTTCTTCCCCGCTCTAGTGAGGTGTAGCCCGTCGCTTGCTAGAAGCCCTTCTTGGAGATAGTGCAGGCCATGGTCGAGGAAGCCAAAGTTCTTATGGCGACACCATCCTTTAAGCCAGTGATTTATCTGCGGGATTTTGCGTTCTCTGGCGGGGTGTCGTCCTCTAGTGGGGAGGATGGAAGAAAAAACAACCTGAGCACCTGTTTTTCTGATTGTGTTGCCCAAGTGGTCATAGTCTTTCATAATTTGGTTCATGTCTTTCCCTGTGTCGTTGGTTCCCGCATGAATCACCAATAGTGGGTAGTAGTCCGTGGGTTTGAGTATTTTGGTGAGGTTTTCAGTTATGTCAGAGATTTTAGCTCCAGGGAGGCAGCACACCTCTCTAGATTGGTTGTCTGGTCTGCAGATGGGAGGCTCAGTTCCCCTGAGGATTGAGTCTCCAATTACCAGTACTCTCATTTTCTTTTTGGCTTGCTTGGGGTGAGGGAGGTTAGCTTCTGTTGTTGAGGCTTTTGGTGGAGTTGTGTTGTGCTTGGTTCTTGGTGGTTCTTTGTCAGATGTTTGCAGGTTTTCTAGTTCCGAGAGTACTGAATATTTGTTGCTTGTAGGCAGTGGGGTTGGGAGGAGGAGGGTTGGAGTTGGTGGAGGCTTGTTTTTTCGTCTTAGGGTGATGTGTGTCCAGCTATTTACTGCTTCTGGGGCGTGGATTCGGCTTAGCTCCTCTGGGGTGTTGGTTTTGTTGGGAGTCTGATGGATTTTCTCATTGTGATGTTGGTGCTTCAGGGTTGTTAGGTTTTTCTCTAGGTTTTCGATTTTTTCCTCAAGTAGCTGGATGAGTTTGCATTTGTTGCAGGTAAAGTTTTGGAGGTTTGAGGGGAGGAGTGAGCACATGGAGCACAAACTGCAGCACACCATGGATTCAGCTCCGTTTATATGTTATCAAGTCATTTTCAATTCATAGCTACTACGTAGGGATAGACAGTCAGGAAACTCTACCTAATTCAGTATTTCAGATCTTTCAATGGTGCACTCACGGCCACTAAAACTTAATCCATCTATCTTTTTTAAATTTAAATTTATTTATTTATTTAGTTTGTCAAACATGTATGATGAACACAGGAAATGGGTATGAATAAACGAGGACAGTAGGACAGGGATGCTAGTCACGCTGGTATATATTTTATATTATTTATTTTGTCAAATACATATTAGATAACATTTATAGGTATAAACATGATTTGAACAGATGAAATGAATATGAACAAAAATAAAAGGGTATATTAGGACGGTAGGCGGTAGGCACGCTGGTGCACTTATGCATGCCCCCTACAGACCTCTTAGGAATGGGGTGAGGTCAACAATAGACAGTCTAAGGTTAAATATTTGGGGTTTGGGGATGAAACCACAGAGTTGGGTAGTGCATTCCAGGCATTGATCGTTCTGTTGCCGAAGTCATATTTTCTGCAATGAAGTTTGGAGCTGTTCACTTTAAGTTTGTATCCATTGTATGCTTGTGTACTGTTGTGGCTGAAGCTTATTGACAGATAGGACATTGTAGCAGATAATTTTATGAATTACGCTTAGATCATACCTAAGGTGGTGTAGTTCTAAATTGTCTGAGCCCAGAATTTCAAGTCTGGTGGCATAAGGTATTCTGTTGCAAGCAGAGGAGTGGAGGATCTTACTGCTGGTCATCCTCTACTTCTCTTTCCTTTCAATTTCTCCAGCATTAAAGTCTTTTCTAGGGAGTTGGGCCTCCATATAATGGGTTCAAATTAAGACATTTGTATCCTGAGTGAGAATTCTGGACTGATTTTTGTTCATGATCCAATTTTTTCTTGGATGTCTGCAGTATTCTCAGAAGTTTTCTCCAACACCAAAGTCCAAGCCTGTCAATACTCTTCCTCTCCTGCTAATGTGTAAGCTAATAACCTATAACCTGAATATTACCGAGTAATCTTCCTGTTGCTTCTATAACTGCAAAGTAATTTTAAGATTGCCTGTGCCAACATGTGACTTACCCCTAGGTGATCCAGAAGAAATCTCCTTTTTGGTGAACGCAAAGAGTTTTTATGTAGTTGTCCATGTGCTGTTCACAGTTTATATAAGATGAAATGTTTGTACCTGCCTCAGGGTTTTGCTTATGAACTGAGTCATAGGGCAGGTAAGTCAAAAATCAGCTTGTGGTGTGCTGTGCAAGCTACACAGATTTGCAGGCAGGGAAGATGAGAGGCAATGATTAATGATCTTCATTGGCACATATCTAACAGCAGTAGTGGGTTCTAAAATCCATTGCTACTGGTTCATGTGTGACACTTCTGTGCATGCACAGAAGCATTCAGGGCTGTTGGGCAGAGCCTCCCACTACCCCTGCTATCAGTTCACAGAACTGGGCTAAACTGGGAGCAACCTACTGCTATCTAACAGGCTTTATTAATTTTATGTAAAACAACATGGTACATTTAAAATGTTGCCAAAGCAAAGTAATTGTCTCTGATGTCAGCTAATGCTAGGTGATTCTTATAATATTAAACTGAGTCAAGTATAAACATAACTGCATTACTGTACCATGAATTTTGAGCTTCTTTTACAAACTCCTCTGTAAATTTATTAAGAAACCACAGCAAACTAAATGAATGTTCTCTTCTTTACTTATGCTGCACTTTATTTAAGCATGAAATAATATAAGCTTCGCTTGTGAATATACTGTACTTCTAAAATAAAATCTCCTTTAATCCTTTGGTCATGCTCAATTCTTGGCTGTTTCAGAAATACAAACTGTTTTTTCTGGCATTAATATAGAATGAGTTTGTCATTGTCTTCTTCTTTAATGCCTTTTCTACTTCACATTCTACCTTACAGTTCTGAGATTTTAAGATGATTCCCAAGTGGTATATATATATATACATATATATATATATATATATATATATATATATATATATATATATATATATATATATTCGTAGATTTTCACGGGTACAGGTATGACGGTCTTGTGTGTGTGTGTGTGTGTGTATATATATATATATATATATATATATATATATATATATATATATATCCCCTTCTGTGCATGTTTTAGGAAAAATATACTTGATATAATGCACTTTAGACCTTATTATAGATACTCACTCAAGATGGTCTCCATCTGAAGAGATATCCAATGTATATTAAGAATAAAGATAAAAGAACCAAATGAAATGACCATGAACATGAAGCTAATCACCATCAGCAAATAGTATACAGACAACAGACAAAATTGCTGATAAGTCCTTCCTGTTAATGTGAGATTCATCTTGTCTCTGGGCAAGCTATACTCATATTTTTAAAATTCATATTTATTCAATAAAATTAGCATATGAGCATATACACATTCCACACAAGTATGCATCATTTTTGCTTTCTGTTTCCAAAACAATGAAGTATAAACAATCTCTTAATAGAAATAAAGGCAACATTGCCAACAATGAGGATTGAAATATATTTTCTGCTGCCTTATGTAAAGTGACAAATAATGCCAATTCTATCTACTTTTTGTTTTAAGGAAACCATCAGTCTGCTTGGTCCAAAGTTTTGTTTTCTTTCATTCAATTGACTCTTGGAAATGGCCTGCAATTTTCTTGGCAAGGTTTTCAGAAGTGGTTTGCCATTGTCTGTTTCCTAAAGCTAAGAGAATATGACTAGCCCAAGGTCACCTACAAGGAACTAGAACGTATAGTCTCCCACAGTGGTGGATTGCTTCCAGTTTGGACTGGTTCTAAGAACTGGTAGCGCCAGTGGTGGGAGGCTCCATTCACCTGCCCAGGACACTTCTGTGCATGTGCATACGAGCATGAACTGGTGGTAAAAAGTTTTAGAAACCACTACTGGTCTCCCAGTTTCTAACCTGATTTGCTTGACCACTACCCAAAACTGTCTCTCCGCAGTAAGGCCAAGCTAGGTACATGCATAATATTACTGAAAGATTTGCAAATTTCTCTCAAAGGTTGTATAAACCTTACCTTACCCTACAAAATTGAGATTACATTCAAAAAGTTGAAGACTGAATGTAAATTCAGTCACTGAAAATATAAGAAAAAGCAAGAAAAAATGGTATGCATCCAGAAAACATTACAACCATCATAAAATCCTAAAAGAACTTTCCACCACACTAAACCTAAGGCTAGAATTTTCCAAGACTTTTACACATTAACGAGCGGGGAGCCAAAGGGACCTTTAAGGAGTGGACTATTCCACTGTGGATCATTTTTTCCCCTCCTGAGATTCAGGATAGATGTTCTCAGCAATGGTAGTGTATATTTTGTATTATATATGAGATGTTATTCATGAAAAATATATGCTATAAAGTTAAGTTCCCTCTCCTATTTTACCTGTGCTGGTTTGTGGTTTTCCACTTGCTGTTTTTCATTTCTTGAACAGTCTTTAAATGAATGGATCTTAGAAATATTTTTGTTGCTTTTGAGTATCAGTGAAACCAACACTTCTTTTAATTTTGAGAATGGGACTACTTTATAGATCTCTTTGGTCCTGGCAACATTAGCATGTAGAAACAATACTACCATTTAAGAGGTGAATTATATTTAAAATGCACAGACAAAAGTATTTACTAAAGATATGGATTTCGGTTTTGGTGGACAACACAGGTTAAATAGAAGTATGACTAGATAGTTTCTTTATGTTAGATCTGAAGAGGGGTCTGACTACAAAATCTATTTTGAATCATGAGTTTTACTAAGCATGACACATGGACTTTTGGTCTTGTTCATTACTGGTAGCAAACAACTAATATGGAGAAATCACAGAGAATGAGTGATAACATTTCGAATGTCTCAATGGTTAACCAAAACCAACTCATTTCAGTAAAGAGCACAAAACCTAGTTTTTTTAAAATACTACTGTCTGTGGCATCAACCTTGTAGCAGGCAAGAGCACTGTGCAAATTATTGGATGCAGCACACCAATAATACTGTGTTATTACGTTGTTTCTGGGATATTCAAGACCAACAGATTTAGATTCAGTTTTGCAATGGAAATTATCCTCAGTTTCTATGATTTTTGCACTGAAAAAAAATGTCCATTCTATATTTCCTAGTTCTGCACAAATATGTGTGATCTTTTGTACTTGGAAGTTTCCAATGTTAGAAGAGCAAAACAGAGAGACGATGAGGGGCATGGTATGTATAGTCTTTTACACTTAAACATATGAAATACACATAATACAACATGTGATTCAAGTTAACGTGTAGTTACTATGAAATACACATAACACAACATGTGATTCAAGTTAACTTGTAGTTGCTAGGCAATCAGTTTCACCAAAATGCCAATATTTGATGGAAGTTTCAAAACCATATCAAAATAGTAAAGAAACATTTGGAATATTAGTCTCATTTCCTCAACAAGATCAGTTTACAATGAGCTGTTATATGCTGTTTCCTTCAGTTCATTTTGACTGCGGTTTCTTATTCACGATGACTATCATGCACCTGCTGTCTCACTTTGAAATGAGCTATCATCTTCACAGAGATGTAGGCAGAGGCAAGCATAAGCCAATGTAATTTCATAACATTTACTTTTTTTAACATCACATTATATTTTAATTCTTAACATGATAACGCTATCATACAAATAGCTCATCAATAGTGCAAATATGTGTGTATGTGTGTGTATGACTTGCTATAGTAGGTTCAATTGGATTGCCAGCCTCTAAATAAGCTACAGTCTAAGCCAGTGATGGCGAACCTTTTTTTCCTCGGGTGCTGAAAGAATATCCCCACGCATTATCGCACATGCCCGAGTGCCCACACCTATATTTCAATGCCTGAGGAGGGCAAAAACAGCTTCCCCTTTTCCCTGGAGACCCTCTGGGGGGTTTTCCCAATTTCTGTTGGGCCCAGTAGGCTCACGTTTCACCGTCCCCAGACTTTAAAGGCTTCCCTGGAGCCAGGGGGGAGTAAAAACGCTCTCCCCCATCCCCCTGGAGGCTCTCTGGAAGCAAAAATGCACTCCCAGAGCCTCTGCAATCCAAAAATCAGATGGCCAGCACACACATGCACATTGGAGCTGAACTAAGGCAATGTCTCACATGCCAGCAGATATGGCAGGAGCAGATATGATTCCTGCAGATAGGGCAGGAGCAGATATGACTCCGTGTGCCACCTGTGGCACCTGTGCCATAGGTTCGCCATCACTGGTCTAAGCCCACTGCTTTTTGAAAGTGCAAAACATTTTGTGTGCAAAAGCAGGATAGCCACCAGGCCTGTATATAACTATTGCCGTAGCTGCAGAATGAAATGTGGCTCCATCTTTTACCTTCCCATCATGTGTCAATGCCATATGAATGCCCAGTGTCAAGCTATGGGCACATGGCTGGGAGCACTGATACCTTAAAGGAGACTAGTAATCCTTCCAGCATAGTAGTGACAGGTTATCAGATTCTGGTGAACAGAGACTCAAAATTTAAACTTTCAGGTGCAATACTACACTTCTCTTAATAACAGATTGGACATTAATGAACAACCCCATGAAAAGGTGTTTTGTGAGTCCTTTCCTGGATGATATTAGAAGTGGGAATAATTGTAGTAATTTAATTCTATTAATTAATAGATGCATATCCCTGAAAAAAAGGTTTATTGGAAAACAAATAATTAAGAAAACGTTTTAGCAATTGCCAAGTATGTATTCAAGCTTTATTTATACTGAATTCAAATTATAATTCTTCTTTCTGTGCATTTAATAGAGCTGATTTTTGGTGTAAGATTTTCTATCTTCTTGTTGTTAGTGTAATTGCCTGATTTCAGTCTATTTATTTTGATCCTGACAGCTAGCTATTAAGTGTTGTACTTTGTGATTCTTGACAAATGTATTTGGTCTTTTTTGTACACTGAGAACATATGCGCCAAAAACAAATTCCTTGTGGGTCCAATCTCACTTGGCCAATAAAGAATTCTATTCTATTCTATTCTATTCTATTAACTCTGTGAAATCCTGACTGAAAGTCTACTATTTGCAGCATTTTCCTTCCCTTCTATTATTTATTTATTTATTTATTTATTTATTTATTTATTTATTTATATTTATCAGATTTGTATGCCGCCCCTCTCCGCAGACTCGGGGCGGCTCACAGCAATAATAATACAATGTAAACAAATCTAATATTTAAGTTAATTTAAAAAAACCCCAATTTAGAAACCAATCATACATACTAGCATACCATACATCAATTTTATAAGCCTAGGGGGAGGGAAAATGTCAATTCCCCCATGCCTGACGACAGAGGTGGGTTTTAAGGAGCTTACGAAAGGTTAGGAGGGTGGGGGCAACTCTGATATCTGGGGGGAGTTGGTTCCAAAGGGTCGGGGCTGCCACAGAGAAGGCTCTTCCCCTGGGTCCCGCCAAACGACATTGTTTAGTTGACGGGACCCGGAGAAGGCCAACTCTGTGGGACCTAACCGGTCGCTGGGATTCGTGCGGCAGAAGGCGGTCCCGGAGATATTCTGGTCCGGTGCCATGAAGAAATTATCTTTGCAAAGAGATTAGAGAAACATACATACGTAGGAGTTGGCTGATAAAATAAGAGACAGAGGCTGATTGTATTAACACAAACTATTATTTAAAAGCCACAGTAACTAGTTCAACGAACATAGTAAGCCAAGGATGGGCAACAATGCAGTCTGAAGTCCTTTTGTGGAGTCCTCAGAGCTTCTCTTTACGACAGCTGCAGAAAATGTTATCATGTTCTGCCATTTTGAGTTGGGGAAAGGAGTGAAAACTGTATGTAAGTCTAAAAATAGTTTCAGTAGCTGTGAGCATCTAACCAAACCTGTGTGAGTTAGGAACTGAAATTCAGCCTTGATTATTATTATTTGAATAAGAGACAGCCAAAGAAACCCAAAGCATCCCGGAAGGAAGAAATGGCAAACCACTTCTATACTGGTCTTGTTTGTGTTTCTTGAAAAATAAAACATTACATTCAAAGGGTTTTTTTTGTTTCTTTTTATACATTGTTAGTGATACTGCAAATGTCAGCATTGTAACAGTGGTTGAAGAAATGTAAAACATGCTACCTTTCACAGAAGCTAAAGTGACATATTTTGCACATGGAAGATATTGTCTCCTTCCTGGTTGCTCTTCAGACATACAGTACAGTATATACAAATGTGTGCTCACATAAAAGAACTACAGCAATTCAATATTTCAGTTGTTGGAGCAGAACAATGAGGCTGCTGCACAATCCACAACACTTTCAATTGGGTCTACCATCCCTGTCCTACTGTCCTATTGTCCTTTTTATCATTACTTTTTACATACCGTATTTTTCGGTGTATAAGATGCACCTTTTTCCTCCCTAAAAGAGGCTGATAATTAGGGTGTATCATATTCTGAATGTAGCTCCCCCCCCCAGCCCTAACTAGCTGCAAATGATCTCCCCAGCTCTTACCTTGCAGGCTCTTTCATTGTTTCTCTCTGTGAAGAATGTTTTCCAAGCCCCAAGTCTTTGCAGGGTTTGTTTCATTACTCTAACTTGCTCTGAGTAAGTTTCTTTCCAGCCCTAACTAGGTGCTAACGATGTTCCCAGATCTTATCTGCTTGCAAGCTCTTTCATTGTTACTCTCTGCCAAGAATGTATTCCAAACCCTGTCTGATTTTTTCCATTCTCTATTTGCTCCAAATGTTTCTTTCCAGCCCTAGCCAGGTGCTAACAATGTTCCCAGCTTTTACCAGCTTGCAAGCTCTTTCATTGTTGCTCTCTGTCAAGAATGTTTTTTTTTCATTGCTTTACTTGCTCCAGATATTTCTTTCCATCCCTAACCAAGTGCTGTTATTGTACCCAAGCCCTTTCGTTGTTACTCTCTGTGAAGAATGTTTTCCAAACCTTAAGTCTTTGCAGGTTTTCCCCCCATTGGTCTAATTTGCTCCAAATGTTTCTTTCCAGCCCTAACCAGGTGCTAACAATGTTCCCAGCTCTTACCCGCTTGCAAGCTCTTTCATTGCTACTCTCTGCAGATGCTAATGATGTTCCCAGCTCTTATTGGCTTGCAAGCTATTTCATTGTTACTTTCTCAGAATTAAAAAAAAATCAAGCTTTTAACCAGGGAATAAATTAATGTGCTGAAGCTGACCAGACTAAGGATGCTAGCTAGATGAATACCTGGTAAGCAGATTATTTTCCCTATTTTCCTCCCCAAAAACTAAGGTGCATTTTATATTCCGGTGCGTCCTATACTCCAAAAAATACTGTATGTTGTGTTTATATAAACTACTATCCTATGCATAGTTGACAAACAAACAAAGAAACAAACAAACAAACAAACAAATGCTTACATATATATTTACAGAATGTTGTTGAAAATTATTTCTTGAACCCAACTCCATAAAATATTTTTCTAATGGATAGAGGACTATGAATAACAAAACCCTGATTTCTAGCAATTTGCCTGGGAGTTGGTTATCTTCTTACTTCTGAGCAGGCATATATAGAATTGCACTCTAAATTTCCATAGTTAGTTAACAGTGTAAGTGTTGCACACTGACCAAACACTTTTCATTGCTGTCCCTGTTTTTTACATGACAAGTGCACAGATGCACGTGCTGTCACGATGATTGCAAAATTTCAAAAACCACCCTTCAATAACAAAAATTGCAGGTTTTAAAAAACTCCCAAATATTGTCTCAATGTTCTTAAGAACATTTCACAAGAAGAGGCAAAGGTTTCTCTAACTGATTACCAGAAGTTCACTGAACTTGTTTAATAGTTTGTTGAGCAGTCAGTTCATTATTTTTAAATATAGAAGTGGAGTCATTAAAGGTGAAATCTCCTTCAAATCAAACTCAGTTTCTAGTAGTGCATCCATGGACACATTCATGTAGTTTTCTTAGGATCAATATAGGACAGAAATGTCACTTCTGATATGTTTTTTTTCTTTTTACTTACATCCCAAGTAGCTCAATTAGGTTCATTATTAGAACCAAATTTCTTGCTCTTTTGGGTAATTTCAGTGGCTCATATAATTATAAAATCAGAGGCTACTGAAGTTTGGTCAAGCAGAATGAGAAAATCCCTATCACTAAGATAGCGTCTATTAACATTTTATTGCTGTGCTTGATGTAGTAACTTATCGTGTTGCATGTGAGGTTTGTGATATGTGACATAATGTAAGATTGCTTTAAGCTAGTTATAGCCAAGACATGACTGATTCTGTTTCTACTTGCAAAGATTAGTTTTGGCATAAACTGCAGCATTACAAACAAATTCAATGAATTATGGCTACAGCAAATTTGCAAAATTAGATTGTTCATGACTTGTTCTTAATCCCTCAAAATGAACTGGGTAATTCAAAAGTTTAAGATGGTCTCAAGTGGCATGAACTTATATAGGATACTGGAAATTACATTCATACAAGATTGTAGCCTAGTGGGCCCAGAGTAGATCGCTACTGAATTCCAGTAGTCAGCAGTTTATAATTCCGATTTCATAGCATGGGCAATCAGAAGTGAAAAAAAGGCAAAAATTGCTGAAATCTCACTTGTGTGAGCATCCTCACATGAGCTTTTGCTTCAAGCACATGCGCAGAAGCAAAATCTTGTGTGGGGATGCTTGCAAACATGTTGGACACGCATCTGCCTGTGCCGGCATCCAGAGCCCACTAAAAAGTCCTACTGGATCGTCGATCCCATTCGTACCAGTTGGGGCCCATTATTGCATATACATACACATAAACATAAGCATATATATATACGTATATACACACACACAAACAGAGAGACAGAGACAGAGACAGAGATATAGTGACAAATATAGAAGGACTGGCATCCGCAAACAACAATAGCCCAGTTCAACTATTTCTGGATACTATAATGAAGGAAGACAGGACTATGATTCTAAACAGTAAAGATGGTTTAAAGTGGATTAAAGTGAAAAAAAAATGCATCTTCTTCCACAAATAAAACAGCAAAGATAAAACTCTTTTTTAGGATATTGTGAAAGAAGTACAGTGCTAATACAATTGATTCTCTTCCCCAAATAGCATAAATGACTTTTATTCTATTCTTCTCTTTCTCATTTTTCATGGTTTAAAAAGTTTTATTAAATACAGTGATCTCTCGGTTAGCGCGGGGGTTACGTTCCAAGACCTCCCGCGCTAACCGATTTCCGCGTTATATTGGATGCGGAAGTAAAACCACCATCTGCGCATGTGCGCCATTTTTTTCATGGCCGCACATGCGCAGATGGTGGAGTTTGCGTGTGGGCGGCGGGGAAGACCAAGGGGAGGTTCCTTCAGCCGCCCAACAGCTGATCTGCTCCGCAGCGCGGAAGCAGCGAGGAGCCGAAGATGGGGTAAAGGCAAAGGGGAAACCCCATCTTCGGCTCCTCGCTGCTGCCGTGCTGCGGAGCGGATCAGGTGTTGGGCGGCTGAAGGAACCTTCCCTTGGTCTTCCCGCTTGCCGCTTGCCAGTCCACACACGCCCCCCTGGATGAGCCGGCCACAGGGGCGAGGGGTGGGGATGAAGGGGCAGGACTTCCCGAGCGGAAGGCATGCTCGGCTCTGCCGCTCCAGCCCCTTTCGGCCGAGCAGCCAGGGAAGTCGAGCCAGGCGTGGCGGCGGCCTGCGCCGATGTTCCCCGCTGCGACGGAAGGCAGTCGCTTGGCTAGGGAGGCTCGGCCGAAAGCGGCTGGAGCGGCAGAGCCGAGCACGCCTTCCGCCCGGGAAGTCCTGCCCCTTCATCCCCACCCCTCGCCCCTGTGGTCGGCGGGAATGAAAGGGCAGGACTCCCTGGGTGGAAGGCGTGCTCGGCTCTGCCGCTCCAGCCGCTTTCGGCCGAGCCTCCCTAGCCAAGCGACTGCCTTCCGTCGCAGCGGGGAACATCGGCGCAGGCCGCCGCCACGCCTGGCTCGACTTCCCTGGCTGCTTGGCCGGGGAGGCTCGGCCGAAAGCGGCTGGAGCGGCAGAGCCGAGCACGCCTTCCACCCAGCGATTGTTCCGCTGCCGCCAGCATGGCCTGGCTGGCAGCGGAAAATGTAACGGAGCCCACGGGGGATTCGCCTTCCTCCCACCCGCAGCCGAGACTGATTGTGGGCTCCTTCGCAACCTCGGAGAGCTTCCGGGGCAGGGAGGAAAGCGAATGCCACGGGGCTGGGCTCGGCTCCCCCCTCGGCTCCCCCCCTTACCAGCCCCGCCGCGGAAGGCTCCATTCTGTTCCCTGCCGGCCCGATTGAGCGGCCGGCGGTCTCCATTCAGGGAACAGAATAAAAAAAAAAATTTTTTTTTTAAAATTTTTTTTTAAAAAAAAATTTTTTTTAAATAATATTTTAATATTTTATTTTTTAAATAATATTTTTTGAAAAACCGCGTTGCAGCGTTTCGCGCTAATCGAGAACGCGCAAGTCGAGGGACCACTGTATTTCTAAACAATCCATTTCTAAATAAATAGTGTGTTGTCTGCATACAAATTATTTTGAGAAATAATAATAATAATAATAATTTTTGCAAAAATATTCATCTCATATATTGATCTCATGATAATAGTAGTACATGGTACCTCTACTTAAGAATGCCTCTACTCGCAAAATTTCTAGATAAGAACCATGTGTTCAAGATTTTTTTGCCTCTTCTCAAGAACCATTTTCCACTTACAAACCCGAGCCTCTGAAACTGTAACCAGAAAAGGCAGGAAGAAGCTTCCATGGGGCCTCTCTAGGAATCTCCTGGGAGGAAACAGGGCCTCCACCCTCCCTGTGGTTTCCCCAATTGCACACATTATTTGATTTTACATTGATTCCTATGGGAACAATTGCTTCTTCTTACAAACGTTTCTACTTAAGAACTTGAACCCGGAATGAATTAAGTTCATAAGTAGAGGTATCACTGTTTTTCTTATACATTTTAATAAACCTCTCTTATAAAATTAACCCTTCTCTTATATTTTCATATTTGTAACTTCTGTGTCTGTTGGTTAGCCACTGATAAAATGAGTCCCATTTTAAAAAGTAACCCTAACCCTAACGTAATTTTAAAAAATATTAGAATGTGCAGAAATGGATAGACTAACACTTAAAATTAAGGAAACCGAAGAAACCGAATATTTCTTTCTCTTTTTGGAAGCCTAGGCAGAAGTTCCTATGCAAAGCAAGGTAGGAAGAAAGTGACAACTGTGAAAGGAAACTGGCACTGAGCTATTATTGTGGCATAGCAAAAGGAAAGAAAATGCTGGCATGCAGCCTGTGGGTTACACAGACTGCTTTATAATCTGGAGTGAAACCCTGAACTGACAAATGACTTCATCCAGCAGTTTCGGGTAGATGTTAAAGGGGAAAGGGAGTCAAGTCACAAGCAAGTGGCAGGAGGTTCAATACCCCATGCTCTCATTAATACCAAGTGAAACCACCACAACAAAAAGAAGAAAATCATCACAAAAAGAGTACTCCACTCCAAACATCATAGTCAGTCCAAATATACTGTGATTGATAGTACAGAAAGCTAAAGAGAGGAAAACTAGGTAGGATAGTGCCTATTCCCATTTAGAGTACCAGATTATTATTATTATTATTATTATTATTATTATTATTATTATTATTATTATTTCAACAATACAAGACAGCAAACAAGATCACTATGCTGGATTTCGTAGTTCATCACCAGTCGGGCACTTCCCAAGCACCCAGGACTATGTGATGTAGCCGCGAATTATGTGAGCCGATCCCAGTAAAGCGGCCTTTTGCAATTGACAGATGGAGATTTTGTCAATTCCGATGGTTTTCAAATGTCCGCTGAGATCCTTTGGGACTGCGCCCAGCGTGCCAAGGACCACAATATATCTTTTATATATCTTTTATTTCTTTCATATATGTTTTTTATTTTTATATCTTTTCTTCTATCCTTTTCGTTATATATATTACTACGTGTCTATTCTCTTCAATATGTATTGTGTATTGGACAAATAAAAACAAACAAACAAACAAACAAACTTTCACTGGCTTATTCCAGAGTTGTTGTGGTTCAATTTTCAGATCTTTCTATTTTGCAAATTTCTCTAGCTGCTTCTTCTCAATTTTGCTGTCTCCTGGGATTGCGATGTTGATGATCCATACTTTCTTTTTCTACACAGTCATGATGTCTGGTGTATTATATTTCAAAATTCAGTCAGTCTGAAGTCGGAATTCTCACTGTAGTTTTGCTTGCTCATTTTTGACCACTTTTTGGGGCTTAAGATCCCGCCAGTTCTTTGTCACTGATAGATGGTAGTTCTGGCACAAATCCCAGTGGGTCATCTGTGCCACAGCATCATGTCTATACTTTTATTTATAATTAATATCATATTATTATTATTGTATCAGTATTAGTATTTAACAATTAAACATTTATTATATTATTATTAATAATATTAATACAATAATTTTATTATTGTTATTGTTGTTGTCATTTTTGTTATTGCTTAAACATGTCTGTGATATTTCATTGTACTTTATTATCTGCATATATACATTATAATTTTTGCAGCCAATTTTTAAAGGAGTTTTTAAAAAAGGAAGAGCAGAAAATCCTGCTCCTGAAAATATTTCTTTGATCGTAGAAAAGACAGAATAGAATAACTCATTTCCAAGATTGTTAATATGCATAATATACATTCATTAAGAATGAAGATTTATAAATATATGTAATATGTGTTTATTTATAGCATATTCATAACATGGGAGAAGCCTAAAGAAAGGTATTAATTTCTCATGAAAACTAGTTTTAAAATAGAGCTGGTAAACTGTGGTCCCTGCGCTATAAAGATGAATTCTAATATTTACTGTACATTAAATCATAAACATTTTCAGGAATAAAAAAAAGTTTCAGTGCACATTTTGCATTGCATTGTGGTGTCACCTGGCTCCTCCATTGTTAATTGCCAAAATGTGAGTCATCCATTATCTGGGAATGGCATATGTTCCACATCAAGAATGTTCTTCCAACTATCTGCAAAACAGTAGCTTATGTTGAAGAAGGAGAGTACAAAAGTTAGCTTGAAACTCAACATTAAGAAAACTAAGATCATGGCATCTGGCCCTCTCAATTCCTGGAAAATGGATGGGGAAGAAATGTAGGTAGTGACAGATTTTATTTTCCTGGGCTCCAAGATCACCACAGATGGGGACTACAGCCAAGAAATTAAAAGAAACTTGCTCTTGGGGAGGAAAGCTATGGCAAATCTAGACAGCATACTAAAAAGCAGAGACATCCACTGTGTCAACAAAAGTGCATATAGTCAGGGCTACGGTTTTCCCAGTTGCAATGTATGGCTGTGAAAGGTGGACTATAAGAAAGGCTGCGTGTCAAAGAATTGAGGCCTTTCCACTAGGGTGCTGGAGAAGACTCCTGCAAGAGTCCTGCTCTGTCCTACACATTGGTAAAAAGAATCCAAATACTAAATACATACTTGGTAAAACTGAACTAACAGCGGACCCTCACTCAGTCAAAGACCTTGGAGTTTGGCTGGACCCAGGAGAAGAGCCTTCTCTGTGGCAGCCCCGACCCTCTGGAACCAGCTCCCCCCGGAGATTAGAACTGCCCCCACCCTCCTTGCCTTTCATAAAGTTCTTAAGACCCATCTCTGCCATCAGACATGGGGGAACTGAGACATCTCCCCTGGGTCTATACAGTTTATACATGGTATGTTTTTGTATATGTTTGCTTTAAATAATGGGTTTTTTAGCATTTTTTAAATGATTAGATTTGTTCTTACATTCTTCTTGTTATTGTTGTGAGCCGTCCCGAGTCTACGGAGAGGGGCGGCATACAAATCTAATAAATAAATAAATAAAGTACTCATTTCCAATGACCTAGGTGCTAGAGTCCACTGTAACAGCATTGCCAAAAAAGCATTAAGAATTGTAAACCTAATCTTACGTAGCTTCTTCTCTAGAAACACTGATTTATTAACCAGAGCATACAAAACATTCATCAGACCTATTCTAGAATATAGCTCACCTGTGTAGAATCCACACTGCATATCAGATATTAATACAATCGAAGGAGTCCAGAAATACTTCACAAGAAGAGTCCTTCACTCCTCCTCACGTAACAAATTACCCTACTCCTCCAGACTTCAAATACTAAATCTAGAAAATTTACAACTGCGTCGTCTCCGAACTGATTTAACTGTTGTTCATAAAATCATACATCATAATGTACTCCCTGTCAGTGACTACTTCACCTTTAACAACAACACAAGAGCAAGTAATAGATACAAACTGAATGTAAATCGCCCCAAACTTGACTGCAGAAAATACGATTTCAGCAATAGAGTGGTCACCGCCTGGAACTCATTACCTGACTCTGTTGTTGCTTCCCTCAACCCCAAAATCTTCAACCTTACATTATCTATAATTGACCTCTCCCCTTTTCTAAGAGGTCTGTAAGGGGCGTGCATAAGTGCACTTATGTGCCTAATGTCCTTGTCCTACTGTCTTATTATCCTTTCTATTACTATGTTCTACTTATGTTTTACTTATGTTATGTTATGCTAATATGTACTATAATACTATACTTGTTTGACAAACAAACAAACAAACAAACAAAGTCCCTTGAATGCAAGGTGATTAAACTGGCTAGTCCTAGACGAGATGAACCCTGACTGCTCTTTAGAAGGCCAGATCCTGAAGATGAAACTCAAATACTTTGGCTACCTAATGAGAAGGAAGAACTCACTGGAGAAGAACCTAATGCTAGGAAAAATTGAGAGCAAAAGAAGAAAGGGACAACAGAGAACGAGGTGGATGGATGGAGTCACTGAACTGGTTGGCATGAGTTTAAATGGACTCCAGGGGATGGTAGACGACAAGAAGGCCTGGAGGAACATTGTCAATGTTGCGATGGGTTGGACATGATTTCTCAAATAACAACAACAAACTTAAGTTCCACAGTAGCATGTAAAATGTTTCAAACTGCAAATATTTAGACATTTCTCGTCTGTAAATGCTCACCTTGCAATTCTCAAGACCTTCAGCCCTGACCAAAGCTCATGGGGAGATTTGTGACTGACAGTTGTCCACTCTCTACAGACTTAAAAAAATAGTTTATAGTTAATCCCAAATCATCAAGCCTTCAGGCACCTTTTTATAGTTCTAGAATCTGGAAAATGCTTCTGATTAGCATACAAGCCAATTAAAATATCACGACACAATTCCTCACAACAATGTTCCTCAATTTGATGGCTTCTGGAAGATAGCTCTGAATTCTGGGAGCTGAAATTTAACATCTGTGGAGCATATCTCCTCAGTAAAGCCCGTCTTATAATAAGATAAGGTAGTTCAGGAATTAATTATATCTTTCAAGTTTGTACAGACAATAAGGCAACTAAACTCTTCTTAAAACAGAAGTCAGCTAATTTCAAATAGAGTCTGACTAAGATTGTGGTCAGAACGTGAGTACAAAGATTATCTCATACATACCTTTTAATATATACCAACTTCTGGTTTGGTTTACTCATAACTGCATAGATTGCCGAGAAACTTTTTTTAAAACCACAATACGGACCGGATGAACAAATAAACAACAGCTGTACTGGTTTGCTCAGCAGAAATAGTATACAAGAAACTTCAACGTGCATATGCATAGAAGAAGTTTCTGATTAGTTACATTTTATTTATTATTTATTTATCTTGCACCTGTTGATTTATTCCAACACTAAAGTGACTTCCAATCATAAAAAATTTAATAAATATAGTAAATAAAAACAATTTAATCCCATTATTAAAGTAATAAAAAGAGCTTAGCAAAATGGTCTGTATTTTACAATATTCTTAAATGTTGGCAGAATGGAAACCAAACATTTTCTTATTCTTCAGCATCACATTCTATTTGAACTGCACAGATGGAGGTTATTGTCATGTATTTGATAAACTGGGAATGGCGACATTTCAGATGGGTCTCCTAATCTAGATTCTAAACTGCTTAGGACTTTAAAGTCAATATCAGCCCTGTACATTGTGCCAATTATGTCCATTGTGTTGTCCATCCATCCATCCATCCATCCATCCAACCATCCATCCATCCATCCATCCATCCATCCATCCATCCATCCATCCATCCATCCATCTATCTATCTATCTATCTATCTATCTATCTATCTATCTATCTGTCTCTATCCATGTTTGGCTGTTTGTCTATCATCAAGCAGCAGGCCCCTTGTTATAGTTATAGAAAATCTCTCTCTCTCTCTGTCTCTCTCTCTGTGTCTCACTTCCTCTCTCTTCCTCCTTCTCCTGCTCTCTCTCTCCTTATATTTGCTTGCCCATCCTGTTTTACCCAATGATGCATCATTCATTGTTGGACTGAAGTATGGCAGCCAATCACTAAGTTTGACTAGCTCTGGAATAATTACAGTTGGCATACTACTCATGTACTCCTTTTCATATCTGCTCTCGACAAACTCTTCGTGGGTCAAAGAGAACTCCCAATCTGCCTGTATATTAATTTTATTCCCATGCTTCATCATAATCCCAGAGTCCAGATTTTGCTTGCCAACACATGTCTATCATGTTTGTTCTCCCACTTCAGTCACATTACAGCATTCAAGGATACTAAATACTTATTTGGGCTTAAAAGCTAGGCACCAATGGAGTGGTGTAAGGGCTGTGAGCACCACCTTCTGGGCATGCCCCAACAGCAAAGTGCAGAATTACTGCAAAATACAAAGCAGACTAAGAGGTACCAGAGCTTTTAAGAAGCTCAAGAAAATTCTCATTTTATTATTATTATTTATTTATTTTTATTTATTCTTTGTCCAATATACAATACATATGAAAGAGAATAGGCAATAAGTAATATATATAAATATATATATATATAAAGATAGGAAGTAAAAAGAAGAGAAGTAGATAGGAAGAGAATATGTATAGAGGAGAGAATATATAAGATAAGAGGGATAAGGAAAGACAATTGGACAGGGGACGATAGGCACATCAGTGCACTTATGAACGCCCCTTACTGGCCTCTGAGGAACCTGGAGAGGTCAATCGTGGAGAGTCTAAGGGAGAAATGTTGGGGGTTAGGGGTTGACACTATTGAGTCAGGTAATGAGTTCCACGCTTCGACAACTCGATTGTTAAAGTCATATTTTTTACAGTCAAGTTTGGAGCGATTAATATTGAGTTTGAATCTGTTGCGTGCTCTTGTGTTGTTGCTGTTGAAGCTGAAGTAGTGGTTGATCGGAAGGACGTTGCAGCGTATGATCTTATGGGCAATACTCAGATCGTGTTTGAGGCGTCGTAGTTCTAAGCTTTCAAGGCCCAGGATAGTTAGTCTGTTTTCGTAGTGTATTCTGTTTCAAGTGGAGGAGTGAAGGGCTTTTCTGGTGAAATATCTTTGGACGTTTTCGAGGGTGTTGATGTCTGAGATGTGGTGTGGGTTCCAGACAGATGAGCTGTATTCGAGAATGGGTCTGGCATAGGTTTTGTAGGCTCTAGTCAGAAGTGTGAGATTGCCGGAGCAGAAGCTGCGTAGGATCAGGTTAACAACTCTGGAAGCCTTTTTGGCGATATTGTTGCAGTGGGCTTTAGCACTTAGGTCATTTGATATTAGTATTCCAAGGTCTTTTACTGAGTGTTGGTTGGTTGCGAGGATTTGTTTATTCAGTTGATATATGTGGTTTGGATTCTTTTTGCCGATGTGGAGGGTAGAGCATTTGTTGGTTGCTATTTGGAGTTGCCAGGTGTTGGACCAATCTGAAACAAAGTCAAGGTCTTTTTGGAGAGTGAGTGTGTTGTCAGTGGTGTTGAAAAGTTTCACATCGTCGGCAAAAAGTACACAGTTGCTTGCGATATTATCGCAGAGGTCATTGATGTATAGGATGAAAAGAGTAGGACCTAGTACGCTGCCTTGGGGAATGCCGCTTTTGACAGGGACAGGGGAGGAAATGGTGCTACCGATTTTGACAACTTGTTGCCTGTTTGACAGGAATGCAGTAATCCAGTTGTGGAGGAGACCTGAGATGCCATAGGATTTGAGTTTTAGGAGAAGTTTGTTGTGAACCACTGAGTCAAAGGCTTTGCAGAAGTCGATATAAATTGCATCAATGGATTTTCCTTGATCAAGGTGGGTAGTCCAGATGTTTTTGCAGTGGAGTAGTTGTAGGTTGCAGGATAGTTTCTTTCTGAATCCAAATTGTTTTTTTGATAGTAGGTTATTAGAATCTAAGTAAAGGGTAATTGATCGATTTATAATTGATTTCATGATTTTACAAGCTACACAGCATAGTGATATTGGTCTGTAGTTGTCAACTAGTGATGGGTCTCCTTTTTTGAAAATGGGGATGACTACAGCTTTTAACCACAGATTGGGGAGAGTGCTGGTCCTGAAGGATTTTTGGAAGATAATGCTTAGGGGTTCAGCTATGGCAGATGAGAGTTTTCTTAGGAAGTATGCACAAAGACCATCTGGACCGACAGATAGGGAAGGTTTGAGATCACGGATTGCTTTTTCCACGTAGTCTGTAGTGAAGATGATTTGGCTTAGGTTTTTTGATGAGTTAGGAGTACGATTTGCGAAGAGGGGGGATGAGTCATTACTGTTGACAAAAACGGAGCCAAAAAAGGAGTTGAATAGATTTGCTTTGGATGGGTCGTCGTGGTACTCTTTGTTGTGTGGTCCTACGAGAGGTGGAATAGGTCTGGAGTCGTTAAGTTTGTTGTTGACGAAGTTGTAGAAGGCATGGTTAGATTTGTTGCGTAGGAGGTTTTCCTCTTGTTCACTGTGATAGTTTAGACTTTCTACTTTTATTTGTTGGCATATTCTTCTGTAGCGGCTTTTGAAGTTGTTTACTGGACCTTTTTTGTTTCTACGCCAGAGGGATCTTTTTTTGGTTTGTAGTTTCTTTATTGAGATGGGAACGTTATTTTTCTGTTTTCTTCTAGGAGAGGTAATTGGAACATACAGATCTATAAGTCTATTGATTTGGAGTAAGAACGTGTTGTAGAGGTCTTCAATGGAGGTGCAGTTGGAGAACAGGGATTGCCAATTAATAAATGAGAGATTGGCGTCTATGAGTTCATAGTTGGCTTTCCTGAAATTGTACTTAGGTGCCGTGTTGTTCCGTTGAGTGTTATGATGGCGTAGGTTGAGGTTGAAGTTTATCATACTATGGTCACTGTTGGAGAAGGGTTCGATGGTATGCAGTCCATAGATAGCACTTTTACTATTGCAGAAGATGAGGTTGAGACAGCTGTTGAGTCTGGTGTTGTTTAATACTAATTGTTCCAGTCCCAGGCTGGTGACGGTGTTGTAGATGGCAGTATGTATAGGTTCGGTGGAGCATTCATTTAGTGTCCAGTTGATGTGTGGTAGGTTGAGGTCGCCTAGGAAGATAATGGGGTAGGGGCAGGAGGATGCCCATGTTAGTAGGGAAGTTAGTTTTGATGCATGGGAAGTGTCATAGTTTGGAGCTCTGTAGCAAAGTAAAAAGCGGAGAGTGGTGTTGAGGGAAAGATCACAGATTAGGGTTTCAGGAAGGAATAAATCTTGTGCGACTTGAATGTTTTTTAGGTTGAGAGAGCTTTTATAGAATATGGCTACACCACCTCCTCTGCGGGATTCACGGTCGGACCGGAAAACCAGGTAGTTATTTTGTGTGACGATGGAGTCAGGAAAGGAACAGTTCAGCCACGTTTCGCAAACAAAGATTATGTCAAATAAGTTGGTGTTGAGTAGAAGGAGGAATTCTGATAACTTGTTGATTAAACTTCTTGCATTGATTAGTTTGCATTTGAGATTGTGTTTGTGTTCAGGAAGGGGATTGGATTGGGTTGAGTTGAGGCAGGGTTGAGGCGAGGTAGTAAGGGGCGCGTTTTCCTATTCATTGCTGGAGGTGCTGGGGAGGTCCAATTGTTGATGTGGGATGGTGGGTGGAGAAGTGATGGAAGGTTGAGGAGGGGCAGTGGGTTTGAAGATAAAGGGAGGGTTGTGGGTTTTGGTTCTGATGCAATCAGAGCGGTAGTCAATGTAGAGGTTATTTTCGCCGAGTTCGCATCGTCTCCTGAGTTCGGCGCGTAGTTCATGGGAGCGGATGCGTTGGAGTAAAGTTAAGTCAGGTCTGCATCTGAGTTTGTTGTATTTGGTGTTGTTTCTGGCGATGGTGTTCATGGTCCTGATGAATTGTTGTTTTGAAGTTTCGTTTGTGCAGACTATTCCTTGTTCCTATCACCCATCTCCTTCCACAAATGACTGTATGACTGTACCTTTGTTGCTTTTATCCTTACAATTTATATTGACTGGTTCCTAATATGATTTGATTGCTTATATGTACCTGGACTATCATTAAATATTGTATCTTATGATTCTTGATGAACTTTTCTTTTCTTTAATGTACACTGAAAGCATATGTACCAAGACAAATTCCTTGTGCATCCAATCCCACTTGGCCAATAAAATTCTATTCTATTCTATTCTATTCTATTCTGGTAACTTCCAAGGTCCAGATGCATTTCAATCAGGGCTTTATTTGGAAATGGAGCCAACATTGCTTTACTTGTTTTGTTAGATGATCTATTTCAAGGAAGAGTACAATCCTGCTAGCTGTCTGGGCAGCTTTCATTTCCACAACTACTATATTTTTCGGAGTATAAGACACACCAGAGTATAAGATGCATCTTAGTTTCGGCGGAGAAAAATAGGGGGAAAATAATCTTCTTACCAGGTATTCATCTGGCTAATCTTTAGTCTGGTCAGCTTCAGCACATTAATTTGCTATTTTTGAGCCCACGTGCTTGCTTTTATCCCCTGGTTGGAGATAAAAAACAGTTTCGAAAACACTTCTCTCTCTTTTCATAGGGAGAAATAATGAGAAAAATCAGGCAAAGGGATAATCACTTGCTAGCAAAGCACAGAAGATCACTTCATTTGTTAGCATCTCATTAGGGCTGAAAAAAGGCTAAGATAATTGTTGGGGAGAACAGGCAAAGAAGCAGGCAAAGTGAAGATGGCTTAGTTAGCAAAGCACCTCATTAGGGCCAAAAAAAAAGCTTAGTAAAAGTTACATTTGGAGTATAAGACACACCCAATTTTTCATACCAGGCTCATACCAGAGAGCCCGGCAGAACTTTATACTCTGAAAAATACGGTATATCTTCATGGATTATCCGAGGATGCTAGATCCTGTTCAGCTGCACCCAGAAAATGGTGTTGGCTACTATGGTTCGACATATATGTTATTGATCTGTGGAATTCCACAGGGTTCTATCTTTTCCCCTGAGTTGTTTACTATCTGCATGAATCTATTGGGGTATCATAAACTGGTAATTGCTCTTTTCTTTCTAATTTCAGTGAAGCACTCTTAATCTCTGGTAATGGGCTAAACAAGAGAAAAGAAGCTGAAATCATACAATTTTAATTTATAGAAGTGCTATAGGTAAGAAGAAAGTTGAGCTTAGGAATTGAGGTGAAATCCGCTTGTCATAGTATTGCATTCCCTCAAAAAGAGAATTTTTTCACTTTTCAAGTACTTCCTCACCTTCAATTCTCACTGGGTTTGCAAGTGGTAGTTATGGCACTGAATATTTTTGCCCAGTTAAGGGTGGAGTGTGATTGTTCCTTTCCTGGTCAGACTTGGCAGTGATTCTACCATTTGGTTATGGGCCATTTTAACTACTGTACAGGATCTCTGTTCTCATCCTTTAAAAATGTCTAGGAATTTTAAGTAACACAAAATGTAGCTTATGATGAAGAAATAACTTCAGTTTTGTTTTATAAGGCTCCATTTTAAGAAGCATTTCTTCTGAGATAGTTTTCTTTATAGTTTGTGTGATAGTTAAGTGAAGACTCAATAGATCCCTGGACTGAGAAATCAGTCATATAAACAATCGATAACAATACTTCAATAGTTTTGAAGTACAGTGGTACCTCTACCTAAGAACGCCTCTACTTACAAACATTTCTAGATGAGAATTGGGTGTTCAATATTTTTTTGCCTCTTCTTAAGAACCATTTTCTACTTACAAACCCGACCCTCCGACACTGTAACCGGAAAAGGCAAGGAGAAGCCTCTGTGGGACTGCTCTAGGAATCTCCTGGGAGGAAACAGGGCCAGAAAAGGCAGGGAAACGCCTGTGTGGGGCCTCTCTAGGAATCTCCTGGGAGGAAACAGGACTGGAAAAGGTGGGAGAAGCCTCCATGGGGCCTCTCTAGGAATCTGCAGGGAGGAAACAATTGCACACATTATTTGCTTTTACATTGATTCTTACAACTTTTCTACTTAAGAACCTGGTCATGGAACAAATTAAGTTCGTAAGTGTACCCAGTATACCACAAGGAGTCCTCTGAAATATTGTGTCCACTTAATAAATTTCTGTCATGCTATTGAAAGACTGTTTTCCAGAGTAATCGAAAAAACATGGCCATTCTTTATTATGCTTCATTTCCCTCTCACACTTCTGCAATTGAAAACAGGGTCTTCAGGAGAAATGACTCCAAAAAAAGAGGTGAACTATCTTAAGCTACCAGATGTGGCCTACAAAAATCTGGGTAACGTCTATCAGGGGTGTCAAAAGCGCAGCCTGTGGGCTGATTGCGTCACATATTAGCCACGCCCATCCCAGCTCTGCAAGATACATCACCTGACTTTGAGTTTGATACCTGTGCTCTAGATTTAACAAAAAGAGCATTCAAAGTATTTCCTGCCATCTAATGGTTACTCAGAGTTTTGTGGTCCATGTTTAATAGACTTTCTGTAAAATGTAGCCAACCTTTATTAGTTGGTTGGAAAACTTTTCAGGGCTATAAGATGAAATGAGGCACTGAGATGAAATGTTGCTTTGATTCAGAAGAGGAAGGAAGACGTGAGCCACTACAGAAAAAAACCCACAATTTGAGTCTTTGGAAAGTAGAAAGCATGAGAAAGAAAGCAACTTCAGTTTGATGGGGTTTATATATAAGTTGAAATAGGCAAGAGATTTCACAAGGTTTCTAGATTTTGATATAATATCCTAATTATATTAAAATACATTCCAAAGCTCCTAAAAACTCCTGCCTTTGCCTATCTGAAAGTGCTGACTATTACAAGTAATATTGTATAAGCCCAGGCTGTTCCTGCAATGCTGAGTGTCTTTGCTGTTCTGTCATTTTTAAAATTCGAGGTTGTGTGTATATTTTATTGATAGAGTAAACTTAGGAAATAGGCATTAGAAAATACAAGGATAAGACCCTGTTTGGTATAATGGCATGTGTTCTGTCGGGCTCTCTGGTAGAATCCTCCCAAAAATTCACAGGTACAAATTTCAGACACACACACGTTTGAAAATTAAAAACAATGTTCTTTATAATGAAAATTCACTTAAACCAAGCCCTCTTTTGGTATAGCAAAGAGCACTCGTCTCCAAACAAACTGGTAATTTGTACAAGTCCCTTATCAGTTCTGTGATACTTAGCTTGCAGCTGTGAGGCAATTCACAGTCCTTCTTCTTTCACAAAGTGAAACACACGTTGCTCTGGTTTAGTTTCAAAGTGGGGAAAAATCAGCACACAAAAAGTCAAAGTCATTAAAGCAGTCATGAAACACAACGATCAGATAATCCTCCACAATGGCCAAACCCACAGGCTGCTATTTATAGCAGCCTCACTAATTACCACAGCCCCACCCAACCACAGGTGGCCTCATTTTCTTTGATAATAATCTCTCAGTTTTTGTTGCCTATGCATCGCTCTCCGCATGCGTGGCTGTATCATTAACTCTTGTTCTGAATCCAAGGAGGAGCTAGATAATTGATCTCCTTCTGAGCTGTCTGCCCCACTCTCCTCCTCCCTGTCACTCATGTCTTCTTGGTCAGAGGAGCCTTCATCAGCAGATTCCACCGGGGGGGGCAAAACAGGCCTGCAGCATGTGGATGTCTCCCCCACATCCACAGTCCTTGGGGCAGGAGCAGGGCCAGAGCTAACCACAACAGGCATGATTCCACAACAGATGAATAGAATTAACTATAGTGTCAATTGGAACCATCCTAGACCAAACCAAGTTCAAAAATACTAAGGAAATTTTAGAAGCCTAGCACTCTTGACAAATTAGCCATCAATCTATGCAAAAGACAAACAACAATCCAAAAAAGGAACAAAAAGACTAAAACCACCACCCAGCTGAGCATAGATTAACTCCAATATTAACATCAGACATCAATCAAGTAATACTTGATTAAGGGGCGTGCATAAGTGCACCTTTGTGCCTACCGTTCCTGTCCTAATGTCTTTTTTTATCTTTTCTATCTCTACTTTATACTTATATTATGTTAAACATACTACAATACAATACTATATTTGTATGACAAAATAAATAAGTAAATAAATACTCAATGAAGAAACTGCCAAATAAGCCAACAGTAAACAGCTCAACCAAATAATCTCTACAGCCACCCAAACCAACACTGACAGGGCAAGCCACTAGAATACAACTTAGAGCAAACCCCACACCTTACTAAAATCACTACCAGTCAATTGCAAAAGGTAGCTTTACTTCAAGCAGCTACATTCTGCAAAGCTATTTTTAATATTATTAAACTACAAATTTTACTTATACCAGGTCCTTGGTAAGGACATAATGGTTGGACAAAAATGCCAAGCCCAGCTGAAATATCTAGATGACTGTGCAACCAAGCCTCCTCCTCCTCCTCCTCCTCCTCCTCATCACCACCACCATCATTATTGTTTAAGCAGCCCTTTCTCTAGCCTTCCTTCATATAATACACCATACTTGCATAATTTCAGACAATCTTCATGAATTAAAATGGGAGGAATGGAGTGCAGTGAAAAAAGTAAAAATGGCAGGCTTAACTGCACAAGCAAATTTGCCATCTTAACTCTTTATATTTTCCCCAACAGATGCCCCTGATTATCATCTAATATACCCAGGGGAAAGTGCCTTAATTAATGAATCCATTAACTTTTTTTAAATGAAAAAGAAGAGTAAGATACGGGGGAAACCATACAGACCATGACAGAGCTCACATCTGGGGAAACCCCTATATCTTCCCTGATGTCTGAACTGCCCTCCCAGTGCCACCTGATACCCTGGCTTGGCATGTGTCAGGCAACCAAATAATCCAGTTGCTTAGAAACCTTTTGGGTGGTTTCCCCCTCCATACACCTCTGCCTCAGGAGCATACACCTAAGAAGTTTGCATATGATTGACAGACTAGGATCATGTCTACACTGAGACCAGCTCCCATCCTCACTGAAGGGCCAGAATCAGGAAAAAAAATGGAAAGATAAAGACAAAAATAGGAAAAGGAGCAGTGAAGTGCTTTCCGTTTGCCAAACTTTTCAGTAAAACCTTAACTTTCAAAGTACCAGGAAAGGAACTTCTTCTTCCTCCCTGCTGCTATAAGGCTCCCTGGCCCAGCAGCTAACCAACTAAGCCAGCAAAATGCAAAGCAGCAAGCCCCCAGGAGGTAAGACCTTTTTCTGCTGACTCCTTCAAGTATCAACATGTTAATCTCATTTTAGAAGTGATCTAACTAGCGTGCAAGGCTAGCCTGTTCATCAAGCAAAGTGATTCATCAGCCTCCAGTGGCAGTTCCATGGGGCAATGGAATGGAGAGGAGCCCCAGGTGCTTACTGCATCCAAGAACTACTTCTCAGTTTGGAGAACATGCAGGGGCAGCCAGTTCTCTGGTGCCTTTCACATAAGGTTCTTCAGATAGCCAGTTCCAGTTCCTCACTGGGGCCTAGACTTATGACATATATCTATGCTTCTCCCTGCTGTACTGGAAGGCTACCAAATTTTTTACTACCACACTGTGGTTATGGCTTATGCAAGACGCCTTGCATTTTCTTTCAATACCTTTCAGTGCAAATTGGGTGCCCTGGGGTAGAGCTCCATTTTCGCTACCCCACTGCCTTCTCCCCCATCCGGGCAGTATATCCCACCCCTGACTATATAGTACATTGTACTGTAGTCTCATGCTAGAATATGGCTCATACATAATGTTTTAAATTGTGTTTATACAGAAAGAGCATATCACATGACCAGAGAGACCAACAAATGGCCATAGGTTTGGACTGATTGCAGTGTGCCCAAAATACAGCCATGTGACTGTAGAGGGGGCAGATGTCAGAACTTTGAAACTGAGTCGTGCCTTTCTTTTTTGTAGTCTGTTGTAACTTTGAATTACTATGTAATGAGTTGCAATGAAGGACAGTGGTGGTTACAGAAGAACTCAGGCCAGAGGCCAAGATAAAGAAATTAAACTGAGAACACAAAAGATCAAAAATCAAAGAGGATCAAGGCAAGCCTTATAAAAATATTATTACGAGGAAAATTGAAGAATAGGAATAGCTAAGAAAACAATGCTATCAGACACAGATCAATAAATCAGCTGCTTCAATAATATCTGAAGCAATTCTACAAATTTTAGCTTTGGTTAATCCTTTATGTAATACAGTGGTACCTCAAGATACGAACCCCTCGTCTTACGAACAACTCGAGATACGAACCCGGGGTTCAGAAAAAAATTGCCTCTTCTTACGAACTTTTTTCGTGTTATGAACGCCAAACCCGAACTTCCGGGTTCGGCGTTTGGGAGGCTGCTGGGAAGCCCCCCCGCTGTTTTAAAAGGTGACAGCCGGGCGGCGGGGCTTCCCAGCAGCCTCCGAACGCCGAACGCGGAAGTTTGGATTTGGCGTTCGGCTTTGGGAGGCTGCTGGGAAGCCGCCCCGCTGTTTTAAAAAGTCACAGCCGGGCTGGGGGGGCTTCCCAGCAGCCTCCTGAACCCCGAACTTTTGCCGAACTTCCGGGTTCGGGGTTCGGGAGGCTGCTGGGAAGCCCCCCAGCCCGGCTGTGACCTTTTAAAACAGCCGGGCGGCTTCCCAGCAGCCTCCCGAAGCCGAACGCCAAACCCGAACTTTCGCGTTCGGCGTTCAGCGTTCGGAGGCTGCTGGGAAGCCCCACCGCCCGGCTGTCACCTTTTAAAACAGCCTGGGGGCTTCTCGGCGGCCTCCCGAACGCCGAACCCGGAAGTCCGGGTTTGGCGTTCGGCGTTCGGGAGGTCGCTGAGAAGCCCCCAGGCTGTTTTAAAAGGTGACAGCCGGGCGGCAGGGGTTTTTTGCGGGTTTTTTTTTTTGGTTGCACGGATTAATTGACTTTACATTGTTTCCTATGGGAAAAAATGTTTCGTCTTACGAACCTTTCGTCTTATGAACCTCCCCATGGAACCAATTAGGTTCGTAAGATGAGGTATGACTGTACTTCATAAAGCTGTTTAGTTATAATTGGATGTAAGCTGGTCAAATTTTGGAGCAAAAACCATGCAACTGATTTTTTTCCAGGAGATGTCCATTTCACCTTTCCACTTTCAGAATGTCTTTTTATTTTTTAAAACTTATTAAAACTTATTAAAGTATAAAATACAAATGGAAATGTAAATAGTTAGAAAATGGGGAAGGGAAAAGAAGAAAAAAGAAAGGTAGGAGAAAGGTGAAAAGAGGAAATAAAAGCATTGACTTCTGACTTTTTTCATCTTAGTAGAATAAAATAATAACAATACAGTCTCAACCTTTTACCTTTACATATGAAATAGCCGTTTCTATCATAACAAATTTATGTAATCAGCAAAATATGAATCAACATTTCAAGCACAAAATTTAGAAGTGGTTTCCAAGTAGAATAAAGTTGGATGTATTCTTTTCTTTGATTAGAACAATTATTTTAGCTCCATTTTCAGAATTTCTTTTGTCAAACCAAACAAAAAGAAAACAAACGGGTTTTAGAAAGACCTTTTTAGAGACTCAAAAAGACTAAAATGTTACAATGATAAAAAAAATTGAATATGAAAAGTCAAATGGAAGAAATAATAATAGCAGAAATATTTAAAATCAAGTAATTAAAATTGGACATCATCTGGAAAAGATCATTTTCATGGCTTTTGACTCAAATATCTAACTGGCTCACATTCAATTGTTTAACTAAACAGCTTAATGAAGTATTGAAAAAGGAGACAACAGTGACTAGTTAATAATTGACAAAACTTATCTAATTAAAAAACACCTAGAGAAAGAATAACATCAGAAAAGTATAGATTGACAACATGTTTGCCTGCAATATTTAAATTACTCATTGATATCATAGTGGCAACATCCAAGATTATTTAAAAGAAAATAACATCCATCCAGTAGAACAGAAAGTAAATAAAAGGACAGGGGTGGAATAGAAAGAAAAAAAGACAAAGGTCCAACAGATTAATTCTGATTAATAAAGTGGGAAATTGCAAAAGGCAACACCCCACCCCCCCAATTTACATATGGTCTGAATTGATTATAAAGAAATATTTGATTATAAACAATAATAATTCACCACAATTGTCCACTAAAACATCTGTAAAAGTTACCATGTACTAGTAATAGAAAATTGGTGGCAGAATTTGCAAAATAGTACAAAATAAGTGGGATAAAATACTGTGGAATTTCCCAATTCAAACTGATAAAGTCTCCATTGATAACATCAGATTTAACTGTGGTTGAGAAAAAAGAAATTGTCAATTATTAATGTGGCAATACCAGGGGATAGTAGAATAAAAGACATGGAATTGGATAGGATCAGAAATTATCAAGATCTGGAAATTCAAGTTGAAAGATTATGGCATAAACCAGCTATGCCATACTGGGTACCATACACAGGATGCCATATCAAAAAAAAAAAAAAGTCTTACACAGCACTTCTGTGCATTGACAAAATTTCCATCTGTCAATTACAAAATGCCAGAATACTTGGATCTGCACACAGTAATATATTACAATATTCTAGCTTCTTGAGAAGAAATATGTTGTGTACCTGGCCCTGGACTCAGGTTGCTGCTGCTTAATGCCAGGTCGGTGGTAAATAAAGCTCTCCTCATCCGGGACCTGATCCTGGATGAGGAGGCCGACCTGGCTTGTATTACTGAAACCTGACTGGGCCCGGAGGGAGGTGTTCCTCTCTCTGAAATTTGCCCAGTCGGGTTTCAGATATGGCATCAACCTCGACCCCAGGGAAGGGGGGGAGTAGTGGCTATTATAGCCAGGGAGAGCCTTTGCCTGCGTGGGCTCATTGCTCTGGAAATTGCGGGTTGCGAGTCTCTCTTGCTGAAGTTGGACTTAGGGGTTCAGGTGGGCTTATTTCTCACGTACCTGCCTCCCAGCTGCGTGTCAAAAGCCCTGCCTGTGCTACTCGAGGAGGTAGACGGGTTGGCGGTGGAGTTCCCTGGACTCATTGTCCTGGGGGACTTCAACCTGCCGTCACTCGGCGAAACCTCTGGGTTGGCACAGGAGTTCATGGCCACCATGACAGCCATGGACCTGACTCAAGTAGTACAGGGTCCGACTCACGAGGGAGGGCACGCACCTGACATGGTATTCCTTTCCGAGCAATTGAGTAATGGTCTGAGACTAAGGGGCTTAGAAGCATTGCCTTTGTCATGGTCAGACCATTTCCTACTATGGCTTGACTTCCTGGCTCCAATCCTTCCCCGCAGGGAGGCGGAACCAATGAAGATGTTCCGCCCCAGACGCCTGATGGACCCAGAGGGCTTTCAGACGGCGCTTGGGGTTATTCCAGAGGCACTCATCCACAGTTCGGCGGAGTCTCTTGCGGAGGCCTGGAATACGGCTGCTGCGGAGGCTCTTGACCGGATTGCGCCTTTGCGACCTCTCAGTGGCGCTAGACCCCGTAGAGCCCCATGGTTCAACGAGGAGCTCCGGGAGTTGAAACGCCAAAAGAGACGTCTAGAGAAGCGATGGAGGAAGAGTAGGTCTGAATCTGATCGAACACTTGTAAGAGCTTTTATTAAGACTTACAAAGTGGCGCTCAAGGCGGCAAGATGCGCGTACCATGCCACCTTGATTGCATCAGCAGAATCCCACCCGGCCGCTCTGTTTAGGGTGACCCGCTCCCTTCTTAACCAGTGGGGAGTTGGGGAGCCCTTGCAGAGTAGTGCCGTTTTTCGCTGATAAAGTCGCTCAGATCCGGGCCGACCTCGACTCCAATTGTAAAACAGAGTCGACTGACAACGAGTCAGTCGAGGTGACTGGGGCACGTACTTGTTCACCTGTCTGGGAAGAGTTTGATCTGGTAACACCTGATGAAGTGGACAAGGCCATTGGAGCTGTGAGTTCTGCCACCTGTTTACTGGATCCGTGTCCCTCCTGGTTGGTCTCGGCCAGCAGGGAGGTGACACGGAGCTGGGCCCAGGAGATTACCAACGCTTCCTTGGGGAGGGGAGTTTTTCCATCACTCTATAAAGAAGCGCTTGTGCGCCCCCTCCTCAAGAAGCCCTCCCTGGACCCAGCCGTACTTAACAACTATCGTCCAGTCTCCAACCTTCCCTTTATGGGGAAGGTTGTCGAGAAGGTGGTGGCGCTCCAGCTCCAGCGGTCCTTGGAAGAAGCTGATTATCTAGGTCCCCAGCAGTCGGGTTTCAGGCCCGGTTACAGCACGGAAACCGCTTTGGTCGCGTTGATGGATGATCTCTGGCGGGCCCGGGACAGGGGTTTATCCGCTGTCCTGGTGCTCCTCGATCTCTCAGCGGCTTTCGACACCATCGACCATGGTATCCTTCTGCACCGGTTGGAGGGGCTGGGGGTGGGAGGCACTGTTCTTCTGTGGTTCTCCTCCTACCTCTCTGGCCAGTCGCAGTCGGTGTTAGTGGGGGGTCAGAGGTCGGCTCCGAGGTCTCTCCCTTGTGGGGTGCCTCAGGGGTCGGTCCTCTCCCCCTTGCTATTTAACATCTACATGAAACCGCTGGGTGAGATCATCCAAGGACATGGGGTGAGGTATCATCAATATGCCGATGATACCCAGCTTTACATCTCCACCCCATGCCCAGTCAATGAAGCGGTGGAAGTGATGTGCCGGTGCCTGGAGGCTGTTGGGACCTGGATGGGTGTCAACAGACTCAAGCTCAACCCGGATAAGACGGAGTGGCTGTGGGTTTTGCCTCCCAAGGACAATTCCATCTGTCCGTCCATTACCCTGGGGGGGGAATTATTGACCCCCTCAGAGAGGGTCCGCAACTTGGGCGTCCTCCTCGATCCACAGCTCACATTAGAAAACCATCTCTCAGCTGTGGCGAGGGGGGCATTTGCCCAGGTTCACCTGGTGCACCAGTTACGGCCCTATCTGGACCGGGATTCATTGTTCACAGTCACTCACGCCCTCATCACCTCGAGATTCGACTACTGTAACGCTCTCTACATGGGGCTACCTTTGAAAAGTGTTCGGAAACTTCAGATCGTGCAGAATGCAGCTGCGAGAGCAGTCATGGGCTTACCTAGGTATGCCCATGTTTCACCATCACTCCGCAGTCTGCATTGGCTGCCGATCAATTTCCAGTCACAATTCAAAGTGTTGGTTATGACCTTTAAAGCCCTTCATGGCATCGGACCAGAATATCTCCGAGACCGCCTTCTGCCGCACGAATCCCAGCGACCGATTAGGTCCCACAGAGTGGGCCTTCTCCGGGTCCCGTCAACTAAACAATGTCGGTTGGCGGGCCCCAGGGGAAGAGCCTTCTCTGTGGCGGCCCCGGCCCTCTGGAACCAACTCCCCCCGGAGATTAGAACTGCCCCTACTCTCCCTGCCTTCCGTAAAGCTCTTAAAACCCACCTTTGTCGTCAGGCATGGGGGAACTGAAACACCTCCCCCGGCCACGTACAATTTATGTATGGTATGTTTGTGTGTGTGCTTGTTAATATAGTGGGGTTCTTTTTAAAACTATTTTAAATACTTAAATTTATTGAATTTATTTGGATTTGTACGATTGTTTATATTTTTTGTTGTGAGCCGCCCCGAGTTCGCGGAGAGGGGTGGCATACAAATCTAAATAATAAATAAATAAATAAAATAAATAAATAAACATCAACTAACGAACTTGCAGCTATGATTTCACATGTTCTGTGTATAATAATTGCAATAATCATCTGATAAGCTATTCCAGTGGTGGGTTGCTTCCAGTTTCACCTGGTTTGGAGAACCAGTAGCGGCGGCAGCAGGAGGCTCCACCCACCCACTCAGGATGCTTCTGCACATGCGTGCACGAACTGGTAGCAACGGGATTTACAACCCATTATTGGCTGCAATAGGGTCTGCTCAGGACAGTCATTTGCCCCCATAACATGTCTGTACCTATGACTATCATTAAGTGTTGTACCTCATGATTCTTGACAAATGTATCTTTTCTTTTATGTATACTGAGAGCATATGCACCAAAGACAAATTCCTTGTGTATCCAATCATACTTGAACAATGAACTATTCTATTTTATTCTATTCTATTCTATTCTATGCTATGCTATGCTATGCTATGCTATGCTATGCTACTCTACTCTACTCTACTCTATTCTATTCCTTTCTATTTTATTCTATTCTATTCTACCTTGCTAAAATATGTGATTCAAGAGCAAACAACAAGATACAAAGCTCACCAGAAAGTTTGACTCCAGTTATGCAAACTCAGCAGTGAGAGTATTTAAGTCTCCATAGGAACAATTGGCTTTTGCTAGAAGCAACTTTACAGGATCTGGCTTATTTATCCTGACATTTGGAACCTAGTCACCCCTGCTTGTTGATCAAGCATGACCTCATTTCCCCCTTAATCTGGCATTGTAAATCTTCAGCTTGACTTTGAACTGCTCAATTTGGAAACTTGCCTTGGTTCACTATGTCTTATCTTCACTTGTTTCCTGCCACCGTATAGTTGGGATTTACAGAAGCAAGTCTCTCCATTAACCTTCCATGTGTCTACGGAGTCTACGGAGAGGGGTGGCATACAAATCCAATAAAATGAATGAATGAATGAATGAATGAATGAATGAATGAATGAATGAATGAACGAACTGTATCTGGCTTCTCAAGGGGTACTTAAAAAGCTAAGATAGGAAAAAACCTGTATGGAAAAACTCCATGTCAAATGGAATTGCTGATCAATATTGTTCATATAAACAATTAAGATATTGCAATGAAGTTTGAACTATACATATGTCCCAACATCACAATCTATAAGGGATAAATAATGAAAACCAAAGTTGCCCAATGGAAATAATATTAGGAGTCTGAATTAAGATGGTCACTAGAAATGCCTGGACATCCTTCAAGCTGATAACATCAAACACATTGAAGTCAAGAATATTAAAAGTGAATACATCAACAGAGTGAAGAAAATCTTAAAGTCCAAACTCAGGGTAGGAAATCAAGGCAAGTAATATATGGGCAATTATAGTCTTTAGATACACAGCTGGAATAGTGGGATAGATTGAAGTGAATAGAAACCTTGGATAGAAAGTCCAGGAATAATAATAATAATAATAATAATAATAATAATAATAATAATAATAATAATAACAACAACAACAACAACAACAACAACAACAACATTTATTTATAATGCCCTTTTAACAAAGGGCATGACAGCAAACTATATACAACTAACAAGGAGAGACAGTAGGCAATACATACACTTAGCTTGCAATTATTTATTCATGCAGGACATTCCCAGACTCAACTTACCCAAAATATTTGTGGCCATAGAGCAATCATAGACTATTGAAGAAGAAAATCAGTCATTGGAAGACTAACTAAATGACAGTGAAGAAGATATATGGAAGCTAATATACCATAAAGTACTGGTACTTTATTGAGTATTGGAAGCTGTCTTACAAGAAAGATTAAATCAAGAATAGAAAATGGACATGGCAAGGCAACATATTACATGATCTGTACATAATAAAAACCAACAACCAAAGCATACTACAACAAGGTCTGGTAAAGGCCAAAAGCAGAAAAATTGAAGAAAAAGAAGTCTAATTTTGGGGGCAGAGCACCAAATGCATACAAAGCCAGAATCAAGTAGACAGACAGCAAATTGTCTCTGCAAACAAGACAAAAAAACAATAGACCATCTACTGGTAGTTGTCTACAGCAAGAAGATTGCAAAGACTGATTAGAAACAACGGCATGACAAAGTAATAATAACAGTGCTTTAGAATATCTACAAGAAATACCACCTGCCTATAATGCAAATGCAAAACAAAAGCATTTCACCCCAGGAATAATTTATTATCATTCATTCATTCATTCATTCATTCATTCATTCATTCATTCATTCATTCATTCACTCACTCACTCACTCATTCATTCATTTCATCAAGCATGTATTAGATAACAAATATAAGTATAAACATGATTATGAATAAATGAAGTGGATACAAATAAAAGGGAATATTAGGACAGTGATAGTAGGCACACTGGTGTGCTTATGCATGCCCCTTAAAGACTTCTAAGGAATGGGATAAGGTTGACAGTAGACAGTCTAAGATTAAAGTTTTGTGGTTTTGAGGTTTGAGGAAGAAACCACAGAGTCAGATAGTACATTCCAGGCATTTACAAGTCTGTTATTGAAATCATATTTTCTGCAATCAAGTTTGGAGTGGTTTACCATAAATCTATTGTGGGCTAGTGTATTGTTTTGGTTGAAGCTGAAGTAATCATTGACAGGTAGGAAATTTTACCAGATAATTTTATGTACTATGCTTAGGTCAGATTGGAGATGGCAAAGTTCTAAATTGTCTAAGATCCAAATTTAAAGTCTGGTGGCATAAGATATTCTGTTATGATCAGAAGAGTAGAAGACTCTTTTTGTGAAATATCTCTGGACTTGTTTGATTGTATTAATGTCTAATATGCAGTGTAGGTTCCAGAGAGATGAGGTGTATTAAAAAATTGGTCTAGAAAAAGTTTTGTATGCCCTAATTTGCAGCTCAAGAGAAGAAGCTATGCAAGATTAAGTTAACAACTCTTAATACCTTTTTTTTTTTTGCAATGCTGCTGCAGTGAGCTCTGGCACTTAGATAATTTGAGATGAGTACTCCAAGATCCTTGACAGAGTGAAGGTTATCTATGAAGCCATATCTGCCCTGGTTGTATTTCGTGTTTTGATATTTTTTTTTTTGCCAATGTGTAAGATGGAGCATTTGTTGGTTGAGATTTGTTTGACCATTCTGACACATAGTCAAGGTCTTTTTGTAGGGTAGCAACATTATCAGTGGTTTTACATGATCAGCAAAGAGAATGCAGTTGCTTATAATATGATATAATATGATTGCAAAAGTCATTTATGTAAAGTATAGAGTGTGGGTCCTAGAATGCTACCTTGGGGGACACCACAGTTAACAAATGCAGGGTTTGATAGGGTGTTCCCTATTTGGACTACTTGTTGCCTGTTTGATAGGAACGCAGCTATCCACTTATGCAGGGAACTGCAAATGCCATAAGATTTTAGTCCTATAAATAGTTTGTCTTGTACCACTGAATTAAAGGCTTTACAGAATTTTTATAATTAATTCCAAAATCTTATTTCAAATCCATCTATACTTTTAGTCTGTGTTTAATATTCCATAATCAAGATTCTAAACAGCTTTTTCCCTCTTTATTCTCATAGGAAAAAACCCTTAAACTTATATTTAAACTTTCTTTTGCTATGGATTGAAGAAAATTTACCCTATGCTGTAAAACCTGTCAATCCAAAGTACCTAATAACTGAAAAGCAGTTAACAAATAATTTGCAAATGTGATTAGAAAGGAAGTAAAGAACCAAATTTGCTTTTGAAGGTGCTGGCCACTGTTTAAGCAAACAAAATGGCTTTCCATTTTCTCCCAGAGCTCTAAACCTCTAAACCTGAGTGATGGTGGCAGTATTATAGACTATTTCTGCTGACTGCTAACTGTCAGCAGTTCAGCAGTGATGCTCACTGACTTAAAGTTGAGCCTTCCATCCTTCTGAGGTCAGTAAAATGAGGACCCATATTGTTGGGAGCAATATATTGACTCTGTAAACTGCTTAGAGCACTGTGAAAGGGTATATATGTCTAAGCGCTATTGCAATTGCTGAACCTATTGAAATCAATATTGCAATAACCTGAATGAAAAGCAATTTATAGGCAATCTCAGAGATGAAGATAAGGTAATCCAGAGATGAATTACAAAAAACTGATCTAGTTGGTGGCTTTTAATTCTGTTGCAGTTATCAGCTAGCTTTTAGCAGAGCTATCTTCAGTTAGCAATTTCTTTCCTGAAAGTCCCTAACCAATTTCATTTCTTTAGATAAGTATTCATTTTATGAGAAACATTCAACAGACCACATATTATTGATTGCCAATGAGCAGTTACACATGAAGTAAACAAAGTCCTTCCTTTTCCCAGGTTTTCACTGTTGTAATAGTAATAGTTGTAATAATTTGTCTTGGGCAAAACATATAGAGTTTGACTGAATGTAAGAGCATCCATGTTTGAATATAAATTAACTCTTGAATCTCACTGAGATTTCACTGAATATAATAAATGACTCCTTACTGAATGGCTAACAATAAACTTAACAAAATGTTATGGTAGAATGATCTATTCATTTGTAAACATGACTACTGAAAGATGTTACATCAGAATGAACAGGAACAGAACAGAACAGAACAGAAAGTATTCTACTCCAGATTAGTTTTTGTTGTGACAAATGTGGCCATAGAACGGCTGGAAGGATACGATCAATGAGACCCAGCAGTCAACAACCAACCTGCTCGTTCTGATGGATGAAGGTATTATGAAAGACTAGTATCTGAAGATAATGTTCCTGAGACCAAAGAAAACAATTTGTCCCAAGGACTCCTTTCAACACAACGAGTAAGATTCTAATAACGTCTGAATTTAGACTCATTGAAAATTATTGGTCAGAGTCCAGCATGTTATTCTACTGAATAGTATAATATAGAGGGGAAAACAGCTAGTTATTTTAGTTGCCATTCCTCTCTCCATTCAACTTGCTCTCCAGCAATATACCATAGATCTAAACTTCTTTCCATTGGCTTTCATCTTGAGAGGTAGGGATCTATTTAGTTGACTACCTGTGGAAAGGGTAGATCACCTTGATTTTCAATGTTAGTTCTTCTGGAATAGAAACAATTCCTTGTCTAATTGAACAATAATTAAGGAAGCATTTTAACTAGTATTTTGCTAGTGTGAAGCATCCTTTTATTTATTTGATCATTTGATTTATTACCTACTGCAATCCAAAAGGTCATCACTCATGCGATGCATGAGTAAGAACTCAGGAGGGTAAACCACCGTCTGCAATCAAGGTGAATAAGCCAGAGTAAAATAAGGTAAAGTAGGGGTTGGGAAGAGACATGTTTCTATTGCAGCTCTGTTAAAATATTGATGATGGCTTGCTCACCCTGATTCTACACTGAATGATCCAAGGACAGGAGGGATTTTGTCATTCAACCTCCACTGGCAAATTGCATTCATCTATGCACCATGGGAGCAGAAACACTATGTGGAAGATGGTGGGAATAAATGAAAATTGGTGAGTAAGATTAGATAATTCTCTTTCATTGATACACTTAATTGATTACCTATGATGTTATTTTCTAGAACTAAGTTACATTAATAGAGGACACAATCTTATTAGAATGGAAGAACAATAAAACATATTCTTAGCAGGTCCTATTAAGAAATAATTGCCTCCCTGTTTACCCCACCAAGAAACCAACGTAAATGACTGTGGCTATCCCTGGACACTTAGTGCTAGTTAAGGAGCTATTAGTTGAAGCTTGAAATCTATAAAGTTTTGTCAAAATGCATCCAGCTGCATCATTTGGCTGATGTGCCCACTTGAGACAAAGATCCTAAACTGGCTTAAAATAAGCCAATTCAATATGCACAACATATTTGCATATCTAAATAATTTGCATTTTTAACTCAATTTTTCCTTTAGTTTGATCCTTGTTACTATATACTACAGGTCCATAGTCTTTATTGTATTATGTATTTGAGTAACATCCACAATCATTCAGGTTCTTAACTCAAGTCATGTTATAAAATGCTTATAAAATACATTATGAAATACTAATAAACAAGCAAGGGAACATTATACATCCTTCTTTGACTCCCTGCCATTTGTTAAACATATCTTTTATGTTTATTACGTGCTTTATTTCCATTTATTAAGCAACAGCTTTCAAGTCCACATTCATGCCAAATGTGCCACAATTCAAGGTTATTCACTTTATCATATACTTTTTCTAAATCAGTAATCATATAATAAATATGCAGTAAGTATATACCTTTCTTTTTTTCTTTTTACTACTGAAAAGAAAGACATAAAAAGGCTCAGGTAATTTATGTATGTATGTATGTATGTATGTATGTATGTATGTATGTATGTATGTATTTTTTATTTTTTTATTTTTTTATTTTTTTATTTTTTTATTTTTTTATTTAATTTATTTGCTGCCCTTCTCCGAGGGAGAGATAGAGAGATAGTTTGGCAGCACCTGGCTGCCTTGAACAATTTGACAAGATAATACAGTGGTACCTCATCTTATGAACTTAATTGGTTCCGGGACGAGTTCATAAGGTGAAAGGTTCGTAAGATGAAACAATGTTTCCCATATGAATCAATGGAAAAGCGAATAATGCATGCAAGCCCAAAACTCACCCCCTTTGCCCATTACTCCCGGCATTTAGATCCTTGTTTGGGGCAGGTGGCAGAAGGGGTGGGGTGGATGTGACATTCATGGCACTGCTGCTGCTTCTCAAAGGGAAACCGCCGCTGCTGCCGCCACTATCCTCTTGTCCTGGCCAGAGGGATGGAATCCGCTGGGATGTGGCAGCCCCACCCTTTGAGAGGGCAGGGTTGGAGCAGAGGGACGGCTGCGGGAGGCCCCATGCATTGTTTGGGAGCTCAGTGCCAGGGCTGTCAGCGAAGGGGCTGGCTCGGCGAAAGCGCTCCCAGCGAAGGGGCTGTGGGATGGGTTTTCTCCGAGCGCTTCGGGAATGCCTGCCCTGCCACTCTTGCAGCCCCTTCGCTGGGAACACTTTCGTCCAGGGCTGTCAGCGAAGGGGCTGCAGGAGAGGCAGTGTAGGCATTCCCAAAGCTCTCGGAGAAAGCGCTCTCGTAGCCGTTTTGCTGGGAGAGCTTTCTCAGAGTGCTTCGGGAATGCCTGCCCCACCCCTCTCGCAGCCCCTTTGCTGGAAGCGCTGTCAATGAAGGGGCTTGAAGCTGCCTGCCAGGATCCTCACTAGTGGCCAGAGTAGGAGGAGGAAAAGCCACAGCCCCCACCGCTGCTACAGCCACTAATGTGGGAGGAGCCGTGCCCCAAGGCGGGAGGTGGAGGAGGAGAAAGCCGGAGAGAGGGGCGGATCGGGCAGGTAGGGGGCAGTGGCAGGAGGCCAGGGGTGTGAGGGAGCAGAGACAGGTTAGGGGCCACACAGGAGGCGCATAAACTTTTGCAAACTTTGGAGCCAGGCCACTTCGCTGGGAGCGCTTTTGCCGAGTGCTTCGGAAATGCCTGGCCCACCCCTCTTGCAGCCTCTTTGCTGAGAGCCCTGGACGAAAGGACTCCCAGCAAAGGGGCTACGAGAGGGGCAGGGCAGACATTCCCAAAGTGCTCAGAGAAAGCGCTCCCAGCGAAGCGGCTGTGAGAGCACTTTCCCCAAGTGCTTTGGGAAAGCCTGCCTTTCCCCTCTCACAGACCCTTTGCTGACAGCCCTGGATGAAAGCACTCCCAGTGAAGGGGCTGTGAGAGGGGCACAGCGGACATTTCCGAAGCACTTGGGGAAAGTGCTCTTGCAGCCGCTTTACTGGGAGCACTTTCGCCGAGCACTTCGGGAACACCTGCCCCACCCCTTTCACAGCCCCTTCACTGGGAGCTCTGTCAGCAAAGGGTCTGAAAGAGGGCCACTTGAAGCTGCCCACCAGGATCCTCACTAGCAGCCGGAGGAGGAGGAGGAGGAGAAGCCACAGCTGCCACCGCTGCGGCAGCCACCACTACGGGAGGAGCTGTGCCCAAAGGAAGGAGGTGGAGGAGGAGAAAGCCAGAGAGACAGGCGGATCAGGTGGGTGGGGGAAAGTGGTGGGAGGCCAGGGGTGTGAGGGGGCTGGAGACGGGCGAGGGGGCCTGGACTCCCATGCCCAAACATGGCCTCCTTCCCTGCTGAGCCTCTCAGCCGCAGAGGAGGTATGGAAACTTTTGCAAACTTCGGAGCCCAGCACGGCTCCTCCCACAGCAGTGGCTGCAGCGGCTTCTTCTCATCCGAACAGGCGGCGGCTCCTAAATGGGCTCCAGGTTCAGGCACAGCTTTCCCCCCACCCGCTGAATCCCAGCGGGGGATGTAATCAAATGGGAAATCCCAGCGGTGACAGTCACAAGGCAGGGGAATCCCTGCGGCAGTCAGAGAGTGCACACGCAGTACGAGAGTGCATGCGCAGTAAGAGAACCCATGCACCCAGACTCGGGTTCGTAAGACGAAAATGGTTCTTAAGACAAGGCAAACAAATCGTAAACCCCGGGTTCGTATCACGAAAAGTTCGTATAAAGGGGAGTTCGTAAGATAGGCATCACTGTATTTTCTTTCTTTCTTTCTTTCTTTTTCTTTCTTTCTTTCCTTTTCTCTCTCTCTCTCTTCCCTTCTTCCTTCCTTCCTTCCTTCCTTTCTTTTTTATTTCTTTCTGTCTTTCTTTCTTTCTTTCTATCTTTCTTTCTTGGAACTGACATATTGCCAAATATTGGGAAAAATGGTAAATATTTCTTTCTTCAGAAAAAGAAAGAACCCATAGATTGGTAAAATTAATCTCAATATAAGGCAAAACTTTGGAACAGATTATTAAGCATCATTGCTTGGCAGGAACAAGAATGCAGTTATCATGAACAAATCACAACATGTTTATCTAATCTAGATAAATAGATTATAGAATGACCCATTTAGCAAACAATATGTATGTGATAGACCTAGTATACTTTTAGCAAAGTATTTGACAAAATCTCCCTAATCCAAAAGATAACAAAAGGTAGATAAAGAGCTGGTTGTATATTTAAAAATGTATGGCAATAGCTTTGACAAAAAATTGTAAGGAAGTGTTAGGTAATATTCTGCAGGACTTCATTCTGAGCTTATTGACTTGAATGAGGTAGAAAGTATGATGAAATTTCAAATAGGATAAACAGATTGGAAACACTTTTCACTACCCCACTGCGTTCCCCCTTTCTGAGCATTAGCCCACCCCTGCGTATACATATACAAATACATATGCATATGCATATGCAGGGCCGCCATCAGGAATTTTGGGGCCCCATACAGCCTAAGTGTCTGGGGCCCCCCTCCCTTCTTCCTTCCTTCCTTCCTTCCTTCCTTCCTTCCCTTTTTCTTTCTTTTTTCTCTTTTGGTTTTTTTCCCCTTCCTTCCTCTTTCTTTCTTTCTTTCTTTCTTTCTTCTTTTTCTTTCTTTCCTTTTTTCTCTTCTTTTTCTTTTCCCTCCCTCCTCCCTCCCTCCTTCCTTCCTTCCTTCCTTCCTTCCCTTTTAAATTTTCAAACTGTCTTCTTCATATTCCTGGCTGAGGAATTCTGAAAGCTGCAGTCAACTGTCTTCAGCCATTGTCCAGCCCTGTGCTATGGACCCCTCCCTCCACCCCCTGAAGAGGCCGGGGGCTTCTTTCCAAAGCCAGTGGCAGTGATGCCAGAACCCCCTTCCCTGGGGATGGGAGCGGGGGGGGGCTCCACTGGTCTCCCTCGACAAGACCTTCCGCAACACATCAGCCCTGCTGGGCAGGCCTCTTAGCCCCACCAAAGAAATGGGGGTTAAGGAAGACCCCCCACCCCCCACCTTGCCCCAAACACTGGCACTCTGCATAACCCATGCGGGGGCTTTGGCTTCCCCTCTGCAGAACAGAAGCTGGGGACCTCTCCCTCCACACACACCGGATCCCTATGGCCCATCCGAGGGCTCGCAAAATAGGTGTGCCCCCCCACCTGCTTTTCTATCTCTTTCTCTCTCTCTCTCTCTTTCTCTCCCTCTCTTTTAGTCTCTCTTTCTCTCTCTACTTTTCTTTCTTTTTTTCTTTTTCTCTCCCTTTCTCTCTCTTTTTCTCTTTTTCTCTCCCTTTCTCTCCCTTTCTCTTTATATCTCTTTCTCTCTTTTTTCTCTCTCCCAACCTCTCTCTTTCTCTTTCTATCTCTTTCTCTCCCTCCCTCTCTCTTTCACTTTCTCTACCTCTTTCTCTCCCTCTCTCCCCTTCTCTCTTTCTTTCTCTTTCTCTTTCTCTCCCTCCCCCTCTCTCTTTCTCTTCCTCTTTTTATCTCTCTTTCTCTCTTTTTTCTCTTTTATCTCCCTTTCTCTCTTTCTCTCTCTCTTTCTCTCCCCCTCTCTTTGTCTCTTTCTATCTCTTTCTCTCCCTCCCTCTATCTTTCTCTTTTTATCTCTCTCTTTCTCTTTCTCTCTCTCTCTTTTTCTCTCTCTCTCTTTCTCCCCCTTCTCTCTGAAGTGGGGAGGGCCGGGTTGGCACCAAGGGAGCTCGAGACGGGGTGCAAAAGCAAACTACTCTGCCGGCCCGGGCCCACATCGGAAGGAAGGAATGGTAAAAGGGGCGATCAAGAGAGGAATGGGTGAATGAATGGACGGAGGGTGGGAAGGAAGGAAGGAAAGAGGGAAGGGACAGGAACAGAGGAAGGGTGCAAAGAAAGCAAGGAAAGGTGTGAAAGGGGAGAGTAAGAGAAGAAGGAGTGAAAGAAGGGAATGAGGGAGGAAACAAGGGAGGAAGGAGAAGGAAAGCAAGAAATGGAGGGAGGGAAGGAAGGAAGGAAAGAAAGAAAGAAAGAAAGAAAGAAAGAAAGAAAGAAGGAAGGGACAGGAACAGAGGAAGGAAGCAAGGAAACTTATGAAAGGGGAGAGTAAGAGAGGAAGGACTGAAGGAAGGGAGGGAGGGAAGAAGGTAGGAAGGAGAAAGAAAAGAAGAAATAGAGGAAGGGAAGGTAAAAGAGAGAAAGAAAAAGAGCAAGAAAGAAAGAAAGAGAGAGAGAGAGAAAGAAAGAATTAAAGAGAAATAAAAATAGAGAGGGGGAATGAAAGAAATGGAAGGAGGGAAGGAAGGAGAGAAAGCAAGAGAAAGAAAGAAAGCAAGAGAAAGAAAAAAGAATGAAAGAGCAAGAGAGCAAGAGACAAAGAAAGAAAGAAAGAAAGAAAGAAAGAAAGAAAGAAAGAAAGGCAACTTCAAAGAAAGGCTCACTGAGCATCTCTCACTCTCTCTCTCTTTCTATCCCTCTTTCTTTCCCTCTCTTCCTTTCTATCTCTCCTCTTCCTTTCTCTCTCCTCTCTCTCTCCCTCTCTTTCTACCCTCCTTTCTCTTCCTTCCTTCTCTCCCTCCCTCCCCTCCCTCCCTCCTTCCTTCCTCTCCATTTCTCTTTCCCTCCCTCTCTTTCCCTTTTCTTTCTTTTGGTCCACTTCTCTCTCTCTCAGCTTCTCCACTTGCCTCCCCCTCGCGCCTCGCCCTTCCCACCCGGCCACCCGCGCGCGCTTACCAGCAGCAGGAATTCGAGTAAGCCCAAAAGAAGCCATTGGCTCCAGGCGGCATTCATGCCCCCCCCCCGAACCCCCGGCCCAGCACTTCCGGAAGCCGAAAGGCGCGGCTCTCTTGCCCTTGCAATCCTCGGGGGGACACAAGGCCGGCGGAGAAGCCAGCGGGGCTCAGCCCTCTCCCGGCTTCCCCAATTCCGCTTCCCCAGCAGCGCGGCTTTCTTCCAGAGGGCTGAGCCAACCCCGCGGTCTTTCCTCCTTCCGCGGCTGCCATCGGGGCTCCCTGCCTCCCTGCCGGCCTCCCTGCCTTCTTTCCTTGTGGGGGTGGGAAGAAGGTGTGGGCCGCAGAGGCAGAGTTTGTCTCAATCGGAGTTGGGGAGTTTTTGGCGGGCACCGGGCCCGGGCCCCCCCATTTTCCAATTTGGCCGGGGCCCGGGACGCCGCTACCAGTAATACCCGTCTATCGGCGGCCCTGTGCATATGCATATACATATAAGCAGTGAAGGGCTACCAAAATTTTAACTACCACACTGTGGGCGTGGCTTATGTAGGATGCCCTGCATTTTCTTTCAACTTTCAGTGCAAATTGGTTGCTCTAGGGTAGAACTCCATTTTCACTGCCCCATTGTGTTCCTCCCCATCCAGGCAGCAGCCCACCCCTGCGTATAGGTATACATATACTTATACAAATACATACATGCTCACAAACATAGACACATATATTTCCTGGGCATCATTGACAAATTGGAGGCTATCTAAAGGATATGTTCTAAACTGATAAGAAATCTGTAAAGAACAATGTTGGAGAAGCTTCATCTGGAAAGGAGACAGCTGCAGGGAGACATGATAGTAGTCTGAAGGGCTAATGTTTAGAAGACAGAGTAGTTGATTTTGCGATTCTATGAATATACTGCTATTTTATAATTTGAGACAATAGCAATAGCACTTAGACTATTATACCATTTCACAAAGTTTTACAGCCCTACCTAAGCGGTTATAGAGTCAGCATATTGCCCCCAACCGTCTGGGTCCACATCCTTTCTGCACTAACTCAAATTACTTTATTATGACTCCCTCCCAAGTGCTTCTCCTCCTCAGGAGGCAGGATCCACTTTGCCGGCAGCTTGAAGCTGGCTCTGGGTGGGAGGGGTGGGGGAGACGTCCTGGCTTAGTGCTTTGGGAATCACGGAGCTGCTGATTTGGCTTGGGGGGGGGCAGGGGGAGCAAATCGTGACCCAGGTGCCTGCCCCTCCCTCTCAAGTGCTTCTCCTCAGGAGGCAGGATCCACTTTGCCGGCAGCTTGAAGCCGGCGCTGGGAGGGAGGGGCGGGGGAGACGTCCTGGCTTTGGGAAGCCCAAAGCTGCTGATTTGGCTTAGGGGGGCAGAGGGAGCAACTCCTGACCCAGGGGCCTGTCCCCCTCCCTCCTTCCCTCCCTCCCTCCCAAGCGCTTCTCCTCAGGAAGCAGTATCCACTTTGCCGGCAGCTTGAAGCCGGCGTTGGGAGGGAGGGGTGGGGGAGATGTCCTGGCTTAGTGCTTTGGGAAGCACGGAGCTGCTGATTTGGTTTGGGGGTGCAGGGGGAGTGACTCCTGACCCAGGGGCCTGTCTCCTCCCTCCCTCCCTCCCAAGTGCTTCGCCTCCTCAGGAGGCAGGATCCACTTTGCCAGCAGCTTGAAGCTGGTGCTGGGAGGGAGGGGCGGGGGGAGGTGTCCTGGCTTTGAGCTTTGGGCTTTGGGAAGTCCGGAGCTGCTGATTTGGCTTGGGGGGGGGCAGGAGGAGCGACTCTGGACCCAGGGGCCTGCCCCCTGTGCTTCGTCAAGGAAAACCTTTAGGGAGGGTGGTGCCCTGCCACTTGACAAGCCACAAGGCAGCTTCCTGGCATGTCAATCCATCCAGGAGGCTCCCTCCGGGCAGCCTGCACTTTCCCCCTCTCCTCCCCTCTCGCCCCCAAAAAGGATCAGAATTCCAGCAGTAATGAGGCAAAAGGGGTGATTTTGGGGCTTGCATGCATTAATCGCTTTTCCATTGATTCCTATGGGAAACATTGTTTCATCTTACGAACTTTTCACCTTACAAACCTCATCCCGGAACCAATTAAGTACATAAGACAAGGTAGCATTGTATTAGTCTTTTTTATCTTTTAAAAACTTATCCTTAATTTAAGCATATGCCCACCAATATAATACTATACCTTTTTCATTTAATTCTTGTCTGGTTTTTAAATTAAATGTGTGTCCAATAGATCTTTATATTTTGTTATTTTCTCTAATTGGATTGAATTTGGGTTGCTTCAATAGGTGATATCCAGTTGGGTATTATCTGATAATGATTCTTTTTTTAAATCTCTAACCAAGTTTATAGTAAGAAATTTCTTAATAAATGTTTTTTAAAATATGAATGGGTCTTGTACTTATCATACCATATGTATGCATGCAACCCTAATAGTAAATCATGACCTTCCATTATTAGTGTTCTATTCCTGGATGGCTTATGTGAAGGGTCCTTATTACTCTTTTCCTCAGGCTATATGGACTAACAACTTGCTCCTCCCCCACAAAAGACACCCCTTAACATAGCTAATTTGATCTGTTTGTTTTTAAATGTTTTGAATTCTTCTTCTTCTTCTCCTGTGGCCCAAACACTCTCCTCAACACTCAGTTCATGATTTTACACAGCATCTTGTATCTCATTGTGTATTCTGTGATGTCCCGATATGTGATGAGGCTGGTCTGTTCAATGTTGACCAGTAAAATTTCATCCACGGGTTCAGGGTCCTCCATGAATCCAGGGCCTGGGCAGCGACTGAGTGCGTCTGCACGTCCAGTGCTCTTTCCTGGTCTGTGTTTAAATATGTAACTGTAGCCAACAAGAATATGTACCAATAGGTCAATTGGGATGTCATGTATTGTGGGGTTTGCTGGCTTCTCACAAGAAGACCTAATAGCGGTTTGTGCTCTGTGATGAATTTGAATTTGTGGTATTCATGGAAGTGCTTGCTGCTAGCCCTGCTGCAAATGCTTCCTTGGCTGTAGTTCTGCTCATCTGGAGATAAAGTTGCTGGTGACCCCCAATCTTGCATATATCCTTTCTGACTTTGAGCCCCCTGTTTTGGAAGTGCTCTAGTACATTGTGCAGCTGGGATAATAACTTTTCTTCTGAGTCCCCCAAGATGTGGACGTCATCGAAGTTGGAGACTACTCCAGGGATGCTGTGTAACAGTTATAAGAACATAAGAACATAAGAAGAGCCATGCTGAATCAGGCCAAAGCCAATTGAGTCCAGCATTCTGTGTCACACAGTGACCCACCAATTGTCCATGGGGATCTTGAGCAGAAAGAGAAGGCAAGAGAAGGCAAGCATCATTTCATCATGCTCTAGTATAGTCCCAGGGCCATGCTGATTTCAAATTACAGGTGGTTGCATTAAAAAAAACCTGTGTGTAACTATAATCTGGGCTTCCACTGTGGTTGCATCACAGATAGCTGTTGGCATGCTTGTGCTAGGTTGAGTTTTCCAAAAATCTTTCTGTTGCCCAACAAATGTAATAAATATTGTACAACGTTTATTTGTTTGTTTGTTTGTTTATCTATTTATCTATTTATCTATTTATCTATTTATCTATTTATCTATCTATCTATCTATCTATCTATCTATCTATCTATCTATCTATCTATTTATTTATTTATAGGCCACCCAACTCCTTTCAAACTCTGGGTGGCTCACAACATCGAAAAAGCAATATAAAAGTGCTATTGCTAATTTGTTGTAAGCGGCATAAAATTTGATTGAATTAATGAATAAATGAATGAATGAATGAATGAATGAATGAATGAATAAATAAATAAATAAATAAATAAATAAATAAATAAATAAATAAAGACAGTTTAAAACCGATAAAAAAAACCAACATGTAAGTATTTGACTGCAGGGATTTATTAATGGTCCCTTTGTAATCAGCACATACCATAATTGAAGTCAGTTAGGAGCTTGTCCAGCTTGTCCCCTGATTATAAAACTCATTCCTGATGATCATTGGAGGGACTGATGGCACATAATGCTCATTAAGTGCGGTTTGCAGAGTTGTCCAAGAAATGGTCTCAATGTCTGCTGGTGCTACCATGGTCTGGGCCATCTTGTACATTTGTGGCCCACAATATGTGAGGAAGAGACCCCTCTTCTAGAAGTTGTTTGCCTCCAGGAATATTCAGAAACAAGACATGTAGATTTGCCATTCTTCTGTCTTTGGATCAAAGAAGGATGGAACTGGAGTTGTTTAAAGAGTCATCCTCTAGGTTGACCAGAGCAGGTCAGTGCTTGCTTCAAAAAATGGCCATGGATGCCATGAGGTGCCTTTGTTCTGTAGTCTTTTTCAACAATCATCATTGCCAGTGTTAGATTCAAGTGTAAAATGAAGAGATGAGGCTCAGGAACAATTCAGCACCTTTATTGTCTATTAGTTAGAACTAATACAGGCTTCTGGCAGGTTGTAGAAAAGCTGCTTTTAAGGGCTTCCCTGAAACATGCTAGCCACCAACAGTACTTTATTTCTCCCACTGCTAGGTTAGCCAATCAGTGGTGGCTATGAAAATTCATACTCTGTATGTTAGTACATAACAGAAGCCATTCAGTATTGTTTGTAATAACATTGTTCAAAGAAATTGAATTAGGTTCCTTGCCAGTTAAATAGCATATCACCTAAGCACAGTACCATGTTTGTTTGTTTTTTGCTTCTGGGCTTGCCTTCTTGTCCTATCTGTTTTTAGTTTAGATGGATAAAACTGTTCATCTTTAAGGTGCCACAGAAGTCATTTTTTCTGGTTATTTAGACTCAATTTATCATGAATCTGGAACATGAAGTTTTCTTTCTTCAGCTTCTTTCTTTCTTTGCTAAACTGCAGACTCAGGAAATGAAAATTCTAGCTATGTGTACATGATGTTCTTTAGTCACTTGGTGTTCTTTGATAAGGTATCTCTCTCTCTCTAACATAAACAGAAACAATGTGTCATAATGATCTAATATAGCCTACAGGTTGTTTCAGATCAATCTAATCATCAAAGTAATTGAAATAAATCGAAAGGTTTCTATTTTATATGCATATACCATGTATTTCTCTTATGAGAAGATTTGGAGAATCAGATGCATATCTTGAATTGTTCAATGAAACAACCATTTTAAAAGGCCTTTCTCCTTGTCTAGTACTGGTTGAAAGAAAATAGAAGCTCCAATTTCACTTTTTCCATCTTCAACCTGCCTGTGTAGATTGGAAGGATTTGAAATGAAGTTATAGTGCTTGTAGTGACCATAAGAACATAGACTTCTTTTTGACATTGAAATGTCCTTTTTTAAAAGAAATAATGGAACAATGTTATAATTCAGACAGCAGCTGGATGCAGGATCCAAGGAATCAATAGCTCCTGGAGTAGGGGGAAATCTTGAGATATATGTGATTTTAAAAGCTTTAGAAAAATATTACTTTCTGGATTAAACAGCAAAAAGTTATCAGAAATGATAACTAGATGGATAGTTAAGGATGCAGTGGATGAACTACAAACAGAATTATCTAGATGAGTTTGAAATTAATTTGAATGTGGGTATAATAATAATAACAATTAATTTAATAATAATTTATTAGATTTGTATGCCGCCCCTCTCCGAAGACTCGGCAAGTAATGGGAAGGATGGAGAAAAGGAAGTACTGGACTTTCAAATGAAATTGAATGATGCTTTAATGTCTAAAGGAGATGTACGATTATCAAACCAAAAAATATGAGGATTTTTTTTATTGGACAACATCTTGGGTCTTCAAGGATCTTGAAGGATTTTGTGAGAAGCAACCTCCATCCCCCGCCCCCACAAGAATGAGTTTTGCTTATAGGATTTGTAAAATAGATTTGCTAAATATCTGAAAGATATAATTTTTTTGCGAAGGATAACAAGTGTTGACAAGAAAACAAACAGTGGAAATTCACTTTTGTTCTGTTACTAAAATAACTACCTGGATATGTCCATGAAATCACCAGGAGTCTTGGAGAGGGGCGTGGCCAAGCGCCATGGCACCATGGAGCTCCCCACTCTCTGTAGGGGAATTACAAATCCCTGTCACCTGGGGACCTGGTTCAATGAGAACCAAGTTGAAACTGCTCTGGAGGGACGGTGAAGAAGAGGGACACTATTGGCAATCTGTTTGGGGTTGCCAACGGCACAGATAATTGATTTAGGGTCCTCAACCACTGGCATTGGAAATCGGCTTGCAAAAGCCATTCAAGCCACAGTGGCTATGAAGGGAAAGATCAATTTGTGTTGAAGATTGGAAAACACCTGGAAAGAGGAACAAAGAAAAGTGCTGGAGAGTTAAAGAAGACTAAAAGTTGTACTGGTGAGTTATTTAGCTGAATTGAAGTTTGGGACTTTTTCTTTGCTGATTTCAAATGGGAACAAAAAGATTGGGAAAAAATAAAGACAAAACAGCTACTTAGTGTTCTGTCTGGGTCCCCCCAGACGCCAACACCAACCAAAAAGAGTATCCAGACACACTGGTAAAAAGCAAAGCCAGTTTATATACTGGAAAGCAAACACAAGTAACAAAAACTGTTCTTACAGACAGGAACACTATGAAGCTTCACAGAGGTTTCATGAAGGCCAGGCAATAAAACAGGATTCTTGCTGGCAAAAACAACACTGGAGATAATAAAACCCACGCCTCCCACAAGTCTTTCAGACTTCTAGGCCACAAGCCAAGATCAGAGACGCCAAGAATCGAAGCAAGGTCACAGGACTCCCAGTTGATAACTCTCCACAACACTGTAAGGGTGGGCCTGCCTTTTCAACCCTGCTGAGGAGAACCACACCCAAACCCAGCTGTTGCCAATTCAGGGATGGAAATACCTTTCTAATTGGCCCCTTCTTTGAGCTGCACGTCTCTGCCTCATGTCTATTATAGCCTGTGCGTCTTCATCCAATGAATCCAGGCTACTAGCTGGGGAGAGCCCCCCCCAGGGGTCTCAGGCTGCTCTCCCTCCTCCTCCTCCTGACGTTCCTCTCCCCCGTCTGCTTAGTCCTCCCCCTCCTGGTCACTGTCCTCCTCCTCTGGGCATGGATCCGGCAGAGCTCCAGCCGGTCCCTGAGGAGCCTCAGGCTGAATCACAACACTTAGCAATGAATGTTACAGTGGAAACATATTAAAGAAGGCTGTAAAAGCCCAACTTTTGAAGACTTTTATATTTGATCTTTGAATTAACTTTGAAGTGAATTAATTGATTTAATAAAATTGATTTAACTAAAACCCAACATCTTAATTAAGAGAAATAGAATTGTGGAACTAATGAGGAGTACCACTTGCTGCTTGGAGGAATTACTACAGTGGGAGATTTTTGTGGATGCTTATACAGCTACTGGCCTTGGCCTTTTAAAAAATAAAATAAAATTGACATCTTATCTGTGAATTTGGAATGAACTTCAATTTACTTGAAACTTGAAAGGAAAAATGTTTAAAGAAAATGATTACTTCAGATTATAAACTGATGAACAGTGGCTTTGGCAATATGGCATTAGAAGATGAGGATCTTACAGCATTCTTTAAGGATGATTTTTCAGATTTACAGAGATCCCTTTTGGAGTATGAAGAAAAATTGGAAAAAAGATTAAGGTGAGGATACATGTATCGGGCTAGGCAAATTAGCAGGGGGAAGGGATTAAGAGAAATTGAAGGGATATTTAGGCAATAACTTTGCAACTACCTGAGTTTATACCGACAGGTAATCATCGTTTTATTTGTTATTTTTGTCAAGTACGTATTGGTAGCATACATACTGTAGATATAATGTTGTTTATATACATAAGATGGGTACTAATAAGAGGGAAACATTAGAACAGGGATGGTAGGCACGGTGGTGCACTTATGCATTTTCCTTACTGTCATCTTAGCAATCGGGTGAGGTCCACAGTGGATTGTATACAGGTAGATCGTGATCCGTGTCAGTTCCAATGCAATATTACTGTAGTGCAAAGTGATATCAGGTCACATTTAAAGCAACCCCAATGTTCATTTAATGTGAAGCTAGCACATGCATTATTGAGGCAGTTAGGGTTTTAGATGCTGCTAATCTTTGTGTGTGCAAAATGGAGACAAAGAAAATTCCATCAGGGAAAAATATTGAAGGTCTTAAAAAGTCGAAGATTGTTATTACAATAGAGCATAAATTTGTTATACTTGAGTAACATGAATGTGGTTGCATTGCTTTCTATAATGACTCTGTGACTCAGAAATGAAATCTAATAATAGCGGAAAATAATAGCTGTTTGTAACAACCAAATGATTTCTTCATTGCAAACAAATTCTGCAAACTACCAAAACAATACATACCTACATGGACATCACCAGACAGAACACCTAGAAATCAAGCTGACTCTCTGATTAGTGTAAGGAAAAATTCAGTTATAATAGCAAGAATGTGGCAAGGAGGTATCTATAGACAACATCATACAATGCTCATATGCAAGTCCCAAGCCAAGCTAAAGTGAGAAAACATAAGACAACCAGTATCTATGTTAAGATATTGAGCATAAATCTACTATTGTCTTGGAGAACATCAGAAATTGCTTTGAAGTTCTTCAATCTTATTGATAAGGAATCAGAGGAACTCTGGAATGAAATCAAAGAGGTTGTTAAGGATCAATGGGAAAAGAGAGTGCCAAAGACCAAGAAACAAAGCAAAACAAACAGGATATCAGAATAAATAGAAACTGCCAAAGGAAAAAAGAGAAGCCATAGCCAAGAGAGACAAAGATTTATGAAGAAAATTAACGAAGGATTTCAGAGAGCTGCTAGAAAGCACAAGAAGCAGTATGACATTAATATATGTAATGACATCAAAGACAGAAACAGACATGGAGAAACAAAGTTTTCCAGATGTTCTCCAAATTCAGAAGGAGGTTCCAATTTTGAACTGGTATGCAAAAAAAAATGTCAATGGTAGATAATCAGAAAGAATTTGGAAGCAACTTTTACAACCAATACATTTTATCAATATATTAGTATATTACAATTAATACATTTTATTAGTGAATTAATATTTATTATCACTTTATCTGATGCATGGCTAGACTGATTATTAGGATGAGGAGAGGGAAAGGAAGGGAAGATAGGTTGGTTATGCAGGTAGAGATTACATGAAATACAGAATACAAGTATCTTACAAATTAATAATATCAATTGATAAAAATCCATTGTGTTTATTATGACCTTCTGAGATTATGAAATCGGTGAATTCAATACTACTCAATGGTAAAATACCCTGCTTTTCCAAAAGTCAGTGTGTAGCCTGTTGTAGAATGCCCCGGGAGGTTGAAAGGTTCTGGTATTACTTTACATTGACCCTCTGATGTCAAATTTGTATCCACTAATCTCTTTACACAAAGGTTCTTCCATTTGTCCTAAATAGAATTCAGAGGGCATTGCTGGTAGTGGATGACCTTTGTTACTTCAAAGAAAGAGCATGTGAAGATGCCTTTAATCTTATCCATATACATGTTGGAGCCTGTAATAGTGATTTTAGTGTAGATATGAGGCAAAGTAGACATCTGGATTTGTTGAAGTATCTGGTTCTCATCATTATTGTCCTGTTGTTTCTTGTTACTTATGAAAATCTGCTTTAGGTTGGGTAGCTATCTTTGTTGCTGCAAGTATGGGCCTGCCAGCCAGACCTGAAAATTTGCAGTATCATTGTCCAGTATGGCAATAGTTTATAGATACTACTGGTACTTTTGAGTGGTTTGAGCTGTAAATTGTAAATAACTACCTGTCCTCAATGTGATTGGATGAGGACAATCCTATCTGAATGCTAGCTCCAACCTCTATGGAGAACAAACAGGCTCAGAGACCACCAAGAGCTCCACATTTCAACCTTGAGCTACAAATATTCTTTATGGAAGTACAGTAGGGTAGAAAGAATATTGATGCTATTGAAATATGGTGTTGGAAAGGACTCTTCAAAATATCTAAATAGCCAAAAACAAAGAAAACAGAACCAACAACAACCAACCCAAAACCAAATACATTGAGTTTTCATTTGAGGCACAAATAACTAGGCTCAAATTATCATACTTTGGACATAATATGTGAAGACCTAACAGGATAAATCTATAATAGTGGGATGAGCAGAACAAAGAGAAGAGACTAACTAGCTGTAAGTTGACAATTAAGGCAACATCAATTATGTTGGCAATGGGTGCACCATTGGAAAGCCTGAAAGGCAGAGGAGGGAAGTCGGAAAGTGGGAGAGAAGTAGAAAGAAAGAAGTGGGAAGAGAGGAGTTAGAAGGAGGGGAGTGATATGAAATATGGGGGAGGAAATAGATGGGCAATAAAAGAATAAAAGAAAGTTGCAAAATTCAGATGTTTGGTTTATTGAATAGAAATGTATAAAAGGTATAACTATATCTATATTGTTGATCTATGGTATAGGTATGGGTATACTTAGAGAAAAAAAATTAAAAATCAAGAAAGAAAAAAATGAAGGAAGGAAGGAAGGAAAGTTTGAAGGGCTAATTCATTTATTTATTTATTGGATTTGTATGCCGCCCCTCTCCGTAGACTCCTAAAGATCTGTCTATGTGATCACTAAGAATTATTATGGAGTTAATGACATAAAATCAGCCAATCCCCTCTGTGAATTAGATGACTTTGGAATGGTATTAAATGGTCATCCTGATATTGGTTTCTAGAGGTATGCATCAAAATAATTAGAATTTTAAGTTTCAAAGCCAATTGGATTATTCGACAAACTGAGGAACTATCTGCAGGGAAGAAAACTCCTTTGATTTGGTTGATGACCGTATTTTGGTAATTTAGAGGAAAACCATTATAGCAGCAGGCAGGAGTACTGCATGTGTGACAGGAAAAAGCATTCTGCTTTGGGAAAACTTATCTTAAGGTTCACCACTGTAATTCCAAAGAAGCTAGAATGCCTGTGGTAGGAGATGCCAAGATTAATTTACAATGAAAGGTAAAAATTCCTACTATTCCTGCTTATCTTCGACATAGAGCAGAACTGAAAATCAGTCAGAAATCAGGATGCTGATTACGGCCTTGTGTTAGGTCAGCTTGTATCAGCTAGGTCCAATAAAAAATGTAAACATTTTAACTAGACCTGATTATTTGTCTTTTAAATTTTCAGTTGTGTATGTTGTAAAATGAATTTGAACAATATAGTTGGAAAACCTGCATGTTCAATAAATAAAATTAAAGCCTACAGCAGAGCACAGAATTTGTTATTTTATTTGCAATTTAATTTTACAGAATAGTTTTAATTTCTTTCTTTGGCTGACACTGCTCATATAAGTTAGCACTTGTTTTTACAAATACCTATTGAATAATACGTTGGACTTCTATTAAACTTTCTTCTTTTCATCTGTAAATTAGAGCAATAACCTGTTATTATGACTTCTACTTGATCAAAACCTAATTTTTTTTCTTTTAAAAACTCTTGGGAAATTTTTGGAGGATGGGAAAGCAGAAAAGTGTCTGGCTTCATTCAACATGCATCAGCTGGAAACAAGGGAAGCTAATGATATAGGTTAAAATATTTAAAACTAAAAATTGCTGAAGGCCTTGGAATAACTTTTACTGAGACAAAACCACACCCTAATGTAGCTTCCTTGTTAAGCTTGCTAAATTTTTGCCCCACTAATCCGGACAGTGTAATTTCTGCAATATGCAAATTATTAATTGGTCACTTCCTTACCTTCCCCTGTAAAGCAAGAATATCTAGAAATTGGTTAGGAAGAGTATTGGGGTTTTTTTTAGTTATTGAGCTGTTTGTGTGGAATTCCCTGTGAAAGGAGACTTTTTGAGTTGAACCCTAACCGTGTCTCTAAAACTCTCTTTAGAGTAGAGCTTGTCATATTTTTTTAGAGGTGATGCTGATAAAATATGCCTCATCTCACTTCTCAATACAATCAGTTGCTTGCATGAATAGAAGTTCATGGATGAACTGTATAAGATGTAATAGGAAGACTTCAACAACTCCAATTTGACCAAGTCCTTGATGAATAAACAATTTTATTCATTCACAAGAAGAAGTACTATTTCAAAAATTATTACAGAATGATACCTCTCAATGGTGTATCTCTTCTGCATTACAGTTTTTTTCTGGCTAAACTTTAATACTGACCTAATATAGTTAATAACTATGGACTAGGTATAATTGGGGTGGATTAACTTAATTATACAAATCATCTGTAAAGTGCTCAGATTATTTGGCAAAAGCCTTTCTGAGACTTTAGGTTGGATAATATATATAAAAACCCCCAACTTCTGAATAACAATCGGACCAGATTACTTACTTACACCCACCCTCCTCACCTTCTTCAAGAGTCTGAAGACTCACTTGTGTCGCCAGATTTAGGGCCATTAGACTCTAGTCCCCTGGCCAATGAATGAAATATATGTTTGTTCATTTGGAATGGGAATGATTGATTTTTAATGATATTTGTGTTTTTAGATTAGCTAGTTTTTAAATTTAATTGGATTCGGGACACTTTGTATTGTTTTTTTTATGTGTTGTAAGCGACCCCAAGTCCTTGGAGAGGAGTGGCATATAAAGCTAATAATTAATAAACAAACAAACAAATAAAAAATCAGTGGTCTCATCCTCACCATTCCTAGGACTTGCAAATACAGTACTATTCAAATGAATTTTTGTCATTATACAATCAAAGGTTGCTGAGATGCTGGTTAGTCAAACAATATATATGTCCTACATGGCATCAGGCCAGAATACCTACAGGACCGCCTTCTGCCACATGAATCCCAGTGACCGGTCAGGTTCCACAGAGTTGGCCTTCTCCAGGTCCCGTCAACTAGACCAGTGGTCCCCAACCTTTTTTCCACCAGGGACCAGTTTCAGCAAGACAATTTTTCTATGGCCCGGTGGGGGCGGAAAGGGGGTTTAGCTTATCGTTCCATTGTCTCTCTCCCCCCCCCCTTTTTAATTTTGCGGGGGAGTTGAGGTGACAGAGGGAGGAAGGGTAGGAGGGGGCGGTTTCCTGTCTCTTTCCCCTCCTGTTCACTCGGGACCACCGTTTGCCTTTCAGCAGTTCCAGAGGACATCCCCCCCCCGTTCCGGCTGGGATTGCAGCAAGGAATCCCAGAGCAGGGGGAGGTGCCTCCACGGACACAGTCACCTTCCTTTGCGATCGCTGCCTGCTTGGAGCGCCCACCACTGCCAGGTCTGGTAATTTTCTTGCAGCAAGGAATCCTTCCAAAAGAAAATTACCAGAGCTGGTGGTGGGGGTTTCATGGTCACACACACACCCCTGGCTTTGCTCCCACCCAGGACCCCGGGAATAGGGTGGGGGAGCCTAGCAAAAAAAGAGCTGCACAATGCCAAAGCCTTGTCGTTTCAGCTGCAGGCAGAGCGAGGGCTTTGCAAGGGCTTTGCAAGGAGGAAATAGACCACTTTCGACGAGAGAAGAAAGACAGGAAAGGAAGAAAGCAAGCAAGCAAAGGTTTTCTCAGCCTGAGGCAAATGGCGGTCCTAAGTGAACGTGAGGGGAAAGAGACAGGAAACAGCTTGGCACCCGCCGGCTCCACAGCAGCTGCTGACTCCGCGGACCGGTGCAACATGCCTTGCGGCCCGGTACTGGTCCGCGGACCGGCGGTTGGGGACCCCTGAACTAGACAATGTCATTTGGGAAGAGCCTTCTCTGTGGGAGCCTGAGCCCTCTGGAATCAGCTCTTACCGCCACCCTCCTTGCCTTCCATAAGAGTCTTAAGACTCATTTAGGCCACCAGGCTTGGAGCCATTAGATTCTTGCCCCCTGGCCAATGAATATGTTGAGAGAAAGTTGATTGAATGAATTGACTGTTTTTATGTTTTTTTGGATTTTAGATCTTAAATTTAATTAATTGGCTTAAGATGTTTCATATTGTTTTATTATATGTTGTAAGCCACCCTGAGTCCTTAGAGAGGGATGGTATAAAAGCATTGAAACATTCAAACAGCATTGAACGCCATACTATATTATTTCCTAAAATACTATAATTCTTGGATGATGACAAACATTGCTTGTCATTCATATATCTGCTGCACAGGGCTTGGCATGACCAAAAAAAGGAGGGGAGCAATCAAGTAATATGATTAGTTAAGCTTCTTGATAGCTAAAGCAGAAGATGAGAGAAATTCTGACTCATGATTCTCCAAAATCCCCCTTTTTTTGCATTTCTCATTATACCAGTTTCATGCATGGTATTTCCTACATTTTCATTTTCCATTTCCCTTGAGGCATAGCAGAGATGATGAAAGAAGGAAATTCTCCAAGAAGGAGGACATTTCCATAAGTAGGCTCTCCAAACTGTGATCATGTGCCAACCCCCACTTTTATTCATATCTCTTGCTGGAGGTAATCCTCCTAGCCTTCCAGCTTAATTCTACAATAGTAAAATAAGTCATGGACATATATGACATTATGATTAAATAACTGAGATACTACTTTGTATCAAACTAAATAACTTGCTAATAAATTTTACAATTGAAATCTCAACAATGCATGGGACAAGAAATCCCAGATATAGAGAAAATATATACAACATTTGGAGAATCTGTTGTTGCTGAAATGACAAATGTGATGTTGCTTTTGTGTATGCAAACAATGTCCACCCAGCACAATGCTGCTTTGTTATTTACCTTCCTTTGACTCTTTTTTGAATTGGATTCTGGATTCAGAAGAAACAGAAAGTCCTCACTATTACAATGTTAATATCCAGTGGGTCTCGTCTCAAATGTATGTATGCTGTATTGTGTAGACCGTAATCAATTGAGGATAGCCCTTAAAAATGTGGGTGTATTAGGTTGCATCTGCTGCCAATCGAATTTGTATGATGACCAAGCAACAGAAATTAGATTAGACAGAAGATTGAAAATTTTGAAAATTGAGAAAGAGTGTACCAAATTTGTATTAATTTGTCTTATTCTTTTTTTTAAAAAAAACCCTATCAAATGCAGAATATGAAACATACTTAGAGCCAGGGTGACGGAGTGGTTAGAGTGTAGCACTGCATGCTACTTCAGCTAATTGCAAGCTGTAGTTCAGCAGTTCAAATCTCAACACCGGCTCAAGGTTGCCTCAGCCTTTCATCCTTCCGAGGTGGTAAAATGAGGACCCAGATTGTTGGGGACAACATGTTGATTCTGTAAACCCTATGAAGCAGTATATAAATCTAAATGCTACTGCTATATTGAAATACAAAAACAAACAAACCCAAAAAGAAAACCCTAAACAAAAACAGAATTTTTGCCAGGCAATATGCTGATGAGACCAGGGCTATCTTAACAGCATTATGGTCCAAAGGGCAAAGCAGTGTACTGGCGCCCTTAGAACAACTATTTACAGGAATAAAAATAATATAAATGGCCAATAAAATTAAACATATATTTGCCTGTTAAATGCACTTAAAATGCAGTAAAATTTAATAAATGTTGCTGTATTTATATGATGCAAGGTGCATTGAAGGGTTAATGTACACAGATTAGTATGGGGCCACTATGCTCATGGGATCCACAAGCAAACATCCATTAGGCCCATACGCCAGCCCTGGATGCATGGGTGGGCTGCTTCCCGGATGGGCTACAATGCAGTGGGGTAGTGAAAATGGGGCTCCACCCCAGAGCACCCTATTTGCACTGAAAGATGTTGAAAGAAAATGCAGGGCATCCTGCATAAGCCATGCCCACAGTGTGTAGTAAAAACTTTGGTAGCCCTTCACTGCATGGATGATACTACCTTCATGAATAAAAATGAAGCAAAATGAAATTCCTTAAGATAAGAGTGCAAATAAAAAGAGAATCAACAAGGTACCCAGTGATGGGCTCCTATGGGAATGGTCAGGAATGCAGTTCCGGTAGAAAAATTTGGAGCGCCACCCCAGAGCACCCAATTTGCACTGAAAGATGTTGAAACAAAATGCATAAGCTACGCCCACAGTGTGGTAGCAAAAATTTTGGTAGCCCATCACTGAAGGTACCTGACAAAAAGGGTAGATATTAATGCAAATGACATAAGCATGAGTTTATAAGAACTGAAAGAAACATTTTTTAAAAAAATAATAATTTTTATTTACATGTAAATGACATACACACACAAAATATATACAGAAAAACAGACGTACATTGTACATCCCCTCCTTCCCTTGGCTGTCTCACCAATAGCCTCCTTTAGTACTCTTTTACGGTAATGTTACCTGTGGACTATCAGTAATGTATGGTTAATTTTAAGTAATTATCAACTCTTAATCTATAATTATAGAAACATATCAAGTAGAAGTAAAGTTACAATTAGACTGTTAAACAGTTTTAGCTTAATTTGCTTTCTTATCATGCAGCACTTTGGGTGTTTGCTCTTTGATTCAGCCATGTATAAAAATCTTTCCACATCTGATAGTATTTTGTGTTTTCCTGATCTTTCAGCTCCAGTGTTAGTTTGTTCGCTTCTGCAAAGTCTAGCATTTTTTAAATCAAACTTCGATTGTTAGGTAGTGATTCGTTTTTCCAAAACTGCGCTATAGCTATTCTTGTTGCTGTTATTAAATGTTGAGTCAAATAATATTGTTCTTTTTTTCATATTTTTATCGATAATACCGAGTAAAAATATTTCCGCTTTCATTTCTAATTTGATATTAATTATTTCTTTTATCCATTTTTGTAACTTGTGCCAAATTTTCTTGACTAGTGGGCACGTCCACCACATATGAAAGTAGGAGCCGTGTTTTTCCCCACATTTCCCTTTCCAGCCCATCACTGAAGGTACCTGACAAAAAGGGTAGATATTAATACAAATGACATAAGCATGAGCTTATAAGAACTGAAAGAAACAGTTATTAGTATACAATTCTGGCAAAATGCTGTTCCGCTATATAGTTCTATGAACTGAGCTTTAATTGCTCTTATCATGTCTCTTCCTTTACCTTTTATTAGCATGATTAGGTTTAGACTACTCTGCTGGAAAGGTAAGCTTGTCTGGGCAATATGAGCACGCATGTAGTACGGAACAGAGCCATTGTGGTACAATGACTAAGGTATCAGAGTAAGACAGGAATCTGGATTCACATCTTCCTCCATCCATGGAATCTGATTGGTTAATTATCCATTCACTCAGCCAAAGCTGAGTATTATTCCTCTCAGCACAATATTATTGCTAAGGGGAATATTGGACTGCGTTATATACTGGCAAGACTTCCTAGAAAAAAAAGCAGGCTATATATTTAATAATAGGCCTTCTTTGGCATATGATACTGTATATGCCCCAGTCAAATTGAGGAATGGATTATAGAGGAAAATGTTTTAATCCAGTTTTTTCTCTCAAACACATTGCCCACACAAAAATGTATCCATTAATTGTGGTTGGGGTTGGGGGATAAACAGAAATGGCTAAAGAAGCTAATTCAAGATGAAGGTGTATTTTTATGCCTACAAGATATGTTAGAAGATTCCAAAAATTCTGGCTTCCATAAGTTACTGAATTTTATTCCAAGCAAACACATAAGTGGGGCGTACATAAGTGCACTGGTGTGCCTTTCGTCCCCTGTCCAATTGTCTTTCCTTTCTCTCACTTATCATATATATTTTCTTTCTTTCATATATCCTCTCTTCTAAGTTCACTTTACCCTTATATATATTACTACATGCCTATTTTTCTTCCTATGTATTTGTGTATTGGACAAATGAATAAATAAAAATTAAAAAAATAAATATAGTATATTGAATGTGCATGCCAAGTAAAAATAAGGATGCCAAAACAGGGGTTTTGATGTTTTGTTTGTGTTAGAAATTTAAATGAATTGCCATCTTGCTGTGATAAATTACATTCCTCAAGTATTATATGATTATTAAAATATATGCATTAAATATATTATTGCTGTTAATAATAATGTCATATTTCTCCTTACTTTATGGATAGCAATAAAATACAAAATATAGAATTAAATAATGAAAATATATGTATAAGTTGTATGCAAATGTTACAAGTCATATAAACATTTTAAAATTATGACTTAAAGGCTTTGTTGTTAAAGTAATATATTTAATATTTTAAACCTGTATTAGCAGCTGTGTTAAATTATTTTGAAGATTGATTCAGTAGAAAGCCTGTTTAGTTACATTGCATATTTCCTTATTGATATTACACATGCAAAACAAATGTTTTTAGTAGGGTGGCCATATGTCCTTTTAAAACTTCCACAGGTTATAATTGGCGTGTATGCAGTGAAGGGCTACCAAAATTTTTACTACCACACTGTGGGCGTGGCTTATGCATTTTCTTTCAACATCTTTCAGTGCAAATTGGGTGCTCTGGGATGGAGCACCATTTTCACTACCACACTGCACCCCTTCCCCCAGTCGGGCAGTAACCTACTCCTGTGTGTATGTTTACGTATTTGTGAGAGGGTGGAAAGGGGAAGCATTTTATCAGTTTTGCCTAAAGGAATGGGTAACTGTAGTAGCTTGATCAAATGGAGAATTATAGAATGATGCTTGATTTCTACCCAAACGTTTAAGATCTTATTTTTCTGTTTACTATTTCCTGAAGGCAGACTTTCTATAAGAAATACTGATTATAAGCATTAAGCCAAGCTGGGGGATTTGAACTGCCAAGCAACCGCATTTGCTCACCATAGTATATATATATAATATATATATTTTTCTTAAGTTGGGGAAAATCAGCTCCAGTGTAGAAAAATTGCCTCCCTTACACATCAAAGACATCATTGAGTCTTACATTTCCTTATGTAACAGAAACGTAATAACACTATCTTATTTGGCCTGCATGTCACCGGTGAACCTGATATCTTACAGGTTCACAAAATTATAGAGCCAACAATCTCCCCCGAAGACCTCACTGAAGTTTCTAGAGATGGTCCCAAGTTCAAGTATAGAGATGGTTTGCTGGACCCACAATTCTATAGAGAAGTTTGCAAGGATGAATCCATCAACTCTAAATTAATTCATACTATAAACTCTATTAACAGAAATGACACCAATCCTGGAAAACTTCACTCACAATCTGACCTATCCATCCTACAATGAGGAATAGGGTGGCATAGAAATCTAATAAATAAATAAATTAATTAATTAATTAATAAACGAATCTACATGTGAATTCTGAGCAGACGTCTTAAAAGACTTCAGGACCAAGGATATACTGACCTATACATTGACTACCACACTAACTCCATCTTCTACAAAAAAATCACTAAATCTTAAAAATATCCAAGTTAGACATGAACTCAATCTTCCAAAAACCATCATCTGCGAACTGACCTTAAATACTACACTTTGATTCCTACTATGCTACAGAACCCCTGATTACAACATCACACATGCAAACAAGCTAACTCACTACTAACACGGGCAACCTCCGACCTATAGTCTCTCATTTTTCTTTGAGACTTCAACCTACCTCATATTAAATGGACCCTAAATGAATGTTCAACTGAACCCATACACTGAACCCTTTACAATGCTATTACTAATCTAGGGCTCCAATAGCTAGTAACAAGAAATACTAGACTCAGCAATTGTTTCAATCTCCTCTTCTGCAACATGGACTACAAACAATAGAATCCTTTTCCAGCAGTGGCCATAGTTCACAAGAAGTGATTGAATTAACATAAATACAGGTAGTCCTCAACTTACAACAGTTCATTTAGTGATCATTCAAAGTTACAACAGCACTGGAAAAAGTAATTTATGACCATTTTTCAGTTACCAAAATCCCTGTGATCATGTGACCAAAATTCAGGTGTTTGGCAACTGGTTCAGATTTTTGACCATTGTTGTGTCCCAAGATCATGTGATCACTGTTTACAACCTTCTTACAAGCAAAGTTAGTTGGGAACCCAGATTCACTTAACAGTCGGGTTACTATCTGAACAACTGAGGCAAGAAAGGTCATAAAATGAGGCAAAATTCACAACAAATATCTCACTTTACAACAGAAATTCTGGTCTTAATTGGGTTCATAAATCAAGGACTACTTGTATGCCCTTCTCATGTTTTTCAAGCATACATTGACAGTTTTTATTTAATGTACAAAGGAGACTCTAAGATAAACCAAATATATAAACATATGCAATCAATTCTTTTAGGAGCCAGTCTGGTGTAGTGATGAAAGGCACCAAGCTAAATATACTAGGACTATGAGTTCTAATGCTGCCTTAGGCATGAAACTAGCTGGGTAACTTTGGGCCAGTCTTCCCCTCTCAGTCCTATGAAGGAGGCAATGGCAATGTTGGCAAGAAACTTCAGGACTTGTCCAGGCAGCCACCAGGCGTCAAGACTGACGCAAACGGACATACAGACAAAACCTTCTAATTAGTAGTCAGGTTCAATCAGTAATTGAGACTTACTGTAACAAATTCCATATGAATACTTCCTTCTCCTTTACTGTATGTCTCATGATATGCAGAAATATTTTTTTACAATTCTATTATTATTTCTAATATGATTATGATGCAGCTTCCCTGATCTGTGATCAGTTTTACAAAATTTATCTGAAATAAAAAGACATGCAAGTGAATGGGGATTGAGATTAGAGTGCATCATAGAATGATTTTAATTTTCTTGGTTCTGTTTCACCACATAAGGAGAAAAGCACAGTGAGAGGAGAACTTACTTACTTACTTACTTACTTACTTACTTACTTACTTACTTACTTACTTACTTACTTACTTACTTATTTATTGGATTTGTATGCCGCCCCTCTCCATAGACTCGGGGCAGCTAACAACAGTGACAAAAAACAGAATGTAAAAATCCAATTTACAACAGTTAAAAACCCTTGTTATAAAACCAATCATACATACAAACATACCATGCATAAATTGTAGAAGCCTAGGGGGAAAGATTATCTTAATTCCCCCATGCCTGACGGCAGAGGTGGGTTTTGAGGAGCTTACGAAAGGCAAGGAGGGTGGGGGCTATTCTAATCTCTGGGGGGAGTTGGTTCCAGAGGGTCGGGGCTGCCACAGAGAAGGCTCTTCCCCTGGGCCCCGCCAACCGACATTGTTTAGTTGACGGGACCCGGAGAAGGCCCACTCTGTGGAACCTAACTGGTCGCTGGGATTCGTGCGGCAGAAGGCGGTCCCTGAGATAAACTGGCCCGGTGCCATGAAGGGCTTTATAGGTCATAACCAACACTTTGAATTGTGACCGGAAACTGATCGGCAACCAATGCAGACTGCGGAGTGTTGGTGTGACATGGGCATATTTAGGGAAGCTATTGTATTTCTATTAAATTGTAGAAACCCCATGAGGAGAGACAAAGATTAGGAGAATGCTGGGATTAGACTAGCAGGCTTTATTTATCTAGGTAGATCTGGCCTATCTTGGGATTGCTAAACAATAAGATCTTGTAATGTTAGATATATTGCTTTGAGCACTTCAGGTTTCAGAGGGCAATTCTTTGGGAAGAATTGTCAGCATACATGGTAGCCTTTGTCAAGCTGTTGCCCCCATTCAGAAATTGAAATTCTAGCATGTGTAAAAGATACCAATGTGGACCAAGTTAACTTGGATTGAAATGTCATATGAGTTGTATTAAAAATGATTAAGATTGCTATGTGATCCTGGAAAAAGATGCAGCTTTTTTTGAATATTATCCTGCATGCTTCCTCAGCACCATCAGAAGATTAGAACACTGTACAGCCCTACCATTTAATGCTGCTGTCTATTGCAGTTTAATAAAACTTGGGTGAAACTGTGTCACAGCTGCCCTATTAACATATTGTTGGAGAAATGTTCCATTTAGTAAAAGTTAGGCAAATGGCACCTTCTAATTTCCAACACTAAAATGGAAAATTTTGACCATCGGTTGAAAAAATGTAATAATTTTGTTCCTATTGTAAGAAGAAGTCAATGATAAGTGGAATTGACTATACATATATCCTGTATAGGAGTCCAAACTATGGACTGAGATTCAACCTTTCCCCTTGGATGGAGTCATGACAAGGAAACTCCCAATTCCCCCTTCCAAATGCAGGAAAACTTGGAATACCGAGAAAAAGACAGATAGAAAAAACTTCAAAGGCTGATTTCCGCTCCTCACCTCCATAAAATGTTCAGACATTTTCAGATTCAACTCCACATCAAGAGGCAAGTGCCTACAGATCAGACCATAAGGTAAGATTATTTTAAATGCGTAACTATGCCTTTGGCTTATTGTTTTGTAATTGCTATACAGCTTAATGCTTATATAAATATCTTGTATCTAAGTGATCTTGCTCGAGAGAATTATCAGTACCAGGAACAAATCCTTCAATTAAATGCTCAGCGTGTACTCAAAGATGAAAGTAGTAGTAGTTGGGCTTCCGTTTTTTATTTCTTAAAGGACAAAATGAAAAATCCTCTTTCCAGGATGGTGAGTTGAGCTAACTGAAGATGATATTTTAATTTGCAAATAAAATGAGGTTATAGTTTTGCATTATGTTGAAAGATTAAAAATAATAAAAAATCCTCACTGTAGATGAATTAAATTGAATTATTTGAAACTAGATTTGCCTCTATGTTAGGATGCTGTATTAGCTTGGTCATCTGCAGTAGAAGTGGCCTAATATGTAAGCAATTCTTATGCATACCATACTTTCTCTCAGATGATCACACTAATGCATATGGATATTTATTGGCAAAGGTAGATAGGTTCATTCCCAGGACTAGGGGCAGCCCCGGAAACCGGTTTTTCTGTTTTACAATATTCATAAACAAGACTTATATCCCCATAGGCATGGCTTTTTATATAATTTCATGAGTGACAGTTATTTAAAAATAATACTCTGAAACCGTATGAATTCAAGAATCTTACTTCTCTGAGAGTATGTAAAACTGAAAACAATTGCCATTGTACCCAAATGTGTAAAATATTAGCTTTAATTGACTAGATTCTAATGAGAAAAGTCATCCAAAATTTTTGAAAACTGCATGCATTATTTCCATAGATAGGAATTCCTTGCTACACTTATCCTATATTACCCTACATTAAGACACTCATATAAGGATCATGGGCTTGATTAACCATTTACTGCATATCTTTTTTACAAATTAATGTTTAAGATTCTGGATAAAAAATTTATTGAGTTCAAGGCAGGAAATTTACTGATTTGCAAGTTTCAGCAGCATGACAGAAGCAGTGGGTAGGCATTTTTTTTCTGAACTCATATATTCATAACTTGCAAAGAATGGATGAGTGAACTAACTGCTTTCTCTGATAGCTTCATTGTTACCCTATATGTATCTTATATAGGATCAGAAAAAATGCTTACCACTGCTTCTGTCATGCTGTTGGAACTCACAAATCAGTGAATTTCCTGTCCTGATTGGAACTATTTTTTTTATTCAGGATCTTAAAAGTTAATGTTAATTCTGATCAATAAACTCACAATATTCCAAAGCTAAGTATGTAACTATATCAGCTATATAATTGTTACTTATAGTGACACACAACCTGGCTGTAAAATATAGCAGTTTATTAGACAATGTAAATAGTCCTAAATTTATGCATTAAGCTATTCTACTTTAGAAAATCAAATGTTAGGAAAGAAAAATACAAGCGCTGGTGTAATAGACATAAGTGAAATTTACTGTTAAATCTTCTTACATCTTATCAACATGATATGATACAAATGCTAGGTAAAGCAGAAGGATTTTTGTTCGTTCAATCTTTCTCTCCTCCCTATCCCCACTCTACATTTCCTTAATGGGGAAACATTCCATTCAGATACATACACAGAACAAACAAATTGTTAATAAACATTATAATTGCTGCAATCCCCCCCCCCCCCAAATACCACTAGTGCTCTGGATTTATAAGAAACAATGAATAACCAATAATAAAGTAATGTTAAACATTAATTTTATTTTCCCATTTTTCAACAGGACTTTGGGCATCAACTGTTTCATTTTCTAAAAATATGAAAATCTTTGGCCCATCTTTCTTCCTTTTGTTCACCAAATGGTCCTTATATTTGGCATCAGTGACTGGGGACAAGATTTTCCAGTTTGGACCTTGCAGTGTTTCAATGAATATTAATGAAATTCGCAATAGCTTTGCTATTGTCAAAAACTTTATTGTAAGTATTATTGTCTGATACCAGAACATGTCCTGGAAAACAAATGGAAAAGAAGCTTATAAATTAATCTAGAATAATTAATTTACAAGACTTGTTTGTGTTCAGTACTCAACTTTCTCTGAATAAAAACAGTAAAAACAACAGCAATTTCTTATAGGCAGGATTCTGAAAGTATTTTGTAAAAGTCATGCATGTAATTGGACAAATAGTTTAAATATGGCGAAAAATAATTAGAAGTATGATTAAATAATTTATACAGGATAATGGTAAAAGTTTTCCTTGTCCAGTTTGACACTAGAGAGTGGTGTTCATTTCTTTTTTCTTAGCTTGTCTAAAGACATTTGTATAGCCATGTGGTCAGCATGACTATATGCCAAAGTACACAGAATGCTGTTACCTTCTTCCTATTTAAGTGATACCTATTTATTTACTTGTATTTGCATGCATTTGAACTTCTAGGTAGGTAGAAGCTGGAGCAAGTAATGTCAGCTGACAAGCCCAGCATCTTTACCACTGAGGCATTGTGCACATTTACATAGGATATAAATCCTTTTTATGATATGGAGACGCAAAGAAAAGGATATTAGATCCAAATTATACTTGGTTGCTCCTGTATTGGGTACATGCCTGCTTGTGCCCAAGACAAGAGGTATATTTTGTTTTAGTTCTCTTTTTACAACAAATTCAAACATCCAAACTTTTACAAAATTTGTAGTTTACTCATGAAATTAAATGGTTTTATTCTAGATATCATGGTAAATATGTAAATCTTTCATGCTGTAGTTATTTCAACACCTAAAAATGTTTATTCATATTCAGTGTTTTCTCTTCCCTCTTTAGCAAGGCAGAGATCCCATCAGAACTACGAGCATTTTGTTGCAGCCATATTCTTTGCATGATTTCCAAGTAAGTGCTAATTTTTGTAACTTTGGGTTGTATATTGCTTTGTAGGAAGATATTACTTTTCATTAAATAATAGATTTTTGAATTAAACAAAGTAGTTATGAAGTATTCAGTGGTGATCTTATGCTGAGGCCTAAAAAGATAATCATGTTCCAATTGTATATTATGTATGCCTTTGTTTATTTTACTATTTATTTCATTGGCTATTGTGTTGCAAAATCCAACTTGTGGATAATTCTAGGAATATACCTAAAACAAGATTTAGATATTTGCTCAGCCTAGTATTATTGCCTCTTAGCTTAATCTCACAAAATTAGTGCCATAAGCAAAATGGAAGAACAGTGGTATAACATTACAGTATATGTCAAGCCATGTTTGTGCATGTGTCTCTGTATAAAACCATCTTATACATTGACCATACTAGCTAAAATAATGTCATTTATCAATAGCTAGAGAATAGAATCATCATGTTGCAGTTTGCTCAATCTTTTTCTATTCCAGTAACAATTGGATTACTTTGCCATGAAAATGTTGGGTAGGGAATGTACTATCTATAGAGGAGAATTGCCACACACAGCAAGTTCTAGCCTATCGCAGTATTGATAGAAACATTCCAATAATTAAGATGAGCAAAACAGAAATACATTTGCTTAGCAACAGTTTGTAAAATCTGGAAAGGAAACTCTTAGCTCATAACTATACCAAGAAATTATGATAAAGAAGTATAGTATTACTAGAGAAATTGTAATTCATATAGTGTCCTATGTATAGGATGAGGCAACAAGTGCTTTTTTAGTGTACCCAGAGTCTGGAATTTTCTGCCTAGAAAAATTTATTTCACTCATTTTCTTTAGTGTTTCCCCACTGCTTAGCAAAAAGTTTCCTTTGTTGGCTGCTAAGTTGAATTTAAATTATTACCTGAAGAAGAATGCTGTACATTTCTTTCACTTCATTTGCTGTACTCCTATTTTGGTCTCTAATCTTTTTGATTCATGTAAATATTAGTAGTGTCATTAGCAATCACAATATGCTGAGGTTGTTTTAAAATATTTATAAGTTAGCAAATATTGTTTTTATTAGATGGAAAGGAAAATAGAAATTCTCTTTAATAATTAGATTAAAGTCCAGAGATCCTCAAATTTCCTAGATTCTGTGTTTTGAAAAATATAGTACATGTGCCAATTAAAATATTAGACTATGTTCTGAGTCAGCAAAGTTCAAATCTGTTTCTGGGCCATGGAAATACATTGGACCAGGTGCCCTCAGTTGCTGCCTTCATTGAGAAGTAGTATTAGTCATACATTTGAATTTCTGGTTGTAAATTTAACAAACAATAAATAGGTCAAAACCCTGTGAGAAATTTTATGCATTTCTATCTTCATAATTTTATCATGCCTAATGACTTGCCCATTAGTTTTACTTCAGTGGACATTTATTTATGATCGGGCAGCTTCTGTCTATGTGGGAACTCACAGGATTACATAATAGCATGCAAGTATAATATTTACAGCATGCTATTCCATATGTATCTACCTATAAGGAAATCTCATGGAAAACTTACTCTGAGGTAATCCCAGAGACAGAACTGCAACTTTAAATCCACAGAGCATGAGTAGCTTTATTACAATTTAACCATTCTTGGGATTATGCTACATGAAGGATCAGATTTTGCATGGGGACAAAAAGTAAATTTTACAGGGCAATCCATAAGTCCTTACTTCTGTCTTGCAACACTATCCTCAAATTCACAAAAAGGCTAACCAAATAATTTGAATGAATAAATACTCCATGATTTTCTACAGGAAACCGACCACAGAAGTATGATTTAATGAATGTTATCTGCAAAGTAACATGCTGCTGGAGGCAGTTTTTTGAAAAAGGCTTGAACTGAGTTCTGAACTGCTTCCAAATGCTTTTCATAAAAGATGAACAGACTAAATAATTAATTACTCCCGCTGGCCTGATTTAATCTACAAGATTCTAGTGTTACTTTCTGTTACGGTGACTCAATAAATCCAATCTTCTTTTCTCAAGTCTGTAGACAGATGTTGTCTTATTCATCTCATCTTAAAATTTTATCTGGACAAAGTCTTCAGACACTGCGAGACCGAAAGTCTTCTCATCAATCGGAAAGTCAGTGGTATAGCCAATTCCTTCCTCAGCACCGAGAATAAATTCAGAGAATGTGTAAGTCACTTGAAAATAAGATAATAGATCTCAATATTTATTGTATGGAGACTTACAGCTTCCAGTCATGTTAAGCTGAAAGGAAACTGAAGTATAACATTGTCAAATGTGCATATTGTCTCTCTCTAAATAAGCAGAGCGGAATAGAAGCAGGGGTGGGCTGCCGGGGGTTTGCAGGGGTTCAGGAGAACCTCTAGCTAAGATTCTGTACAGTTTGAAGAAGTCCCAAATCATAATTCTGCTAGCAAAATTTGGAGCTTCAGCCCAGAGCACCCAATTTGCACTGAAAGATGTTGAAACAAAATGCATAAGTCACGCCCACAGTGTGGTAATAAAAATTTTGGTAGCCCATCACTGCCCAAATCCCACTCCTGGCTGGTCCCACTGCCCCTGCCCTTCCCATACCATAAGTCCCCACGAGGCTTGTTTTGGACCCAAGTAAGTGCCGGGCATGCACGGAGGTTTGGGAAGGTGAAAAACAGACATATTGGAACATCAGGAAGCCCAGAAACAGGCCCATTTACAGCCTCCAGACAGCCTCCAGAGCCTGGGGAGCCGTTTTTACCCTCCTGGAGGCTTGAGGAAAACCTCCGGAGCCCAAGGAGGGCAAAAGGTAGGAGGCCAATGAGGCCATGCCTAATTGAAGTTAAACCTTCTTCTAATTTCTTTTCTATTCAAGGAGAGACTTAAAAAGGCAATTTTATTTGGGTTAAAGAATTCATGTATTTGTGAACTTTATTGTGAGAATCTGTATGTAAAATTGAAAAAAATAGAAACTGAGCAATAAAAATCAGCAGCCAAATAAACATTTCTAATCCCAAAGAATCAGCAGTCTCAGTGCTATGTGTGAAACTAAATTTACACTGTGGTTTGGCAGCATCATGATTGAACATGAATTGAATATACCGGTAATAAATCATATTTGAAACAATTTCTCCTTATGGGAGTATTCCATATGAAGTTTCACTTTTGCCAAGTAGGCTATTCTACATTTTTATATTCTGCATTTCATTTTCTAACTTTTTTTTCTCAATGACACTTGACAATCAATGCTTCTAATGGTTGTTTGTTTGTTTGTTTCTTTGAGCTTCCAGCAATTTTGACTTTTCCAAAGATTTGTTGCAATGTAGCCTGCTCCTCCAAAGTATGCTAATACTTCAGTTGCACAACTTTGGCTCCCTTTTTTATTAGCACTTATCACCCAAGTCCACTACAGCAGAGAGCGATATGTTCATTATAATATAGCCTGATGGCATTCACTACTGCAGTCATATCAGGAGTGCTTCTGGGTGGAAATGATTGAACAATTACTTTACTGTTGCCTTGGGGGGGGGGGTCACTCCAGTTGGGAGTTCCTATTAAGTTCCTATTAATTTACTCATGGTTGCCCACTTTCAGACTGCTGAATATGACATTCACTGAATAAAGGAACACATACAAAATCTCTAATGACTGTCAAAATATCTTTCTAGCATGATCAAAATACGTGCCATTGTGGGGAAGAGGCCATAATTAAGTACCAACAGATTATCATCAACTATGAGCAGGTAATTAGAGATATGAAACTTAAAGTCATATGAAAATTGTTACTTACAATGAATTAAAAATAATAAAAAATATAATAGTTTAATAGTTTTACTTTTCTTTAGTTCCCTTTTATTTTACTAAATGTTTATCTTAATCACCTTTCAGATGGATGTCACATCTGCTGCAATGAAGTCCCTTGGAGAACTCGACATCCTGCTTGACTGGTTAGAAGCATATTAGACCAGGCTGAGATCTTTATTAAAAAGGGTTAAATTTAGTTGTTTGTTAAAGCCAACATCAAAGGGGGGGAAAAACCCTACGTCCCATGCATCCTACCGAGTTACAAAATATTTATGCCTTTATTAGGCTGCAACTAATACACATTGCAATATGCCAGTAAATCCACCCCTCACACACACAGAGACATCTGGATCCATTAAACTTGAAGGAACTCAGCAGGTACAGGTATCTGCATTCAGGAAACCCAATTCAACAGAGCAGCTGCAGCATCTTTTTGTTGCCTCAGCAATATGAAGCTTGCTATGGAAAGTCCCTTCGCTCCAGTTAGGAAGCCCTGCTTATGCAAACATCTGTTCTAGCAAAGCACAAAATCAATTAATGAACTTGATGACATAATCTCAATGGGACTAGTGTGCCACACCTGCACCAGCGGAAGTAGCCTGTCTGATAAGGAATTTCAGCAGGTGGGATCAAGGAGAAGAACCTTTTCTAACTTTACCCTTGGAGCTGAGAACTACTATCACTCTTTTGACCTACTGGAAGAGTATTAAAATTAGGTTTTGCTGGTTGGTTGACCTCAACCAATGGTTCATTTCTTGGGGTTATTTACATAGTTTTAAAATTTTAATTTGCATTGATTTAAATTTTTAACTGCTTTTCTATTTATCCTTTTATGATTTGTAAGCCACCCTGAGTCACCTTATTGAGGAGGTGGGTGACATATACATTTAATACATAATGATAATATAACAGTATTCCAGACATGGATGGAGGTTCTTGTTTTGATTTAAGGATTGGAGTAATAATTACAATTGTCTTAAAATAGTTCTGCCCTTGAATGCCTTAGATACATTCCATTGTAGCAAGAAGTTTACATGCATTGTTAACCACATTGAGAACTTTTAGAATTTAATTTAAAATATTTTGTTTTTTAATGTAACATTGTTTCAAGCTGTTCATCATTTCCTTTTGCTATTCCAGTTCTGCAAAAGATAGCAAATCATGAAAAATGTAGCTTTGTATTTCACTTACCGGCATTTTGAGAAATGCATACACTTCTGAAACATCTTTGTAGCAGTGCTTGTGGTGCATGTTTGGATATGAGCAAATTTTGTAAATATAGTAAAATTGCTTTGTTAAATGAAGGAGGAAAAGGGGGCTGTGACCAAGAAGTGGACCATTACAGGGCATTTGTCTACTCATAAGGAGGTATCTTAGAAAATATAATACACATTTGTCGATATAAGTTTTTTTTACGTGAAGACACTTGGACTATTTAATAAGGATGTTCTTATAACTGTGAAGAACATTAGCCATTCCAGATATAATATGCTAAAAAAATTAGCTGGCTAGGAGATGACTATAGAAAATGAGATAAGCAGATGAACTGATTGGAGAGAACTAAAATGTAAACTTTACGTATATTGCTATTATATATAAGTAAAATATTTTTATATTGTATTTTATATTATAATTTTATATATTATAATACTGTAATATTACATATATATACCATGAAATCCTAGTATTAAAGACATTGCCTTGATTTCATAATACAATGGGCAGCTCTTTGTTTATTTTTTTCCATAAACAGATGTTTTTGGGAGTGCTGATCATTGTGTTAATTTGCAGCTGTATGCAGCTGAGACTAATATTTGCTAAGTCTTTGCTCAGAATACAATCTATACTCAGAATACAGTAAAACTAGTTTAGCAAACAAGGGTTGGAAAGATTTATTACAGTGGTTATGAGCATGATTGGGATTAGACTTTAGATATTCCCACAGTATTTATTTGTAGGATGACTCTTTTTGTGTGTCCTTGTGTGCACTTGTAGACAATATTAACTGGGGAATTGAAATTATTTACGAATAGACGACAGTGCTCAGTAATTTGTTTGACTATGGCAGTTGAAAATACTAACTAGACGAGGATTTAATTTGAGTTTACTGAGGATAACTACATTCCCTAAAGAGAAAGGCAAAATAAACTATTAAACAAAGTGAGCACTGTTTAGATTTGAGCTGCAGTAAAATATTTACAGCGAATAGCAAGATTATATGGTAATTAGCTGACATGTTAACATGTCAAAGATTGTAACTTCTCTGCTGTTCCAGAAAAGAATTTTTTCTTCCGTATCGCCAATGAGCTACCCTGGATCAACTGTCAGCACTCTATCAGAAGGGCATTTATTTTGATGTAATGTGACACCTCACCCTCCCTGGTGACAATTGGTATATATAAAACAATGGTTTTTTTTTTAAACCAATTATGCCCTCTGACACCAAAGATAAATCTGTAGTTCATACATTATGAAGCTATCTGCTATACCAGTAATGGCAAACCTTTTTTGGCTTGGGTGCCAAAAGGGTGCACACCGTTGTGTGATAGCGTGCACATGTGTGCCAACACCCATAATGCAATGCCCTCCCTCCTGTGCAAGCGCACACTCCTTGCTGTCCTCCCCCCCCACGCATGCACATAGGCCTCTCTGAAGCCTCTGGACTTCCGGTAGGCCTGTTGGGCTGGTTTTTGCTCTCCCCAGGCTTCAGGAGGCTTTCCTGAACCCTGGGGATGGGGGAAAATGTCCCAACCAGAAATAAACCTCTGGTTGGCCCATTGGGCCATTTTTCACTCCTGCAAGGCTTCAGCAGTCTTTCCTAAAGCCCGGGAAGAGTGAAAACAGCAAAAAGAAGGCTAAAAGTCAGCTGGGCAGCATGATATATGTGCACTGGAACTGACTGGGCAATACCTCAAGTGCCCTCAGATATGGCTCTGCGTGCCACCTATGGCACGCCATCACTGTGCTATACAATTGTCTCAATTGTCTCAAGAGCCTTAGGAATAAGTCACATTGAAGCAGGCAAACCTTTTCTCTGTTGTTAATAAGCAAGGGCTACATTACTCTGCAAAGTAGTTTTGGAGGGTGCTTTGTTTGACCCTTTACCTTGAAGAAAAATGCCTCTTCCAAGCTTTATGTATTCATAATATAAGTCTACAACCAAATGCAATTTTAACTCAGAGAAACAGTATTTATTATTGTCTGTATCTGAAAAGGTACTTTTGCTGTGTGTATGATTATGTGTAAAAAAGTTTTATAGGCATGAACAAAGTCAAACTATGCCCTTCCTAACTGTAGCAATAATAAAAATATTTATCTAAAATAAATTCTGTTATACTGAAATTATTCTTTATTTTCTTTTTCCTTCCTTCCTTCCTTCCTTCCTTCTTTCTTTCTTTCTTTTTTCTTTCTTTAAAATGTTATACAATTTTCGTTATGAATACAAGTTCATTTCTTCATTTATATTATTCTATGCTGTGAACATTGTCTTGAAAAATCTTAAATAAAATGTAGAGTTCTGAAAGTGGATTTATCCTAGTTAAACGGCTTATGACATTATACTTACCTATGAGGTAGAACAAAACCAAGACCAAGAGCTCAAATGAAATAAATACACTTACTCAGTCTTCTTGAATAATGCACTTGAAATCTACATTTAAAAAACAAAACAAATCCATTTCCCCAAAGGGCAATACATTTCTCATGAATTAGACTTCTCCCAGTTAAATGTAATTGGATCTTAGTAAAGGATAAAATACCATAATATAACATACCATAATATTGACCAAAATCAATCAATTTTTTTTAAAAAGGATAGCTTCAATTAGTTGTTATTATCATTATCATTATCATTTATTAGATTTGTTTGCAACTGCTTTATAAACTATATTCAAAGCAGCACGAAGCTAACAATGTCAGCCTGATGATGGTGAATGTGATTTCACCGAAACGTCGCATAGACACTCAAAATATTACACGGGGTAAAACCCAAATGCAGAACAATCTACATGTATATAAAATCATTCATTCATTCATTCATTCATTCATTCATTCATTCATTCATTCATTCATTTGTATTCCACTTTTATTATTTTTACAAAAAGCTCAATTCAGTGAACATATCCAACACAGCTTTCTTGTCCTATTTTCCCCACAACAACAACCTTGTGGGGTGGGCTGAGAGAAAGTGACTGGCCCAAAGTCACCCATCTAGCTCTCATGGCTAAGACTGAACATGAACTGTGCTGCTTTCTAGTCTGGTGCCTGAATCACTACCGTGAATGAGCACGTGAATGAGGAGGAGCAGCTTCCAGATTAGCTCAATTCCATATATGCATTCAAATTAAACACTGTCAACCAATTGAAGGGATCGCCAGCATTCCCAGTAGCAAAATTACTAAATGAAAACACATTTATTATCTGAAACTGATTTAGGACTTCTTCATATATTTGATTGGCTTCATTCCTGCAAGGGCATGTTTTGACGGTATCCTGGAGACAAATAATGCATTAATTAAATGATGTTCAAAAATATTTTGTTCAAGTTCCCGTGAGAAGTTAAAAGTACTATCATCTTGTAATGCTCAAATGAATTCACAAAGCAAATTTTATTAGTAGCTTTGGTTGGGGTACTTAGCTTCTAATTGCACAAATGCCAATGAGGCATGGCAACACCTACTCAATTAAGCAAGAAAAAGCAGGAATGTAGAAGTGTAATTTATATTTATTATACTTTCTGTCCTGTAATTTATTATTATTATTATTATCTGTTAAATTATTGTGGACTCCTGTACATAGCTTATTAGAAAACTATGCCATTCAGAATAGGAGGAGGATAAAGTGATGAGAACAAATATTACAAACCTACATATTGAGCAGTAACATCATTATAAGATTGTTGGGTTGGGTTTTATATTACATGTCAGCACTCTAGTTTATCAAATATTGTTTGTTTGTTTGTTTGTTTATGTGCTATCTATCTCTGCGTGGCTTGCAAATAAATTCATCAAACATTAAAAGAAATTAATCAATAAATAAACAGCAGTAGTAATCCCCAAACAACTAGAGCACAACTTGAACACTACCGACATTGGGAACATCGGTATCAGTCAATTACAAAAGGCAGCTTTGTTCAGAACAGTCTACATCCTATGATAACTTTAAGACCATAAACAACCCCATCTGCCTATCCCAGGTCTTTGAGAAGGACTCGATAGGTGGACAAAAATGCCAAATCCAGTCTGAATGTCTAGCTGATTGTGCAATGGACCATAATATATCATTTAAAGATAGGGAAGAGAAATGAGCAAGAAAAGGAAGGAGACAGATGGGGGTCTTCTCCTAATCTGATAGTCACCTCCAGAGTGATACCACCCCAGTGGAATTCCTGGCTATATGACAGAATCAGGTCTTCAGGCCAGTGGTAAAATCCAAAATTTTTCCCTACCGGTTCTGAGGGTGGGGCTTGGTGGGCAGGGCTTGGTGGACATGGCTTAATCATGTGACTGCGTGGGCATGACCAACTTCATTAGTCTCAGCCTTAGAAAATGTCTCCTTAGTCCAACTCAGAATAAAATAGCACAATAAATTAATTTGTAATCTTTTCCTTTTTCCTGAAGAGAAGAGGTTAATCCCATCCCTAGATGGGTGATTGATGGGTTTTCTTGCCCTAATCCTGTTGGTTTATTGGCTTGGCTGCTTTTCAGCTGCAACTGTTAAGTGGAGCTATTAACTGAAATGAGAGCAAGAGAGGGAGGGAGGGAGGGAGGGAGGGAGGGAGAGGGAGGAAAAGAGAGAGAGAGAGAACCTGCTCTTGCACTTTATTTTTAACTGGTCCTCCAAACTGCCTAAGCAATTTACTAACAGTTCACGGCTGGATTTCACCTGTGCTTTAGGCCCTTATGGAAGGTAAGGAGAGCCAGTGTGGATCTTACCTACTGGGATATGAAATTCCAAAGGGCAGGAGGCACAGCAGAAAAAACTCCTCTCTTTAAACCTTCAAGTTGGAATTCCTTGATTGAAGGGGTCCATAGCATGCCCTTACTGCTGGCATGTGTGAGGTGACATGATTCCTCATAGAGCCTGGAGCCATGCCATGAAGGGCTTGAAAGATGACAATGATGAATTATACCTGGAAGCACATGAGCTCACAGACAAGGGTATAAATGAGCCAACCAGGGGCCTTAAAAACTGCTTGCACCACTGCATTCTGCACCAGTTATAGTTCTGAACACTCTTCAAGGGTAGCCCCTATATAGAGTGCATCACAATAGTCCAGGCATGAGAAGACCAGGGCTTGTGCAGGTACTCCTTATTTAGGAAGCTGGAAATTTTGTTTTCATATACAGTATTTTCAGACCATTATATTTTAATGAGATTGTTCTAGTATAACATATATTTCATAGAAATTCAAAAAGAATTAACATTTTAGCTATATTGTTATCCAATCCAAATTATAGTTCCTATATCTAGAGTACAAAAAAATCTGGATAAGCACTAATAGCATTTATGAATTTTTGAAGATTTGATAATTTCATTCAAGATGATAGTATACTAGGATGGTTAAAGATGTTGGACATATGAGTGTTGTTTCTGGAGTGAAGGCAACAAAATCCACAACTACTTTCAAAAACACCATGTAAGAGGGGCACTGATAGAGCATTGGCTGGAAATTTTATACTCAAATTCCAAATTCTTGATTTCAAATTTCAATCTCCGATGGAAGCCACGATCTATCCTAATCTACTAAATTTAGACAAAAAAGTTACATATAAACAATTGCTAGATGACCGTAATAAATTAAAAATAAGAGAAAATTTGGCATTAATTGGCATAAACATTGACTGGTGGCCTTACTTTCAGATACAAAACAAATGTAAATCAGACTTAGCTCAATTTGGTTTTCAGAAAAATTACCAGGAATTGGATAAAATTTTATTAGGCTCTGACAAGAAAGTGATTTCAAAATTGTACAATTAGCTACTAAATTACAAAATGGAAGATGAAAGAGTGAAGGAGGTAATGATAATACAGGCCCCAAATATCGGACACACGATCGACTTAGATGATTGGGAAAGAGTATCAGATTGGAACCTCAAGCTAACCATGTCTGTGGCATGCAAAGAGAACATTTATAAAATGTTTTATCATTGGCATTGCTCTCTGACAAGTTTGGCAAAAATCTCCCCTAAATTATCCACAAAGTTTTGGGTAAAACAGAACTAGACACATACTTCTACATGCCCAGTAGCCAGAATCTATAAGTAAGATATTGAATTTTGCAGAGAAAACGTATAACTGCATAAGTTATGCAATGTGTACTGATGTAAGAAAGGAAGATACAATAGAACTGTGATGTTTTTCTCTTTCTGGTTTAAGTATGCAGAGTTGTAAGACGCTGTAGTTATACAGTATATGTATATGTGTGTTTATACATGTGGGGTTTTTTGTTCTTTTTATTTTTTTAAGTATTGTTTTCTTTCTTAATACATTATAATCATCAGCTTTTAAAAAAACTTTAAATAAAAATCTTTAAAAAAAAAAAATCTGGATAAGCACTAACAGCATTTATGAATTTTTGAAGATTTGATAGTTTCATTCAAGATTATAGTATACTAGTATGGTTAAAGATGTTGGAAATATGAGTGGTGTCCTTTCACAGTACGTGTGACCAAGAACTGATCACTGAAACTATTATTGTATATTATAGCAGCTCTATTATATATGATACAAATATACACAGTACGACAATAGATTTCATGACCACTGAAACTCTATTGCATATTTTAGCAGCAGAATCTTGGAAGTGACCAGTTTTTTCCTCTGCCCTCTCCTAAACTAAAGAGAATTAAGTCAGGGTAAGTCAGTTTCTTTCTCACGCTCTTTTTCTACCCAGGGCTAAGAAGATATTTGCTTAATCATTTTTGCATTCCTTCTTCAAGTTCCATTTTCCTCTACTTACCCCTTCAGAACCCAGTCGCCTCTCCTTCACACAAAGAAGAGACTGGCAAGTTGCTTTGGGAATCAACCACAGACCACAACTACAAGAAATTTCCTCCACCCTTGTTTGGAAGTTCTCCAAGATCACTAGACAAGTCTTGCCATGCAGAATCAGATGGAGCTGGAAAATCTACCCTCCCTTCTTATATTACAGCAACCTGTGATGGAGAGTCTATTGTAATCAGATGCACAGAATCCTCTTTAGCTTGGGATTCACTAGCTATTGATAGCGGTGACAGCACTGGCAAATCACAAGCAATGGACTTGCATGGGAATTTCATACAATATTGCCATACGTAGCATGAGATTTGGACAGTTGTTATCCTTTTTTAAAATAACCTCTCAGTAAAAAATAGAAAGCCACAACAATTTTTCCACAACAATCTTCACATTCTTTAGCTGCTAACACCTGCAGATCTATGCTCTTCCCTAAGAAATGAAAGAACTTGTCTCTTAGGTAGAAAATACAAGATGTGAGGAACAGTGAACAGAGTTGTGATCCTCCATTGCTGGAGGTCTTCAAGAAAAGATTGGACAGCCATTTGTCTGTGGTACAATAAACTCTCCGGCCTTGGATAGGGAGTTAAAGTAGAAGACCTCCAAGATTCCTTTTAGCCGTATGATTCTATGAGTTCTGGAGGCAAGACGCAGTGATGTAACTACAGATTGCTTGGAAAAGAGGCAAGGATGTGAAAGAATGTGCTGAGTTTTTATATGCAAACTCTACAAGAAGCAACAAGTTTAGTTCAATTGTCCTGCTGATAAGAGACATAGGACCTCAAATACTGCTCAAGCATTTGGTTCATTTTCTCTGTTTATTAATTTTGGGATATATTACTTCTATTATCATTACTACTATGGTGAATGAGACTTGTTGAATTTCTAAAAGACTGGATGACAAATGAATCTGAATGTCTAATAATGAAATAAGCTTTTCTAGTGTTTGAGTGTAAATTGAGAGCTGTTAGCTGCAATTTACGATTGACTAAAACTCTATACCTAAAAACAATGCATAGAAATACTTGTTCATTCTTGTGAACCAATAAAACCTGTGGAACGGCCTGCCAGCGGAGGTTGTAAACTCCCCAACTTTGGACATTTTCAAGAGGAGATTTGACTGTCATTTGGCTGGGGTGCTGTAGGATTTCCTGCTTAAGCAGGGGGTTGGACTTCATAACCTGCAAGGTCCCTTTCAATAATAAATGAATGAATGGATGAGTGAATGGATGGATGGATGGATGAATAAATAAATAGAATAGAATAGAATAGAATAGAATTTTATTGGCCAAGTGTGATTGGACACACAAGGAATTTGTCTTGGTGCATATGTTCTCAGCGTACATAAAATAAAATATACATTTGTCAAGAATCATGTGGTACGACACTTAATTATTGTCATAGGGGTCAAATAAGCAATAAAGAAGCAATATTAATAAAAATCTTAGGATATAAGCAACAAGTTACAGTCATACAGTCAGCATGGAAGGAAATGGGTGATAGGAATGATGAGAAAAACTAGTTGAATAGAAGTGCAGATTTAGTAGAAGGTCTGACAGTGTTGAGGGAATTATTTGTTTAGTAGAGTGATGGCGTTCGGAAAAAAACTGTTCTTGTGTCTAGTTGTCTTGGTGTGCAGTGCTCTGTAGCGACGTTTTGAGGGTAGGAGTTGAAACAGTTTGTGTCCAGGATGTGAGGGGTCAGTAGATATTTTCCCCGCCCTCTTTTTGACTCGTGCAATATACAGGTTCTCAATGGAAGGCAGTTTGGCAGCAATTGCTTTTTCTGCAGTTCTGATTGTCCTCTGAAGTCTGTGTCGGTCCTGTTGGGTTGCAGCACCAAACCAGACAGTTATAGAGGTGCAGATGACAGACTCAATGATTCTTCTGTAGGACTGTATCAGCAGCTCCTTGGGCAGTTTGAGCTTCCTGAGCTGGCGCAGAAAGAACATTCTTTGTTGCAGTCATCTGGTCATTAGCACTCTTTCAAAGAATCGTTGAGGCCACTTGGAGGTTTATCTATATCCTCAGGGTCACCTGAATAGTGCAAATAGTGGAATCTACTTGGAACTATTGAAACACAGTCCTTTCACCAGCCAGTCAATTTCCTATGTGGAGGCCCATAACTGCACAGAGAGCTTTCAACCAATTGATGTTTGCCAGCTGGAAATCATGTAACTTTTCCTACTCCTATAACAACAAGAGGACATCCCTTTTTCCCTTCATAAAAATAAGATACGTATATTGATGTCTCTGGTATTTCTGTTTCTGCTAGAATGACCAACATCACTTGCTATATTGGCACTTCTTCACCTCATCAATTTAGCTTGTGGCTGTTATGTATTGAATATACAGTGGTACCTCTACTTATGAACTTAATTCATTCTGTAACCAGTTTTTTAAGTATAAAAGTTTGTAAGAAGAAGCAATTTTCCCCATAGGAATCAATGTAAAAGCAAATAATGCGTGTGATTGGGGAAACCACAGGGAAGGTGGAGGCCCTGTTTCCTCCCAGGAGATTCCTAGAGAGGCCACATGGAGGCTTCTCCCCACCTTTTCCTGCCCTGTTTCCTCCCAGGAGATTTCTAGAGAGACCCCACAAAGGCTTCTCCCCGCCTTTTCTGGTTACAGTTTCGGAGACTCAGGTTTGTAAGTGGAAAATGGTTCTTGAGAAGAGGCAAAAAAATCTTGAAGACCCGATTTCTTATCTAGAAAAGTTCATAAGTAGAGGCATTCTTAGATAGAGGTACATACTGTATATAGTGAAGCCCTGCTAAAATAAACTTTAGATGAGCCTAACTCCAACTGTTTTGGAGAGAAACTTAGAACATTCATATTTGGGTGGGCTTTTTCAAGTATTTTGATTGGTTAAGGCCCTGTGGGCCTAGAATATAAATTACAGGCATTTGCCTGCTGTTCCTCAGTTCCAGTTTTCAGTCAATAAATGCTGGTCTGCTTCTTACCTACTGAAGCCCACTGCACAATAGTGGCTATGATAGAAAGTAGGGAAACGGCTTCCCCTTCATTCATAAGGCAGTGAAGCCTCCCTGTTTTCGAAGCAACATTTTAAAATTCTGAAATGACAGTACCAGTGGTGAGCTGCTGCCAGTACGGCTAATTGTGTCCAGGTCCATGGCTTTGGAGCATGAGTGCAAGATTAAGCACAGTTTTGCTTCCTGTGCAGGTAGGCAAATCTTGCACAGGGACCCATGTGCGAGTGCGTTTTGGTGAGGGTTTTTTGCTTCCATTCTCAGCAATGGCCGTTCAAATGTTATCACAATAATAATAACAGCCATGAGAATACATGCTTATTCATCTCAACTTTATCTTACATAGTTGATATGGGGAAAATAGGGGGAAGACAGTGTTTTGGAAATATTCAGCATCTTGAAATTTGTACAAATAATAAAGGTGGGATATAGATAGATAGATAGATAGATAAAATAAATGAAACAAATAGCTATGTCTTTTTTGTAAAATTACCAATTGTTAACCTAGTTGAAAGACAAAATAGGACATATTTTAGGTTATACTGCCATCTGGTGGTTAACTATTACAATGGTTAACTATTACAACATTTTTCATTGACTATGGGTCTTTGTGGGGGGGGGGGTTGTGGTATTATTCAGCAGCCTAACTAATGATACGATTCATACATAGAGAATACAGTTCTAGTACATTGAACTGAAAACAATGGATCTATTTTCCCATTAATTTCTGAGGAATAATAAGTGTGATGTAAATAATCAGGGCCGCCATCAGGAATTTTGGGGCCCCATACAGCCTAAGTGTCTGCCCCCCACCCGCCATTTTAAAACTACTTTATTTTGCGATATACCAATTATGTATTAAATTTACCTTTCAAAAAAAAAATTAAACCCTGCCACTACAACAAGGTACACTTGTTTGACAGATTAATAATATGTTAATAACGCAGAAAATATATTGAAGTGACATCAACATATTACATACATATAAATAAATAACCAGAACAGTGCAAATACACCAAATTAACAAAATATTATTAATTTTGCCATCAACAATATTAAAAGCAGCAATAAGATGGCACAAAGGATAAAGACAAAATACTCCTGCATCACGCTAGAAAAATATTGGTTTTCACAATAATACCAATAAATAACAGGTAACCAGAAGATAAATTATACACAATAATGTTTAAAACTATACGTAAACTCCACCATAGGTGTAAAAAGCACAGTGCAAGAAAAAAGAAGAGAAAGAGGAGGGAAGAGCAAAAAACCCTTCCCTCTTCTTCTCATTAACCTCTCCACCTATCTCCTTATAGCATTTTCCAAAGTTTGCAAAATTTTAAAATTACAGTACTTTATAAAAAAGAACATACCCTCATGTATCATCAAATCCATATTATGAAGCAACTTTGCAAAAAATCCAAGATTTTTTCTCATACATGTACCTGCTATTGAGTTCCATAACTTAATATACTTAAGCTTTTAAATGTGTAATGTATAATGTCTCTTAACAAATAGCATGTTCGTGGCTCTAAGAGCAACATCTTTTTTTTCTCTTTATTCTTTCTTCTTCTTTTCCTAGGATGTTATCATATCTATTAAACATACGGTGAGATATTACTTTGTATGCATTTAATATAATTTAGAATGTGAAATTTAAAATAACAAACTCCTGCTTCAGATCTTCTGTGTACAAATCTCAAAATATGATGTACCGTAGTTTGTTTTTTTGAAGTCTTTGGTAGCTGTACCCAGCTTCTCCTTTGCATATTCAAATCTTCCCACTTCCCACAATGCTTGCTTCTGGAATCCAGGATGGTGTTTGCTTCCCAAATCTAAAATGGCGAGACGGCTCCAAAACACATGTCAACTCCAAAGCAACACATCTTTTCCTCACACTTAGAAGGGCACAATTTTGAAAAAAATCTAACACCATAACCAAAATGTATACCAAATTGGCTCTGATCCAAACTTCATGTTTAGCAGCTATGAAGCTCTTTAGGCAGAATAGAGAAAAATTAGGCATTTTTGCTGATCTGTTCCCTTTGCCTGGTCTCGATTGTAACAATTTTGTAACTGAATTCAATTGTTACCGGTCCTCTTCAGTCGCCGGGCCCCCCTCATTTTTCAATTTGCCCGGGCCCCTGATGCCAGTCCCGGTAATACTGCCCTGTCGGCAGCCCTGTAAATAATACTTCTTAAGCATTTTCTTTCTTCTAAATCAAAATTACTAACTATAGTTTGATTAGAGCCAATATTTTCTTAAGCAACTTTTTAAGGGTCTTTTAGAAGTAATTGGTGAAAAAGTGAGAGATTTATTTCCATACAAGTTTGGACACTGTCCTTCAATATCTTAGGTTTTCAGACTCTGCATCCTCCTGAAAGACAGATAAATACTTTATTTATTGAATCCATGATCAGATCAATAAAAAGAATTGGGCAACAAAATTACTTTGCAATAATGTAGCATAAACCCATCAAGTTTTTATTTTATTTTATACTACTTGTACATGTCAATGCAGGAATGGTGTGATACCTGGATATCATACATTTAAATACAAATGGCTAACCAACCACACTCAATTCATAGTGCTAATGGAACTGGTTATTACTAACCGGTTATCCAGCCTATGGATAATTATTATAAATTATAGGTGAACATCTCTCTACCCCAGATGAATTCAAATCACTAGTACCAGATGGATTACACCCTAAGGTTCTGAAGAAACTGGCAGACAAGATTTCAGACCAATGAACTATATTTTCCAAAGATCTTGGAGCATCAGGAAACTGCCAAAAAAGAGCTGATGTAATTCCCATCTTCAAAAAAGGAAAAAATAAATCCAGGAAACTACAGACCTATCAGTCTGACCTCAATACCAGGGAAGATTCTGGAAAAGATAAGCAAGCAATGAATCAGCATACAACTAGAAGCAAAAAAGTAATAACCAAAAGCCAACATAGATTTGTCAAAAGTGGATCATGCAATACTAATGTTATTGCATTCTTTGACAAAGTGGCAAAATTAGTGGCCCAGAGGAATTCAATTCAATTCAATTTATTAGATTTGTATGCCCCCCCTCTCCGTAGACTTGGGGCGGCTCACAAAAATAATAACACAATATATAACAAATTTAATAATTAAAAGTCATTAAAAACCCCTTATTAAAAAGAAAACATACACACAAGCATACCATGCATAAACTGTATAGGCCCGGGGGAGATGTCTGGAGTTCCCCCTTGCCTGGCGGCAGAGGTGGGTTTTAAGAAGTTTACGAAAGACAAGGAGGTGGAGGCAGTTCTAATCTCTGGGGGAGCTGGTTCCAGAGGGCCGGGGCTGCCACAGAGAAGGCTCTTCCCCTAGGTCCTGCCAGATGACATTGTTTAGTTGACAGGACCCGGAGAAGGCCAACTCTGTGGGACCTAACCAGTCGCTGGGATTCGTGCGGCAGAAGGCGGTCTCGGAGATATTCTGGCCCGATGCAATGAAGGGCTTTATAGGTCATGACCAACACTTTGAATTGTGCCCAGAAACTGATTGGCAACCAATGCAGACTGTGGAGTGTTGGTGTAACATGGGCATACCTAGGGAAGCCCATGATTGCTCTCACAGCTGCATTTTGCATGATCTGAAGTTTCCAAACACTCTTCAAAGGTAGCCCCATGTAGAGAGCGTTACAGTAGTCGAACCTCGAGGTGATGAGGGCATGAGTGACTGTGAGCAGTGATTCCCAGTCCAAATAGGGCCGCAACTGGTGCACCAGGCGAACCTGGGCAAACGCCCCCCTTGCCACAGCTGAAAGAAGGTTTTCTCATGTTAGCTGTGGATCGAGGAGGACACCCAGGTTGCAAACCCTCTCTGAGGGGGTCAATAATTCCCCCCGGGTGATGGATGGACAGATGGAATTGTCCTTGGGAAGCAAAACCCACAGCCACTCCATCTTATCAGGGTTGAGTTTGAGTCTGTTGACACCCATCCAGACCCTAACAGCCTCCAGGCACCAGCATATCACTTCCACTGCTTCGTTGACTGGACATGGGGTGGAGTACAGCTGGGTATCATCGGCGTACTGACGACACCTCACCCCATGCCCCTGGATGATCTCACCCAGCGGTTTCATGTAGATATTGAATAGCAGGGGGGAGAGGACCGACTCCTGAGGCACCCCACAAGGGAGTAACCTAGAAGTCGACCTCTGACCCCCCACTAACACTGACTGCAACAGACTGAAGAGGTAGGAGGAGAACCACTGAAGGATAGTGCCTACCACTCCCAATCCCTCCAGTCGGCGCAGAAGGATAACCGTGGTCGATAGTATTGAAAGCCGTTGAGAGGTTGAGAAGCACCCGGACAGTGGATAAACCCCTGTCCCGGGCCTGCCAGAGATCGGTCCATCAATGCAACCAAAGCAGTTTCCGTGCTGTAGCTGGGCCTGAATCCAGACTGCTGAGGGCCTAGATAATTGGCTTCTTCCAAGGACCATTGGAGTTGGAGTGCCACCACCTTCTCAACAACATTCCCATAAAGGGAAGGTTGGAGACTGAAGTTGAATCTCAGGGACAGATTTACCTGGAGAAAAGATTTTTGGCTATTTTACCACTGGAAAGTGATTTTGGGTTAACATCATTTCTGGCCATAAAACTGGATTGCTGCTGAGGAGGGGATATACGTGTAGATTGTAAGTGTCCGTATGATGTGGCAAATGCACTAAACAGTGGAATGCACTAAATGCATTCCACTGCTTGATATCAATAATGGTATTGGTATTAATAATCTAGTCCTAAAAAATTGACATGTTTCTATTCTAAAAGCAACAACGTGTCAAAAGGAAAGTAAAAAAGAACAGGTTTTTTTTTAAAAAAATACTAATACATTAACAAAGTAAAAACTGTTGGGGAAAAATGGGAATTAAAACAATGCTAAAATATTGTGATGGATTCTAAATCCCATAGCTACTGGTAACAACCTACTGCCAATACAGAGCCATGCTTTTGTTTCTACTTTCAATTATCTTAATATCCATAGCTCTAGTGATGTGCTTGTTACAGTATATATATTTAAGCACAAGGAGAATTATTGTAGGAAGCATTTTGGAACATTTATAGAGTTATTTAGTTAGGCAATGGGCTTGACTGTGTGCTGTAAAGGATTTTGCCTATAACTGTTGTCTCAAATAACTTCAGTACTTCAGGAATATATCAATATTATTTGACTTGCACATGAAGGAAATTAAATTTTGCTGCTGATCTAATCCAATAAATCCAATAAATAAATAAAATAATATCTATCTATCTATCTATCTATCTATCTATCTATCTATCTATCTATCCATCCATCCATCCATCCACCCACCCACCCACCCACCCACCCACCCGTCTGTCTGTCTGTCTGTCTGTCTGTCTGTCTGTCTGTCTGTCTATCTATCTATCTATCTATCTATCTATCTATCTATCTATCTATCTATCTATCTATCTATCTATCTGACTTCTATGCTGCCCAATTCAGAAGGACTTAGGGGGCTCATTGTTTTATAAGAGCTATATGAATTTTCCAACATTTCCCAGAATTTTAAACACTAATTCAATTTCTTTTCTCTGGGATGGTCCACTTACATTTTAAGCATTTTCCCCCAAAAGGAAAGTCCTTTATTTTTCTAGTAATTAACTGCCAACTTCTTGTTACTAAAGTCCTAACTGGCTTCAAAAACGTAGAAGAATACATTATGATTCTTCTAAGCCAATGTGTTTTATTGTTCCTCACCCTACAGACAGAAATCCTGTCTAGCTAAAGCAGATTACTTGTGCCATAAAATATGTAATGTAGGAACTATTAGGGAGGAGCTGTCTTCATCTCTTTTCTCTCACAAAAATTCTCTTGCTCCTCTGGAAAGTACACCCCCTCCAACAACATTCCACCACAAATAGATTCTGTATGTGTAATGTTGTCTCGTGAATTGCTTTTTCCCACACCTTCTCAGAGTGACATCATAATCTCAGTGGTTTCACACCTCCATCTCAGCAGCGTGGTATTCATTTAGCAATGTGATATACATTTCCATCCTTGGGAATGGAAGGGGATTGTTAGTTTTGCTTAACTTTAATCATTTCTCCCACGTTCAGGGAACAGGCTCAAAAGCCAAGAAAGAACTTTCAGGCTTGTTAATGGATCCTTCTGGGCTGGGATTTCAGGAAATGCCCAGACATATTGATCAGGGATAGTGGCCTTGCCACTGGCTGTGAACAAGTGACAATATTGCCTGTATTCAATTTTTGTCCCATTTATTTACAAACAATACTACCACATAAGAATGAAAGTTTATAGTATGCATAGAAATTATTAAAAGACTTATTATAAGATAGGTAATATGGGCTGATTAAACCAGTGATCAATAATAAATGCTCTGTCCTACACTTAGTAATAAAAATTGCTAAGCAATAAAAATCAGAACACCAAGTACAAGTAGGACAAAAATGACCTCATAGATGAACCTCACTCTGTCAGGGACCTAAGTGTATTCATCTCAAATGATCTAAGCCCCAGAGTTCACTGTAATGGCATTGCCAAAAAGGCATTAAAATTGTTAATGTAATGTTGTGAAGCTTCTTCTCCAGTAATTATTACTGTATTACTAATTAAGGCATAGAAAACCTTTGTCAGACCAATTCTCGAATACAGCTCATCTGCCTGGAATCCACACTGTATATCAGATATTAATATGATTGAGCAGGTCCAGAGGTATTTCACGGGAAGAGTACTTAACTCCTCTATTCACAATAGAATCCCTTTTGCCATCAGGCTTGAAATTTTGAGCTTGGACAATCTGGAAGTATGTCGCCTATGGTCTGGTCTAAGCATAGTATACAAAATTCTATGCTACAATGCTACAAAGTCCTACCTGACAACAACTTCTTCGGCTTTAACCTCAATAATACACGGGCAAACACTCAATACAAACTCAAGGTAAACCGTTCCAAACTCGATTGCAGAAAAGACGACTTCACCAACAGAGTGATCAATGACTGGAATACTCCATACCCAACTCCATTGTTACATTCTCAAACTCTCACAGCTTCGACCTTAAACTGTCTACCATGGTCCTCACCTAGTGAAGGGCTACCAAAGTGTTTACTACCACACTGTGGGTGTGGCTTATGCAGAATACCCTGCATTTTCTTTCATCTTTCAGTGCAAATTGGGTGCTCTGGGGTGCAGCTCCATTTTTGCTACCCCATTACATTTCCCCACATCTGGGCAGCAGCCCACCCCTATCCTCACCCCATTCCTAAGAAGTCTGTAAAGGCTCACATGTATAAGCTCACCAATGTGCCTACTGTCCCTGTCCTACTGTCCCCATTTATTTTTATTCATTTCCTTCATTCATGTCCATGTTCATATTCACACCTATCTTGTATATGTTTGACAAACAAATAAACAAACATTAGTGTTAAAGAAGGAATTATTTAAAATGAGGATGTATTAAAATGTAGAAAAACAGTAAAACTGCAAGTTTAGATGGCATAAAGGAAGAAATAGAATGACATAGAATGCTAAAACTTGTTCAACAACTGTGTGAAGTCCGCATCAATCTTGGTGACTAGAACTATACCTTTTGGCTTCAAAAACGACCAGATGATTAATTTGTTAAACTTGTCTGTGAAATTGTTTGGTTTAATTATTGACTGAAAGGGCACAAGAAATGACAGTGAACAAAATCTGGAAAGTGCAGAGTAATTTTATATCCGCTAGGGGGCATGCAGGACAGATTCTTGTTCTTGAATGAATGTGAGGTATAAAATTGGTTGCCAAATAAGATAAGATCAGTGCATGATGGAAGTAAAATCTGCATAGGATTAAATAGAATGCGTAGTGTAAAGTTAAGTGTGGAAGTGAGATTAAGGCAAGGGGTTGTTACATTCCCTTGGTTTCTTATTATATTATGAAGTATTAATATGTACTGTATGATACTGTATGTATTGTTTAGCACCATCACTGGTCAAATACAGGAAATATATGCTGTATGAAGCAGGTTCTTGTCATAAACACTGGTATTAATTTTGAATAATTTAAGTATTTGAAAACAACATTTGTAAATATTGGAAAAATTATAATATATCATTAGAAAAAGAATTAATACATGAATATGCTAGAAGCAGCTAGGCTAAAGATTGCAAACATTTAGAGAAGGTGAAGTAGAAAATGGGAAAGGAATGAGAAGAAATGAGGAAAGGAATAAAATAACATGAGTTATTTTACAAAAGAAGAAATGAGAATCTCCATGAAATTGACTGCATGAAAGGACTGCATTGGCTGCCGATTGGTTTCCGGGCACAATGCAAAGTGTTAGTTATGACCTATAAAGCCCTACATGGCATAGGGACAGATTATCTCCGAGACCGCCTTCTGCCGCACGAATCCCAGCATCTGGTGAGGTCCCACAGAGTTGGTCTCCTTAGGGTCCCGTGGACCAAACAATGTCGACTGGTGGGGCCTAGGGGAAGAGCCTTCTCTGTGGGGGCCCCGGCCCTTTGGAATCAGTTCCCTCTGGAGATTCGCACTGTCCCCACCCTTCTTGCCTTCCAAAAGAGTTTAAAAATACATCTTTGCCACCAGGCCTGGACACATTAGACCTCCCCCTGACCAACGAATGTTGTTAATTTGATTATTCAATGAATGTAAATGAATGTTTTAAAGTTAGAATTTTTAACAATCTTTTTAATATATTAATTGGATAAACTGTATTGTTATGTTTTTGGTATATGCTGTGAGCCGCCCAGAGTTTATGGAGAGGGGCGGCATACAAGTCCAATTAATAAATAAAATAAAAAATAAAATGATTTTGCAGTAATTAATGAGAAAACTGTCACAGCTGAGATTAATTATAATAGCACTTATAAATATTAATTTATAATAGTTCTGAGTCCACTAGAGCCCACTGGAGAAGGGCGGCCTAGAAAGCCAATTAAATAAATAAATAAGTAGGTAAGTAAGTAAGTAAGTAAGTAAGTAAGTAAGTAAGTAAGCAAGCAAGCAAGCAAGCAAGCAAGCAAGCAAGCAAGCAAGCAAGCAAATAAATAAATAAATAAATAAATAAATAAATAAATAAATAAATTTGCATTATGTGAAATTGGGTAATATTTAATATTGAAGCTGCCTTTTGCCTTTGGTGTTTTTTGCCTTTTGCCTTTTATCCCGCCCCTCTCCGAAGACTCATTGGTTGGTGGAGCCACGTGGCAGGGCCTTCTCTATGGTGGCTCTGGTTCTCTGGAATCAGCTGCCCCAAGAGGTCTGTACTGCCCCCACCTTACTGGCCTTCTGGAAAACTGTTAAAATCTGGCTCTGCTAGCAGGCTTATTCATTTATTTATTTATTTGTTTGTTTGTTTGTTTGTTTTTTTGTTTATATTTACTTACTTACTTACCTACTTACCTACTTACCTACTTACCTACTTACCTACTTACCTACTTACCTACTTACTTACTTACTTACTTACTTACTTACTTACTTACTTACTTACTTACTTATTTAATTTGACTTCTATGCTACCCAATCACAAAGGACTCAGGGCGGCTCACAACAATATAAAATTACAGTAATAATGACAATAATAAAAAGAAGTCAAAGAAGAAATGAGCAATTACTAAAATCCTAATTAAAATTTTAAAAACAATTCAACAACACATACTAATCATTCATACCAAATTCATATATACGGATATATGGCTTGAGCTGCAGAGCAATGTGATACCACCTAGATCTGCCCAAATGTTATGAATGGTTTTTTTCCTATGGGTTTTTGAACTTTTTATACTGTTTTTTTAATGCTGTTCCCCACCCAGAGTCTGGAAGATGCTTATTTATTATTTATTTATTTATATATAACACCGTATGCCAATTTATAAATATGCTAGGTTCTCCCCACAGTCAGAAATATGGGGGAATAGAAGAAATCCATCATCAATTTCTTTTCCAGCAAAATAACTTTAACTCCTCTTTATTATGGAGAATCATGTAAAAATAAAGATATGCTGGGAGAGGATAAAACAAATCATATATTAGGGAGAATATACCATAATTGTAAGAGTTTTAAAATGCATTTTAAAATGTTTGATAGAATGGATTATTATTTAAATGCAGGAGAGGAGTTTATTTAGTTTGATTTTCATAACCATAAAAAGGATAATTGATCCTTTTTTAAAAATAGGGCTATCATATTGGAAGAGACATTGTAAATCCATAAAGAGATTTGAAGAACTCCCAAGATAGATCTTATTTAGGTCTATGTAACATTAATTTTTTGTTTTTGTACCTTCAGATTCTTCTTAGGACTCTGTTCCAATTCAATGTAACCTGAATCTGCCCAATTATCCAAGATATATAAAACCCTTTATTCAAATTGAGTCAGCTAATTTATTATTAAATTTTCTTCATTACTGCCTATTATGTTTATTTTTATTTTATTTTATTTATTTATTTTGTCCAATACACAATGAGGGTTTTAGTGGGTATGTATGTATGTATGTATGTATGTATGTATGTATGTATGTATTTATTTATTTATTTATTTATTTATTTGATTGATTTGTATGCCGCTTCTCTCCGTAGACTCGGGGCGGCTAACAACAGTAATAAAAAATAGCATGTAACAATCCAATACTAAAACAACTAAAAAACCCCCGTTATTATAAAACCAAACATACATACAAACATACCATGTGTAAATTGTAAAGGCCTAGGGGGAAAGAATATCTCAGTTCCCCCATGCCTGACGGCAAATGTTGGTTTTAAGAAGCTTACAAAATGCGAGGAGGGTGGGGGCAATTCTAATCTCTGGGGGGAGTTGGTTCCAAAGGGCCGAGGCCACCACAGAGAAGGCTCTTCCCCTGGGTCCCGCCAAATGACATTGTTTAGTTGACGGGACCCAGAAAAGGCTCACTCTGTGGGACCTAACTGGTCGCTGGGATTCATGCAACAGAAGGCGGTCCCGGAGATAATCTGGTCCGGTGCCATGAAGGGCCTTATAGGTCATAACCAACACTTTGAATTGTGACAGGAAACTGATCGGCAACCAATGCAGACTGCGGAGTGTTGGTGTAACATGGGCATATTTGGGGAAGCCCATGACTGCTCTCGCAGCTGCATTCTGCGCGATCTGAAGTTTCCGAACACTTTTCAAAGGTAGCCCCATGTAGAGAGCATTACAGTAGTTGAGCCTCGAGGTGATGAGGGCATGAGTGACTGTAAGCAGTGACTCCCGGTCCAAATAGGGCCGCAACTGGTGCACCAGGCGAACCTGGGCAAACGCCCCCCTCGCCACAGCTGAAAGATGTTTCTCTAATGTGAGCTGTGGATCGAGGAGGACGCCCAAGTTGTGGACCTTCTCTGAGGGGGTCAATGACTCCCCCCCCAGGGTGATTGACGGACAGATAGAATTGTCCTTGGGAGGTAAAACCCACAGCCACTCCGTCTTATCAGGGTTGCGTTTCAGTCTGTTGACACTCATCCAGACCCCAATATCCTCCAGGCACCGGCACATCACTTCCACTTCCATCAAATACATGATGAAGGTTATAGAGGAGATGCTCATAGTAAAATATATCTAAGAAATAATAGAAAAGAAGATATAGTAATAGAACATATCAATGAAAGAATAGAAGAAGAGATATAGGAATAGAAGAAAGGTATAGGAGATATAGGAGAGCAATAGGACAGGGGACGGAAGGCACTCTAGTGCACTTGTACTCGCCCCTTACTGACCTCTTAGGAATCTGGATAGGTCAACCGGGGATAATCCAAGGGTAAAGTGTTGGGGGTTTGGGGATGACACTATGTAGTCCGGTAATGAGTTCCACACTTCGACAACTCGGTTATTGAAGTCATATTTTTTACAGTCAAGTTTGGAGCGGTTAATATTAAGTTTAAATCTGTTGTGTGCTCTTGTGTTGCTGTGGTTGAAGCTGAAGTAGTCGCCGACAGGCAGGACGTTGCAGCATATGATCTTGTGGGCAACACTTAGATCTTGTTTAAGGCGTCTTAATTCTAAGCTTTCTAGGCCCAGGATGTTTTTATATTGCATTACACACTATGTTTATGTCATGACATTTTATATTATTTTTATAGGATTATTATGTTTTTAGTTCCTGGAAGTAATATTGGGAGGTTTCTTATGAGGGTCAAAGTGAGCTGAAGATATCCACACCTAAACAGACTGCTGAGTCAGTCAATAACTCCAGACTTCAACTAGTGCCAAAGGGGAAGTCAGATGAAACAAAAGCATCAATTAAGTGGCCAAGACAGAACACATCAAAGCAATTGCACTGAGTCAACAATGAGTCAAGAAGTTTATGATTCCCTGAGTTGATCATGATTGATAAATATTAGTTTAACAAAAGCATTTGAAAGAATCAATTAGTTAAACATTTTTTAAATCTCTGCCCATAGATTTTATGGGATTATTGCAAAGAACTCTGCTGGCTACTGCCTTTGAAGTGTATGTAGAAGCTGCTACTGATGCAGAATGTGACTGTGTAGACAATTATATATGCTTCTAGAACCTATTCAACCTATACTCCAAAGCACCTTAGGGTAGAACAAGAAGTAATCGGTGGAAACTAAACAAGGAGCGAAGTACTGTAATTTAGAACTAAGGCGAAATTTCCTGATAGTTAGAACAATTGATCCGTGGAATGGCTTGCCTCCAGAAGTTGTGAATGCTCCAACAGTGGAACTTTTTAAGATGTTGGATAACCATCGGTTTGAAGTAGTACTGTATAGGGTTTCCTGCCTAAGCGGGGGGTCAGACTAGAAGACCTCCAAGGTCCCTTCCAACTCTGTTGTTGTTGTTGTTGTTGTTGTTGTTGTTGTTATTATTATTATTATTATTATTATTATTATTATTATTATTATAGAAGAGCACCTTCTATACATCTTTGTGCGCCACTAAATTTAAGGTGCTTGTTTTTATCTTTCAAGCATACAAATCCAATAAATAAATAAATAAGACCTACACCATATGCGGCCAGTTATTTGAGGGGCCACCTCAAATCATACAGTATCTATCCCATCAGATGCATCAGGAGGAGTGTGTTGCATATGGCATCTGCCACAAAGTTTTATTTGATCAGTGCAGATATGTGTCTGGCTTTTCTACAGTGTCTCCCATTCTCTGTAACATCATCTCACTTGAAATTAGCCAAGCCTTTTGGGACGCCCTGAAAATGTGTTTTCTCCCAGCAACTTTGGAAATCCCAGGGAGAGCTAACATGATTATCCTATTGTGTGTACAGGTAGTCTTCAAGTTCAGGATTGTAAATGAATCTGCCAATTAGAGTTATAAACCAGGATGATCATAAAGTGGATCATTATGTCATCACTTTTATGACTTTTTCTCAGCAGTCTTTAAGTGACCACTATGGTCTTTAAATGAACTCATTTTGCTATGAGGCATTTTTGCCAGAAACCATAAATAAACACCAGTTTTGGCAAAAAAAAGTTGTAACTCATAGTTATGTTACTGCAGGATGGTGTAAATGGCCAGTTGTCAAGTTGCTGAATGCCCAAAATACAGCCACATGATTGAGGGAAGTTTCTTGGGATTTCAGAATTGGGTCCTAAGTACCTTTTGGGGGCCCATTGTAATTTTGATCATTTGCTAAGCAACTGTCATACATCAAGGACTAGCTGTATAGATGGATGTTCTTTTCTCTCAGTCTTGCTTTTATATACGGTGGTACTTCTACTTAAGAACTTAATTCGTTCTGTGACCAGGTTCTTAAGTAGAAAAGTTTGTAAGTAGAAGCAATTTTTCCCATAGGAATCAATGTAAAAGCAAATAATGTATGCAAATCCATTAGGAAATAAATAAAAACTAGGAATTTGGTGGGAGGAGGAGAAAGAAGAAGAGGAGGAGGACAGTCACTGCTGAAGGAAGAAGGTGAGGAGAGGTGAATCAAAAAAATCCAAAACTTTAAGGCTTAAAAAAAAAGAGGGATTCCGAGGCGGCGAGGAGGAGCACGCAGCCCAAGACTGCTGCTCCGGGAGGCAACCTCACGCAAAGTGTATGGGAGGCAGCGTGTGGGAGTCACCACAGCGAAGTGGTTTATTCCCTCTCCAAGCACCCAGAGAAAGGAAAATGCTTCATTCGCTCTGGACTTAAAGCCTCCTTAAGTGTTACTGAAAGGCTCCTCTGGCAGCCCAGAAAAGCCCAAGATGGAGGGGATTAAAGGGGGAATGGCAGGAAACTGGCTGGGCCTTCGTGCCGCTCTCAAATTTCCTGGGACATTTTTCCAGGCTCGGGTTCTTAAGTATAAAATGGTTCTTAAGAAGAGGCAAAAAAATCTTGAACATCCGATTCTTATTTAGAAAAGTTCTTACGTAGAGGCATTCTTAGGTAGAGCTACCACTGTATTTTAAAGTTGTTAGAAGTTATGACATAGATTTATTGACAATGACTACAGTGATTCCTTCACTCAATGTGGCTGATAGGCATACAAAAACTATGTCACCTTGAAGCAAAGCACCTAGACAAGTTAGCACCACCACCATGAAACATTTTCTTACACTGAGACATAGTAAGTACTTTGGTTAGACCAGGGGTAGGCAAACTTGGCTTTTCCATGACTTGTGGACTTCAACTCCCAGAATTCATAAGCCAATCATGCTAGCTCAGGAATTCTGGGCATTGAAGTCATAGAAGAGCCAACTTTGCCTACCTCTGGGTTAGGCCAAGCATGTCTCAAGGCAGATTGGTCACATTCCATACTAGCATAATTCCTGCATATAAACTGGTTGATGCTTCGCTAATCCCCCAAAATTACTCATTTTCAAAATTCAGCTAGAATTCAATATCATAATAATAACATGTTTCTGCCTAATTTCTACAGGCTGTATTTGGTAAACCAAATGTCGCCAGGCATGGGGTAATTGCTATTATGGTTTATGTTGTATGGTTATTTCAATGACATGGGTTTTTAGATATCTTTTTAAGTATTGGATTTGTTTACATTGTTCACTATTGTTGTGAGCCGCTCTGAGTCTTTGGAGAGGGGCAGCATACAAATCTAATAAATTATTATTATTATTATTATTATTATTATTATTATTATTATTAAACTAATCCTTTCAGGTAATGATAGCATGAGCAGTGTAATATTAACAAAAAACATTTGTTAATACTACAAAATTGAATTGTTTAGGACCCCATTGGATTGATGCCATTGCTACAGGAGGACAATATTTCTCTCTGCATCTGTTATTTGGTCTTCTACACTAGTGTTTCCCAACCTTTTTGGAGCCACGGCACATTTTTCATATTTTCAAAATCCTGGGGAACATGGAGGGGGGGGGCGCTAAAAAAAGTTTGGACAAAAAAAATATCTCTTCCTCCCTTTCGCTCTATTTCTCTCTCCCTTCCTCTTTCTCTCTCTTCCTTCCTTTCTCTCTCCATCCCTCTTTCTTTCTCTCTTCCTTCCTTCCTTCCTTCCTCTCTTTCTGTCTCCTCCTTCCTCTCTCATCTCTCTTTCCTTCCTCTCCCTCCCTTTCTCTCTTTCCTTTCTCTCCCTTTCTGTCTATCCTTTCTATCTCTCACCCCTTCTCCCTCTTTCATTCCCTTTCTCTCCCTCCCTTTCTCTCTCATTCCTTTCTCTCCCTCTTTCCTTCCTATCTCTCTTTCTTTCTCTCCCTCCTTCATATCTTCTTTCTCTTCCCCCCTTCCTCCCTCTTTCCTTTCTCCCCCTCCCTTTCTCTTCCTTTTTCTCTATCCTTTCTACTTCTTACTCTTTCTTTCTCTCCCTCCTTCATTCAATTTTCTCTCCCTCCCTTTCTCTCTCTTTCCTTTCTCTCCCTCCCTTGTTCTCCCCTGGGGCTGCCTGTGTCTGCCCTGCACCACCCAACACGGACGGACAGCCCCCGGTCGTCGGTTCGTGGCCCCCACCCCCCCACGGAGGGAGATCAGGCTGGCGAGGGCGGTAGATCTGCGTCACCAGCCACTGGAGGGAGATCGGGCTGGCGGGGGCGGCGAATCCACCTCCCCAGCCGCGCGGAGGGAAATCCGGCAGGCGGGCGGGTGGCCGCGGCTCCCTGCGCGCCCCTGGAAAAGCCTACAGGGAACGGTGCCCGGGGCTGCTGCAGCCGCCCCCCCGCCCCCCGCCATCTCCCCGCGACTGCCTGCGCCACTGCAGCGCCCCCCCCCCCCGCTCTCACCGCCAGTGCCCTCCCGCCGGGCCCCAAAGGACACTTGCCGCCGCCGACACGGCCAGGTGTGCCGACGATGACAGGGAAACTCCAGCTGGGCAGGGCGCTGCCATGCCGGTGCCTCCAACCTCCCGGTTCCTGCTCGATGCCGCGGTTTCTGGCGCTCTCCTGCTGGGCCCCAAAGAAGGAAGGCGGGAAAAAGGCGCGAAGAATGAAGCTCTCCTTCTTCCTGCCTTCCTTCTTTGGGGCCCAGCAGGAGAGCGCCAGAAACCGCGGCATCGGGCAGGAGCCGCGGCACACCTGGCGGTGTCTCGCGGCACACTGGTGTGCCGCGGCACACCGGTTGGGAAACGCTGTTCTACACTGATCCTTGCTTGACTCATCATCCTGCTTTGTTCTCGTACATAAAATGCTCAATGTCTTGTATGCTCAAGGTATGAATGAATGGGACATTAGACAAGCCTGTTCATGTATACAGTTGCTGGAAGTGACTGATTGCGGCGCAATGGGAAAAAGGTGTGTCCGTGGAAAGTGTCTTAGAGGGACAGGAAGGTCAAAGTGGATCCTCTGGAATTTCCTGAAAGCTGGAAAGGAAAGAGAGACAGACGGATCTATTTCAGAAGTGATTATCCTCTAATTATGTCTACGTATGTTTCCGTATGTGCGTGTGTGTGCATGTGTGCACATGCCTCCGAGTCAGTATTTGTTCTCCTGACTAGGGGCTACTTCCTGCAATTTTCTGGGCAAGGTTTTTCAAAAAATGATTTGCAATTGTTTAGTTTCTTGGGTTGAAAGTGAGTGACTAGTCCAAGGTCATCCAACTCACTTTATGCCTAAAGTCGGTTTAAAGCTCACCGTCTCCTGGAAAGCTTTAAACCAGCCTTAGGCACAAAGTCAGTTGGATGACCTTGAGCCAGTCACTCACTGTCAACCCAAGGAACTTAGATGTTTTTCCCAGAGGGAGATTAGTACCCTAGGATGAAATTCAGAACAAACTCTGTTATGCTACAGAATTTTTAGCTTCCTACCTTACATCACCAACTGTAATGAAGTTATAATTCTACAAAAATAAAGATAGATGTTTTGAAATTACATATTTAAAGCAATTGCATTTTAAATTATAGTCCTAAGATGTTTTGTCCCAGAGGGAAATTTGCAGCCTAGGATGAAATTCAGAACAAACTCTTGTTATACTACAGTTTCCAGGACTAAGTCCACACAGTTGGGTAGACCGTAATACAATCAGGATGAGCCAGTTTCTCCAATGACTGGACCCATTCCACAAAGGTCTTAAAAGTGATGTCCAACACCTTGAATTGGATCCGGAAGCAAACTGGCAGCCAACGCAGTTCACTGAACAGTGGTATAATGTAGGCAGTGATGGGCTCCTATGGGAACGGTTAGGGATGCAGTTCCAGTAGCAAAACTTGGCGTTCCACCCCAGAGCACCCAATTTGCATTGAAAGATGTTGAAACAAAATGCATAAGCTATGCCCACAGTGTGGTAATAAAAATTTTGGTAGCCCATCACTGAATGTAGGGCACCCTATAAGCCCTAAGGATTGTCCATGCAACTGCATTTTGCACAAGATGAAACTGGACACTTCTCAAGGGTATTCCCATGTAGAGCACTTTGGAGTAGTCCAAGTATGAAATGACCAGGCTTGAGTGACTGAGTGGAAGCATTCCTGATCCAGGAAAACTAGTGCTGAACTTGAAGTTGTGCAAAAACTTTCCTAGTCACAACTGCTATCTGCTTATCAAACAGCAATCGTGGGTTCAGGAGAACATTCAGATTGTGCATGGTACAACCTCCCCCCAAGAACTAAAGATGTTAAAGTCCCAGAACTGGAAACTCCATGCACCGCATGTAAATGTTAAAAGGGAATGGAGAAAGTACTGAACCTTGTGGCATAACACAAAGGAGTGACCATCTCACTCCCTAACAACACCAATTGAGGCCTGCCTTGGAGAAGGGAGTGGAACCAGTGCAACCACTATGCTGTTCAGCCCCAAATCTCACAGCTGGTCCAAAAAGATACCATGGTTGATGGTATCAAAAGCCACTGGGTGGTCAAGGAGAGCAAGGATGGATGCACTAGCACCAGTCCCATTCTTGTCACAAGTGCGGTAATCCTATCTGTCTCCCATAATAAGTTAAAACAAGATAAAATAATTGCAATATTGCAGTTACATAATCATTGATTTCTCTATGCATCTTCTTAAGAGATTTCTTCAAAGGAAGCCAGAACCGCAATTCATGGAATAGTTATAACCAGGGGTGGGCTATTGTCTGGCCAGGTTGGGGGGGGGGGCACAGTGGGGTAGCAAAAATGGAACTCCACCCCAGAACACCCAATTTGCACAGAAATATGTTGAAAGAAAATGCAGAGCATCCTGCATAAGCCACACCCACAGTGTAGTAGTAAAACATTTGGTAGCCCTTCACTGGCTATAACCCATGATGCTTGGATAAGCCATTCAACAAGACTACGATGTAACTGCTAAAAAGGCCAGTATTAATTGGGGTATATTAAGCCAGAATCACTGAAAATAACTGTCTCACTCTACTTATGCATCAGCTGAAATATTGAGTTCAATCTCGGGCACCACAAAGGGACACAAACAGACAATCACAAATTGATATGAATTTATTAAAGAAAGGTTTTTAAACTGGGGAAGATATTGGAAATCAAACTGTTTGAAACAACTTACTCTGTTCACCTGGATTTTATATAAAAACACTTACAGAGCTAAGATATAAAGGAATGAGTAGGCTCTTTCTTGCCCCAGAGGAAAAGAGCAGAACCTTGTATAACCTGAAACTATTGTACACATAAATAGACTCAGATTAGATATTAGGATAAGACTGTTAGCAAAAGGAATCTGCTGCTTTATGAAGTTGTTCCTATTCCCCAGGCATCTTCAAACAGACTGGATGCTCATTAACCTAAAATGCTTTAATAGAATTCACATCAAACAATGGGGTCAAGCTATATAAATCTTTTGAATCTCTGAATTTATAATCACAATGAACATATCAACTATTTTTTTATTTTTTTTATTTTTTTATTTTTTAAAAATTTATTTATTTATTTATTTTATTTATTTTATTTATTTTATTTATTTTATTTATTCTATTTATTCTATTTATTCTATTTATTTTATTTATTTTATTTATTTTATTTATTTTATTTATTTTATTTATTTTATTTATTTTATTTATTTTATTTATTTTATTTATTTTATTTATTTTATTTATTTTATTTATTTTATTTATTTTATTTATTTATTTGTCAAGTACATATTGGTAGTATACAAAGAAATAACACCGTTTATATATATGATATTGGCACTAATAAGAGAGAAACTTAGGACAGGGACAGTATGCACACTAATGCACTTATGCACGCCCTTACTGACCTCTTAGGAATTGGGTAAGGTCAACAGTGAATAGTCTAAGGGTAAAGTTTTGGGGGTTTGGTGATGAAACAATAGAGTCCAATAGTGAGTTCTATTCCTTAACAACTCGGTTGCTGAAGTCATATTTTCTACTGTCAAATTTGGAGCAGTTTACTTTGAGTATGTATCTGTTGTGTGCTCATGTATTATTATGGTTGAAGTTAAAGTAGTCGTTGACAGGAAGGACATTGTAGCAGATAACTTTATGGGCTATGCTTAGGTCGTGTTTAAGGCTATGAAGCTCCAAGCTTTCTAAGCCTAGGATTTCAAGTCTGGTTGTGTATGGTATTCTGTTGCGAGTGGAAGAGTGGAGGACTCTTACCGTAAAGTATCTCTGGATGGTTTCTAATGTATTTATGTCTGAAATGCAGTGTGGGTTCCAGACAGATGAGCTGTAGTCAAGAATTGGTCTGGCAAATGTTTTCTATGCTTTGGTTAGTAGAGTGATATTACCAGAGAAGAGGCTATGTAGGATTAGGTTAACAATTCTTGAAGCCTTTTTTGTGATGTTGTTGCAGTGAGATTTGGCACTTAAGTCATTTGATATGAATATTCCAAGGTCTTTTACGGAGTGAGGGTTGTCTGTAAGGTCTTGTTTATCCAGCTTGTATTTGATGCTTGGATTCTTTTTGCCAATGTGTAGGACAGAGCACTTTTTGGTTGAGATTTGGAGTTGCCAGATCTTTGACCATTCTGATACAAAGTGAAGGTCTTCTTGGAGGGTAGCTATGTTGTCAGTGATGTTGAAGAATTTTACATTTTTATTTATTTATTTATTTATTTATTTATTTATTTATTTATTTATTTGTCCTATGCACAATACATATTGAAGAGGATAGACATGTAGTAATATATATAAAGAAAAGGATAGAAGAAAAGATATAAAAATAGAGGAGAAGATATATGAAAGGAAGAAAAGATATATGAGATAAAAAAGAGATAATTGGACAGGGGACGAAAGGCACACTAGTGCACTTCTGTATGCTCTTTACTGACCTCTTAGGAACTTGGAGAGGTCAATTGTGGATAGTCTAAGGGAAAATTGTTGAGGGTTAGGGGTTGACACTACTGAGTCCGGTAATGAGTTCCACGCTTCGGCAACTCGATTGCTAAAGTCATATTTTATACAGTCAAGTTTAGAGCGGTTAATATTAAGATTGAATCCATTGCGTGCTCTTGTGTTGTTGCGGTTGAAGCTGAAGTAGTCATTGACAGGCAGGACATTGCAGCATATAATCTTGTGGGCAATACTTAGATCATGTTTTAGCCGTCGAAGTTCTAAGATTTCTAGACCCAGTATTGTTAGTCTATTTTTGTAGAGTATTCTGTTTCGAGTGGAGGAGTGAAGGGCTCTTCTGGTGAAGTATCTTTGGACATTTTCGAGGGTGTTGATGTCTGAAATGCGGTATGGATTCCAGACAGATGAGATGTATTCAAGGATGGGTCTGGCAAAAGTTTTGTAGACTCTGGTCTCAGCGAAGACAATGCAGTTGCTTGTAACGTGGTTGCAAAGGTCATTTATATAGAATATGAAGAGTGTTTGTCCTAGTATGCTGCCTTGGGGTACGCTGCTGCTAACAGGAACAGGATTAGAAATGGCACTCCCTATTTTGACAACTTATTGCCTGTTTGATAGGAATGCAGTTATCCAATTATGTAGGGATCTTGAGATGCTGTAGGATTTCAGTTTTAGAAGTAGTTTATCATGAACCACTGAGTCAAAAGCTTTACAGAAGTCTATGTAAATTGAATCTACGGAGAGGGGCGGCATACAAATCCAATAAATAAATGAATAAATAAAATCTATTGATTTGCCTGGATCGAGATATGCTGTCCATATGGTTTTGCAATGAAGGAGTTGTGGGTTACAAGATAATTTTTTCCTGAAACCAAATTGTTTGTCAGATATTAGATAAGTTTCTAGATGAAGGGTAATTGATTGATTTATGATTGATTCCATGACTTTGCATGTGACGCAACATAGAGAAATTGGTCTGTAGTTTTCAACTGGACTAGAATCTTCTTTTTTGAAGATGGGGATGACCATGGCTCATGACCATACTTTTGGTAGTGAACTAGTCCTGAATGAGTTTTTAAAGATTATGCTTAAAGGTTCAGCTATGGTTGTGGAGAGCTTTTTTAGGAAATATGCAGATATACTGTCAGGCCTGATTGATAATGAAAATTTTAGGTTGCATAGTACTTGTCTTCAGTGAAGTCTATTTGTGTTAAGTAGTTGCGAGTATTTGCAGCGTGATTAGGGAATTTTGGGGATGAGCCATTGCTGTTTACAAAGACTGATTATATAACATGGAAAAGTAGCAGCAATGCAAGAAATACCACTTGCCTATAAGCAAAAAGTAGAGGGACCATAAAATAGACAAATAATAGGAAATTAAGAAGTTAAAGTGCTGTGGAATTTTAGAATTTTTTTAAAAAACATCTGTCACATAACACCCCAGACTTAACAATTGTTGATAAGAAAGACAAGTCTGGACGGTGCAAAATCTTGAGACAGCAGGATAAAAGAGATGGAATAGAGAAAATCACAGAAGGTAAAGACAAAGTTAGCACCATAGCAAGATAAAACAAAATCTTTGCTTTATTTTAGTGGGTGCCTTGGGTGGTACCTCAAAACATCTAGCATTTGAGTATCACTGGCATTGAGAAAATCACTATCAATCAATCGCAGGAAAAAGCTTGGAATACTTACATGTTGCAATAATAATTTTAACACTATCAAACAACATCTACCTCTTCACACAATATTTGTGTAAATATTTATTTAAACAATATTGCTTTTAGGGTATTTAATATCTGAAAAAGAATGTTCAAACATTCTGTTTCTTTGTATTGGCATGAGCAACAAGAACCATGCAACTAGAACCAAGTCACATGTCCTAAATCCAAAGATTACTTATTGTCAAATTACAATTTTCAATTTAATCTTTTTCATGATAGTATGAACCATTGGGATGTACAGGGCTGAAATGCTACCAATTTGGCGGCCACCGGTGGTTTGGAGAATCAGTAGGGGTGGCAGCACAAGGCTCCACTCACCCTCCCAAATGTTGACCTTTTTTGTAACCCTCTGCACATGCGCAAAGCCTTCTGTGCATGCACATAGGGTGAAAAAGCACAACCAAAGTTCACCCTACCAAACCAGTAGGGAAGTTAAGTAGATTTCACCACTGGATGTATAATTTATCAAATCCCTCATCTCTGCAAGTCTCCTCAATTTCAAAATGAAATTAAAACTAGAATCATATAGTGTTTATTGGGAGATAGGTCCCATATAATTCAACAGTATTTGTTTCTGGGTAAATAAATACAGGATTGCAGTGTTTGATACAAGAATAACTCGGAATGGAGAAAAACATATATAAAAATGATGGCAAATGTAATCACAAAGTCACCATCTTGACTCTTTTACCCGACCCCCATTCCCAATGCACATATGAAGAAGCTCCTGATTTAATGTTTGGCTCATACTATGAGATCTGAAAAACTTACTAGGTCATGGAGTGATGTCTGTTTAAACAAACGAAAACAACACAAATATTTTTTCTGAATTGTTTTACTGTTTCTTTTTATTTAAATGTTGGTTAAAATCAGTTTATAATTCTTTCAACTGGGTGGGAAACTTAGCATTCAGAAAGTCATTAATTAAAATCAAAATCTACAGTAATTTTTCAGATACTTTTATAGGGATCTGTCTCCAATTCACAAAAGAAAATTGTTTTCAATCACTTGTATGTGTATTTCTTCTCCCTTTACGGCTCTCCAAATTGCTATTTAAGATAGGATTTATGTATACTGCTCAAAAAATATAAAGGGAACACTTAACACAATATAACTACAAGTAAATCAAACTTCTGTGAAATCAAACTGTCCATTTAGGAAACAACACTGATTGACAATAAATTTCGCATGTTGTTAGCACATCCAACTTTGTACAGAATAAAGTATTCAATGAGAATATTTCATTCATTGAAATCTAGGATGTGTTTGTTGAGTGTTCCCTTTATTTTTTTGAGCAGTGTATTTTCCAACCACCATCACATTTAAGCTCACAATCCTATATAGTAGATTAGATATTGAAGAAGAACGTGGCTGATCTGAATCATTATGTGATAGTGGCTCTCGACCAAAATTGAAATATTCCAGCATTGCATCAGAATATTTTTTAAAAATATTTTTCTCCTGAAGCATTTTATGCTTCCCATTATATCAGAATTGTGATGTAAATGGAAGCTGGAAAATTCAGTGAAGGGAATTTTTGATCTTAAACTAAACATCCTTCCTCAAAGAATAAATCCACCTGAACTGTCTGCAAACTGAGGCATGATGCAACGTGATGTAAGGGAAAAATTACTGTAACCTTAATGTCAAGCTACAAAGGCTAAGGAGATGGAAATTGCACAGAACGTTGTTCTTACATCACTCTCTTCATTTGGTGGACTTTCATTGATAGGACAATGTAGGTGTCAAGGTAGGAAGGAAGCTGTGTAATAAATCTAATATTCTAATCCTTCCCCACTCAGGAAATCAGGATGTAGAAATCAAGTATCATGCTGATTCAACAAGAATGGCAAACTACACAATAGCAGAGTCAAATTCACATATGCTTTATGTAAATTTCAAAATCCCATTTAGATCAGGGCTTTCAAACCCGTGGTCTGCGGGCCAGATGCGTTACGCGTTGGCCACTCCCATGCCTGATTTAGCAAAGGGGGAAAAAGTTGTAAAAGGTCACGTGATGACACTGTGACAAAGTGAGTTTGACAGCACTGCCTTACAGAATGCTCTACCATCTGTATCAATTGTTAAATTCATCAATCGGCATGTTAGGAGGTTCTCTGTTTAAATCTTTCATTCTGAACTGAGTTCTCCTCAAATATGAACATAAATACATGAATACCACCAAATCTGTCAATACTAAACATCTCTTTGCTTATTTAACATCTCTTTGTTTATTTATTTTTTTGGACTTATATGCTTCCCTTCCCTGAGGGTTCTTATACATAAAGCTGAATGGTTTGGGGTTATTTAAAATAATTGTTGTTGGAATTGAATCTATCAATATCTATCAAAATCTCTTTGCAGGGTTCTTACACATAAAGCCAAATACTTTAATATTCTAGTCTAAATTTAACTAGTGGCAGGAAAGCAGTGGTGGGCTCGTACGGGTATGGTCAGGTACACAGTACCGGTAGCAAAATTTTGATCCCCCCCCTTTTCCCCCCTTCTGGGCTCTAGGTATGTTTTTCCTATCACAGTAAATGAGGTTGAATGTATATAATTTTAGAAGAGCTGTGAGTGCTTGCACATGTGTACATACACTTTATATATTTATTTATTTTTATTTTATTTATTTATTTAGTCCAATACATAATACACATTAAAGAGAATAGATATTTAGTAATATAACTAAAGGAACGAATAGAAGAAAAGATATAAAAGTATAGGTGAACAAATTTGAAAGGAAGAAAAGATAAATGAGATAAGGAGAGACAATTGGACAGGGGACGGAAGGCACACTGGTGCACTTATGCACACCCCTTACTGACCTCTAAGGAACCTGGAGAGGTCAATCGTGGATAGTCTAAGGGAAAAATGTTGGGGGTTAGGGGTTGACACTACTGAGTAGTAGTTAATCAGGGGTGGGCTACTGCCCGGATGGAAGGGGGGATGCAGTGGGGTAGCGAAAATGGAGTTCCACCCCAGAACACCCAATTTGCACTGAAAGCTGTTGAAACAAAATGCATAAGCCACGCCCACAGTGTGGTAGTAAAAATTTTGGTAACCCATCACTGCAGGAAAGTGACAGGTAAGGTAGTATTGGTTGACCACAATATCTGGAGAATTATTGGCCAACCTTGGGATATGCTGGCTGGGTTCAGAGAGGTTCCAAAGCAGACCAAAACAAAGCAACCCAGGGCCTCTACTTCTTCAAAAAAAATGCTTCAAATGGATAGCTCAAGCTTTTGTCACGATAATATACTTTTGATAGCATTTTATTATCTCAAATATGCCAGAGAAGAAAAGGCCGAACAAAATGTGGATTTATCTTTCTCTTTTAGTATTTTTTCTTCAGATAATCCTTCTACTTTAGGATCTGATTCTGAATCAATCTCTCTTAATATTGCTCGTATGTTTGGCCTCCCTAGACATAAATTTTAATATAGATAACACAAATTAAGTTAAATGGTGTGAGCCTGTTACACTTTCCTAGATTTAGAAATTATAATATAATGATTAGCCCTTATAAAAAGTCAGTATATTTACACCTGCTTGGCATTTATCTTATTAGTTAATTAATAAAATGCAAATATCAAAGGATTGGACTATCTCTGTAAAATTCCCAGGAAACCTGGTGCGTGCATGCATGTGTGTGTGTGTGTGTGAGAGGTGTGTGTCTATCAGTTAAAAGTGAGGTTGCTAGCTGACCATTGATATGATTCACTGGAAACTGTTTCATCACTTTTCTTTCCTAACTTTTAATTTGTCAAAACAACTCCTTTTATCTTTCTCATCACTAAAAGTGAGGAAACTTAGCTATTTTTAAGTCCTAGTATCTAACATTGCTAATTGTGAACTCAAGAGATTTACTTTATATTTTAAAATAACCCTAATACATTTGAAGCACTCTCCTATTACATATTTGCCATAACACAGATTTCAGAATAGCGTATTATGAAAGCCACATTATTATTAACCTTCAACTCCTTCACTACAAAAACATATGGACTACACATCTCAACCAGGGCAAATCTATAGATGCAATTTACATTGACTTCTGTAAAGCCTTCAACTCAGTGGTTCATGAAAAACTACTCCTAAAACTCAAATCTTACAGCATCTTAGGATCTCTCCATAGTTGAATAATTGTCAAAATAGGGAGCGCCATATCTAATCCTGTTCCGGTTAAGAGCGGCGTACCCCAAGGTAGCATACTTGGACCAACACTATTCATCACTCTATATAAATAACCTTTTACGATCACATTACAAGCAGCTTCTCTTTGCCAACAATGTCAAACTTTTCAAAATCCTCACTCCGTAAATGATCTTGGAATACTCATATCAAATAACACAGCTACTCTCAAAAAAGACCTTGACCTTGTGTCTGAATAGTTAAACATATGACAACTCCAAATCTCAACCAAAAAATGCTTTGTCGTACACATTGGCAAAAAGAATAAGAACACCAAATACAAGCTGAATAAACAAGACCTTATTTGTTTAGTAGAGTGATGACGTTCGGGAAAAAACTGTTTTTGTGTCTAGTTGTCTTAGTCTGCAAGACCTTACAGACAACCCTCACTCCATAAAAGACCTTGGAATACTCATATCAAATGACCCAAGTGCCAAAGCTCACTGCAACAACATTGTCAAAAAGGCTTCAAGAGTTGCTAACCTAACCCTACATTGCTTCTTCTCCGGTAATCTCACACTACTAACCAGATCATATAAAACTTTCACCAGACCAATCCTTGAATACAGCTCATCTGTCTGGAATCCACACCACATTTTGGACATAAACACTCTAGAAAATGTCCAGAGATATTTTACTAGAAGAGCCCTCCACTCCTCCACAGCAGAATATCCTACGCAACTAGACTCACAATCCTAAGTTTAAAAAGCTTAAAACTATGTTATCTTAAACACAACCTAAGCATAGCCCATAAAATCATATGCTACAATGTCCTTCCTATCAATGACTACTTCAGCTTCAACCACAACAACACATGAGCACACAACAGACCCAAACTTAAAGTAAACCACTCTAAATTCGTCTGCAGGAAATACAACTTTAATTACCAAGTAGCTGAAGCATGGAACTCACTGCCAGACTCTGTAATATCATCATCACCTAACCCCCAAAACATTACTTTAGACTATCCATTGTTGACCTCTTCCAATTCCTAAGAGGTCAATAAGGGGCGTGCATAGGTGCACCAGAGTGCCTTCTGTCCAGTCCTAATGTTTCTCTTTTAACGTAGATATGGATTTTTGTCCACCTCTTAAGTCCTTCCCAAGAATCTGGGATAGGCAGATATTGTGTTTGAAAGTGTTAAAGGTATCATCATATAATTTCAGCTATTCCAAAGAAAGCTGTCTTTTGAGATTGACTGATGATGATTTTGTCAATGGCAGTGGTGGTCAATGGCAGCTATTAGCATTGGTACTATTTTTGCTTTCTTTTGCCACAGTGATACTTCTATTTGCTGGTCTTCATAGTTTGTATTTTTGTTCAACTCTTTTTCTTCTATTCTGCCATCTCCATGTATTGCAGCATCCACTATCCAGACTTTTTTGTTTTTCTTATTAACAATCGTTAAGTCTGAAGTGTTATGTGGCAGATGCTTCTCTATATGAATTCTAAAATCTCAAAGCCTTTAGCTCCTTCATTTTCTAATATTTAGTCTATTTTGTGGGGCCACCACTTCTTGCTTGCAGGCAAGTGGTATGAATTGCAATATTTCAATGCACAAAAGTTGCTAGTGTGTCATGCCATTGCACGTAATCAGTCTTGTGATCTTCTTTCATCAGGTAGGTAGATGGCTCGCTGTTTCTTCAGCTTCTTTGCAGAGATTGTTATTCTTTTTTATGTACAGGCCATGTAATGCTTTGCCTTGCTGTGTCCCTTTTGTGCACTGCCTGACTCAGTGGTTTCTTCCCCAAAAACTTTAACGTTAGACTGTCTACGGTCAACCTCACCCCATTCCTAAGAGGTCTGTAAGGGGTGTGCATAAGTGCACCAGCATACCTATCCTACTCCCCTCATTTATTTGCATTTACTTTGTTTATGTTTATGTTTATAGCAATACCTTGTATATGTTCTGACAAAATAAAATAAAATAAATAAATAAATAAACAAATAAATGTTTGCATTGTAGTTATCTTGGTTTATTTGATGTACCAACTTCAGTGCATCTTCTTCACTGTCCTTCATATATTTTTCCAATGTCCTATTGCTTTTTTAACTATCTGGTGTACTTACAAGATTTCACATCTATCTAACTTCTATGGTAAGTAGAGTCTGTCAGCATTGCTGTATGGATGAAGGACATGATTCATTGTTATTATTTTTGGGATCTTCCTACATAGCTTCCTACACATTTTCAAACACACCTGATCGACATACGTACTGAGATTTTCCCAGGAGCCTAGAGTGTCATAATATAATTCTATCTATTCACAATAATGTGAACTCTCAGCTGCTAGTTCTTCAGCTGGTATTAGCCTTCATATACTCCAACTTTCCCCAAGATTTTAATATCTTGTAATGTACAGTATTGGCACAATATATGTGTGGATCCCAGTAGTATCACCTTTTGCAATTGACAGGTGGAAATTTTGTCGCTGTGCAGGTTTTATACATGCTATCCAAGATATTTTGGTATGGCACCCAGAGTGCTGATAACCACTGGGACCCCCATGGCACATTTATGATTAATCCTTCAATTTAGATTTTCAAATCCTGATATTTTGTTAACTTCTTCAATTTGTTGCCCGGAAGAATTATCCACATTTTACTCTTTAAACACAAGGTGTGTTATCAGTCTGTTTTCAGAAATTCTACAATATGTTAACTTGCTCATTTTAAAATATTTTTTCAATTCTATGTTCCCACCACTTTTACTGGCACGTGGTAATTTTGGTGACTTATGTCATTGTTTACAACCAGTTTGTGCTATATTTTTGCATTAGCTAAGTATATGTTCTATTATTATTTTTTTCTGCTTCTTGCACAATCAGCAGTTTGAATAATTGATTTTTTTTTTCAATTTTGATCTTGAGTGCATTAGTTAAAATAGCTTATTCTTCCACAGTCAAAATTAAGTCTTCAATTTCTTTTGTTTTCTTTTAATGTTACAGTTGTAAGACATAGCCATTTTATCTTTATCCATTTTCCCATTGATCTTGGACACTGGTACCAGAGGTTTAGTCTTTTTGGATTTATACTGCGACCCATCCTCAGGGAACCTCTAGCAGATTGTGCTAAAGAGAAGTTCTCTGAGGATGGCTCCAGCATGAGTCTGAAAGCTTTGGAAACTAAACTTCTGGTCCCTGTGATTACCCAGATTGAATCTTACAACATAAACCTGCATCACATATATTTGTCTTCATTTGTGACACTGATTATTTTTTAAAGAATGTATAAAGTATTATGTAAGACTACAACTGAAGTGCTTTTAAAAAATCATACTGGAAACTTTAAGAAAATGCTGAAAGTGTTTTGGTATTTCTATTTATTCTCTACTTTAAATAATAATTTATATCTTTATCTAATAGTTTAATAGATTTGGACCTATTAAATCTATTCAAATTTTGTTCCCCACAGATGTTTGGAATGTCAATACCCAGTGTTGACTGGCACCTAAAGTGTTTCAAGATGAGTACATGTCAACTTCAAATTTTGAAGAACACCAAATTCAGAGATGTATTATAAATAATAAATCTACTGTAAATACTTTATCTAGTTTGTGTCCCATTTGTTCATTAAAAAAACCCCAAAATTTAAAGCAGTCCAAATCATAAGATCAAACAATAATTTAATTCTAAAAGAATCCGGTATAAACAGTAACAATCTACATGTTAAAAATCCTTCCACAACATAAATATTTTCAGATATTCTATCAAAAGGAAATGATGACTTGACAGATTTCTATATAGAGAAGAATATTTATAACCAATGGATGAAATGAAGAGTCTTTGGTGCTCTTTGAGATGTTTCCTTGAAGACATTTAATTCCCAAACTACGTAACATAATCAGTTCCCAGAGACTTCTCAGATCTACACATATTTTTCTCAATCCTCATAGCAGCCTTAAGAATATAGGTAGCCAAAGGGAGAACAGCCTTGGCTTAATACTCACTGATATATTCTCCTCACTTTAAATACCCATAAATTGTTTTTGATGTATATGAAGTTTTGTTTAGAAATACTATCAGGAAATAGCATGAAAATGTATATCAGAAATAAGATCCCCTTTAAATCTTCTTCTGCATGCATGAGGATTCAATCTGATCAGATTCTTCATTCAACTACAAAGAAATATTTATTTATTTTCAAATTGATGCAGAGTTTCCCTGGAGCTTGTGGTTCAGCACAACAGAACAACTATGGGGGGAAGGAACTGTAGACACTGGGACAAGGGAACAGGACCAAGGAGGTTAACCACCTATGAATCGCACATTTCAGCCAGACTGGAGGATTACATGCTAGGCTAATTTAGATTCTAGACTACACATGATTAATTAGTTTCTATTTAAACCAATGTTGCCTTTACCTTTAATGAGATTCCCACAGTAGTAGTAGAAACTCAGTAGATTGTAAGATGACAGCATACTATTTGATTTTCATGACGTAAATTGATGTCACAATCTTACACCCTACCTTTAGAAAGGGAAGTGGTGTTGTAATAATTTTAATAAGTGGTGTAGGGTTTCCTGCCTAAGCAGGGGGTTAGACTAGAAGACCTCCAAGGTCCCTTGCAACTCTGCTATTCTATTTTATGTTATTCTATTCCATGTTATTCTATTCTATGTTATTCTATTCTATGTTATTCTATGTTATTCTATTCTATTCTATTCTATGTAATAGGTAAAGGGAATTGGAAATCACCTTAGGAAACCAAGATCATCCTGAAATGTCAGAGGAATTTCTTAGAATCCAACTTATTAAATGAAATGGAACAATAGGAGGGTCTGGGATCTAAAAGATGTTCAGAATTTCATACATCAAGAAAGTCTAGGAAAGTCTAAGAAATGGATATTTTCCAGAAAGCTGCTTTCAACTTCTACAATCAAAAATTATATTTTCTTCATTTCATATAGTTCTGCAAATAAAATATTTAAAACAACAGGGAACAAGTTTTGAAAAACCAAAACAAATAAAACTTCCATAAGTACTAAATGGTTCAGATAAAACCCAGTAAAGGTATAGGGATGAATCCGACTAACTGAACCCTTCTCCATGCCAGCCACCCCTGAAAGATAAATCAACTAATCAGAATTGCGTTCTACTGATAAGGATCACATTTAGTAAGAAATCTTGGCATATAATATATATAATGTTCTTTTTAAAAGTTTAGTTGATCTATCAATAGATAGAATAGTTGTCAGGAAGAAAACCAAATAGGATTCTGTGGGTTTTGCAACTAGATTGTCAATCATGTCAGAAAGGATGTGCATCCTTTCATTTGTATATGATGTCATATATGTTTTTCCATAAGGAAACTATGGGGTACAGCAGCTTTTTAGAGATATACTAAGATAATTTTTTAAAATTATGAATTTCTCTTCTTTTCTTCATATAAATGTTTACAGATATCTATATCTATATCTACGAAAACAAATATCTATATTATCTATATAGGATCAAATAATGTGACAGATCTATCAGACATCATAAACGCTTCTAATATATTTTCTAACAGAGTTCTCTTGTAATTAGTTGTATGTTTTAATATTTACCCAGGAAAGAGGAATGGTTATATTGTTCTATTAGTAAAATTCCCTGGCTTCTAATATATTTGAATCTTATGTCTATCAATACAAAGCCTCTCATTTTTGTTTCCACTTTGATATATACATTATACCATTAATCATGTGAGAAATACACCAACGACATGGTTCAAATTAGTTTAATTACTTTTCTATTTTTACTATTGGCTTTATATTAAAATGTTCCCATTATTTTTTTATCTCCACATTTTTGTTATATTGTGATAATTCATCAAGTCCATATCTGCACATCATTTTGAAACAAAGATGCAATTAAAAAAAGTTTTGCTTTGACGGTACCAGATAATTTTTATAGCTATTACATGAGATGTTAATTAATTTAAATAATCTTTAAATAAAAAGTTAGTTATTGGATGGGATAAATATATGTAGTTTTATGTGATGACAAATATGTATGGCTCTCACTGTTTATTTGCAGATACAAATGTTGTAAAATTGAAGCTTAAAACTTTATTTTCCAAATATAAAAAGACAAATTATTTAAAGGAGAATCAATTGTTCCCTGCATGGATTGCCTGATATATAATGTTTAGATATATATTTTAAAAATATTTAATGCACATTCCTGTATGATCTATCTTTTCCAAATTTTGAAAAGCAAAAGAGCAAAAATAAAACACAAAACAAAATACCACTACCACTTTCATCACCATCATTTACCTCACGATGTCATCTGCTACTTACTCATGACTCTAGAATTTTTTTGGATTTTGGTTTAGGGAAACTCTTTTTGAAATATGCAAATGTAACACTAGACAGAAATTGAGAATAGAGTTTAAACTCCACCCACAATCAGGTAAAGAATATTTCCTGTACAGTATATATAAAGGACTAAGACAGATAGATAAAACAACACAGAACTGTAGAACTACACATCACTGCAAATCCGAGCAAATAGGTCTCTAAGGTAAGCATTAGAATTAATGTGTGTAGCTATTATAAAATGTACAGAAATTATATTTTATACTCCTGATATCATTAATCATAAACTGAGTGATTGAGTTTTGAAAGGCAAATAAATAGTAATTTAGATATTTTTTGTAAAAATAATAAATCAAGAAAGGAGGAAGTTTATGTTCATATTAACTGGATAAAACTAGCAAGGTGGGAATAATACCCTAACCTAACCTGATGAGCAATCAAGGATGTATATAAATAAATGTATATGTACTTTTAAAGTCCAAACAAAGCATTCTGATATTAAATATGGCACTTGAATTAACAGAATGGGAAAATTTATGAAATTTTATAAGTTAAAATAATAGAAAACAATTTAGGATACACTGTAATTCTCTTTATTCCATTGAATTCAATGGATCAATTTATATGAATGCACTATAAAAGCATTAGAGAACATCACTAATTTTTCAGAGTACCATTTTGGATAGCAGATATTTGGAATAAATTATACAGTTCCTTCTAGGTTTTTTGTTTTTGTTGTTTAGAGTTGTTAAAAATTCTACTTCCAGCTTAGCAGACCATTGAACAACTTCTATTTTTTAACAGCATCATTTGCAATTGTCAAACAACGATGGATGTCAGGCCATTCCTCTGTCTTGTTCTTTCATTTCTTTTTGCTGAGCCCATGACCCCAGAAGGCAGAAGCCTCAACTTTGGTCAATGTGAAGTGAATGGAGTATCTTTCCGGGAATTAAGAGAACACTTTGGTGCAATTAAAGGTGTTGTTGTAAGTACAATTCTAAATTACTATTTTGTTGACATAATTTTTCTCTTCTATTTTTGTTAAGCTAATCAATAAAAAAAATGATAGCAAAAATTACAGGAGCACTATTGTTTAACTGAAGAATATCCAACCTTTTTGAAGTTGAAAGCCATAGTGCCTAAACAGAATACAGTTGGTACTAGAATATAGTATACCTGGAGAATTAAATCCAAGAGGTGAATGGGAACATTCATAGTTCATTCATTCATTTTCTATCTTTATTATACATCAACTACACATGCATAGTATATATCTATAGTATGTTTAAACAGCCAATGGCTTTCTCTTCTTTGATTTTTCTCTATCACAAAGGTCAACCTATCTATTCATACACACATAAACCCTATATTCCAATCTTTCCTCTCTAAGACATCCGTTGCCTCTTGCTACCATTTAGAACAGTAAACCTCTCGCTACCATTTAGAACAGAACTTTTTAGCTGAGGAATTCTGGGAATTGAAGTCACAAGTCTTAAAGTTGCCAAGGCTGAAGACCCCTGGTTTAAAAGATCCTGGTTGACTAAATTCCTAACTTCATTCTTTGATATTAGCAGGGAAAACAATCTCTAATAAAGAAAAGTCTTCTTTTTTGATAAATCTGAACCTGCAGACAGTGTTTTGATTATATTTTCAGCCAAACATTATACATTTTATTTTCAATTGAAATGTCATTTCTACCAATTCTTTATCACATCAAAGCACCTAATAAATATTAAGGAACATTGCTATCCTGATCTTATGTGACCCTCACTTTAACTTTATTGATTACTACAGTTAACAATGCAGTTTGTTACAATAACCCAGTTAAACACTTTCCCAACTTCAGTTATTTTCCCCTAAATCTAGTTTATTGACTAATATTGATCAGAAAAGGAGTGGAATTCTTAAAGATGCTGAAACATAGAGAGTAGGATTTTGGATCTTTCTGTATAAAAATCTTTAGAGTTCACTTCCCATAATATCATATCAGAAAATCCATTGACTATGTTTGTTTAAAGATTCCAGAATTTACAATGTTGAGGACATACTTTGGACAAGACTACCTTACTACATACTGATAAAAAATGACTTATAATCATTCAAGATCTTGGCATGGAAAAGTTTGCCAGGATATTTGCAAGGATATAAACTAGACATAAAATAAAGTACTTATACACTGTATGGGCTATCATCAATTAAATAAATCCTAGTAATCAATCACCTACTAAATGATTTCTTTGTTGTCATTGTTTTACTCCTATTCAACATCTCCTGAAATTTAGCACTTTTTATGGTAGTAAAACTTCTGTAAATAAAACAATCAGCTTCTATTATAACATTAAAACGAGTTGCCATGAGATTTGTGAATTGTCTTGATTTTTTTTGCTATCCCCTCTCTCTCCACCTTTATTGCTATCTCTATCATATTACACCTAATTTATATTCTTTCAATTGCAGCAATCTCAAGATACGATAACAGATCTGAAATTGCTGAAGGAAAGTATCCTTCTAAATGTCTCGGTAAGAATATCGTTTTTGGAATGCAAGAACGGTCTCAATTGTTTGCATGAATGTCAACAATACATGGCAAGGCCAGCTGCGTACAGAAGGAGATTTAGTTTAAATATATTATATAAGTAAATTATCGAGTAGCAGTTACTTAGTTTGTACAAGAGTAGAAGGTGACTGTTTAATTGCATTTCTCTCATTTAGCTAGCCTTTTATTTTAGATAATTTCATACATCTACATTCAATAGATTTTTGCTCAAATATGTCTTTCATTTCTTCAGTTTTTGCATGCAGCATTAGTAAGAGTAGCTAGTCCTGTTTAACAATATCATTCCTCCATAGGTAGAGGTGTCAAACTTAATTTCATTAAGGGCTGCATCAAGGTTGTATTGGACTTTGGGGAACAAGGGTGGGTGTGGCCAGGGTGGGTGTGGCCAGCTCGGTATGGTGACTGAGCACTTGGCCAGCAAAAACAGACTCCCGAGCTCCATTTTTGGCTGCAACGGCTTCCTGCAATCCTTTGCCAGTTGGCCCTCCTGACTCCATGTTTGCTGGCAGAGGCACTGTGGGCCTTTACTGTGGGCTAGATCTAAGCATCCTGCAGGTGAAACTGGCCCATTAGCCTTGAGTTTGATACTCCAGCTCTAGAGCTTGCTATGTTGTAGTCTAAACTGTCCCTTTATGTAATATATTAAAGATTAAAAGATAAAGGAAACATTGGTATAAATTTGCACATTCTATTGCATATTAATCTATGACAACTCAATAGCTGCTATAGAATCAATACTAAGGATATGTGGTTGGCTTCCCAAAGAGCAAATATAGTTGTTAGCTGATATAGATATATAGGTAGATTAATGAAAGCGGTTGGTTGCCTGCCTCAATTAATAACCCAGTTATTAATTATGCAAATCATAAACTATTGGACTTCACACAGCTGAGTAAACTGAAAGTTTATAAAGAATTTTACTTTTGTTAATGGAAAAAGCTGACCACCTTAGCAAAAAGGCACCAATGGTTAGTGCTGTACATTTCCATGAGAGTTTGAATCAGTGAAGGGTATAAATTTTGTTGTGAACCTACCCTTGAGGAAAAAAGTAAATGGCTCTAATGCGGTGCTTCTCAAATAGTGGGGTGCACCCCCCTGGGAGGGTATGGAGCAATGACAGGGGAAGCATGGCCCCGGGGAACATGCTTTTTTTGGCCACATGGAGTGGGATGTGCATCCTTCCTGACGCTTGTACCGGTGCCTCCATCGTGCTCCTTGGTGGTGTGTCCAGGGCAGCCTGTTCTAAAAGAAAACATCTCGTGAGTTCAATCAAACTTCTCAAACTCGTGAGATGTTTCCTTTTAGAAGGGGCTGCCCTGGATACAACGCCGAGGAATGTGGTGGAGGTACTGGTACAAGTGTCAGGCAGGATGTGCATCTCATGGTGGGGTGTAATTTGGGGGTGGCGGGTCGGGCAGGCTGGGGGTGGCGGGTCGGGCGGGCTGGGGGTGGCAGGTTGGGCGGGCTGCAAGACACACGTTGGCAGACAGTTTGTGTGTGTGTGAAATGTTTACTTCTTCCGGGGGTGGGTGGGGGTGGCATAACAGAAAATAATTGAGAAGCACTGCTCCAATGAAACTCTAATTACTTTTATTCTTGCTTTAGACTTCAGAGAGTTGCTGCTTACTCCGCCATCTGCTGAGGTTTTATATTGAAAACATATTCAAGAACTACAATGCAACAAGTAACACGCTTAGAAGGAAAATCAGTGTTTTAGCTAATGCTTTCCTCAGCATTAAGACAAAGCTGAGACAATGTGTAAGTATGACATATAAGTCTGGTTCTCTGTGTTATTCAGAGCGGTGCCAAAGTTGTATATAAATACATATTTAATAGTTATAAAAATACACACACACACACACACAAATATAGTTTTCTCTAATCATTATTTCATTTCTTTTTATATTTATATTTTTCTAAAACCAGCATGATCAAAACAAATGTTCCTGCGGGCAAGAATCACATCAGAAATACAAGTTACTACTGGACGAATATAGCAAGGTAAAGGGGATGGGGCTTGGTTTTTCCTTTCCTTAAAGATCCTGTCACTGTTGCTGCTTACTCAGAATTTGAGCTCTTTCAGAGGGATCTCTGTTCAATATGGATTGCAGATGATTGTACAAAGGAAAATCTAGATGATTTATTGTAAACCAGGGAGATTCAACAGAATATATATATAACAAATATATATATATATATATATATATATATATATATATATATATAAAACAAATATATATATATATATATATATATATATATATATATAGATAGATAGATAGATAGATAGATAGATAGATAGATAGATAGAGAGATAGAGAGATAGAGATAGAGATAGAGATAGAGATAGAGATATCACTTCCCTGGTACAAAGCTAAAAGGATGAGATCCTGTGGCCTAGAGGCAGGATCAAATTTCAGTAAGGGTATGGCTAGCTGATGAAGCCACAACAAGGTCAAAATAAAACTATACCACTCTCCCCCACTATTCAATATCTACATGAAACCGCTGGGTGAGATCATCCAGGGGCAAGGAGTGAGGTATACATCTCCACCCCATGTCCAGTCAATGAAGCAGTGGAAGTGATGTGCCAGTGCCTGGAGGCTGTTGGGGTCTGGATGGGTGTCAACAGACTCAAACTCAACGCAGATAAGATGGAGTGGCTGTGGGTTCTGCCTCCCAAGGACAATTCCATCTGTCCGTCCATAACCCTGGGGGGGGGAGTCATTGACCCCCTCAGAGAGGGTCCGCAACTTGGGCGTCCTCCTTGATCCACAGCTCACATTAGAGAAACATCTTTCAGCTGTGGCGAGGGGGGCATTTGCCCAGGTTCGCCTGGTGCACCAGTTGCGGCCCTATCTGGACCGGGACTCACTGCTCACAGTCACTCATGCCCTCATCACCTCGAGGTTCGACTACTGTAATGCTCTCTACATGGGGCTACCTTTGAAAAGTGTTCAGAAACTTCAGATCATGCAGAATGCAGCTGCGAGAGCAATCATGGGCTTCCCAAGGTATGCCCATGTTACACTAACACTCCACAGTCTGCATTGGTTGCCGATCAATTTCCGGTCACAATTCAAAGTGTTGGTTATGACCTATAAAGCCCTTCATGGCATCTGATCGGAATATCTCCGGGACCGCCTTCTGCCGCACGAATCCCAGAGACCAGTTAGGTCCCACAGAGTTGGCCTTCTCCGGGTCCCGTTGACTAAACAATGTTGTTTGGCGGAACCCAGGAGAAGAGCCTTCTCTGTGGCGGCCCCGACCCTCAGGAACCAGCTCCCCCCAGATATCAGAGTTGCCCCCACCCTCCTTGCCTTTCGCAAGCTCCTTAAAACCCACCTCTGTCATCAGGCATGGGGGAATTGAAATTTTCCCTTCCCCCTAGGCTTATAGAATTTATACATGGTATGCTTGTATGTATGATTGGTTCTTTAAATTGGGGTTTTTTAGATTATTTTTAATATTAGATTTGTTCACATTGTCTTTTTTATTGTTGTTAGCCGCCCCGAGTCTTCGGAGAGGGGCGGCATACAAATCTAATAAATACAAATACAAATTTTCAAATTCAGCAAAAATATATATAAAAAAGAAATTACCTCAAACATGATTGAGCACATATTTACATTTTTATTCTCCCACTGACTATATCTATATTTTTAAAAAATTACAAAAAAAACCCCATTAAGTCCTGGCAACCCTTGTCTTTTTGTATAAGTATGTACACTAAGCAAAATTCAGTTTCTTGCTTCATCATTAATCTTAATTTCAACATTTACTCCCTGCAGCTTGATCAGAATGCAGCAACAAACAAAGCTCTCGGAGAAATGGACTTCCTCTTTACCTGGATGGAAAGCTTCTAAACCTGACCACAGATTTAAAGAAAGAGTGTCTTCAAACTTTCATTATAGAAAAATATTTTCATTTCAATAATTTAAAATATTTATATTTATTTATATTTATTTATTTTGCATTATTTTATAATAAATATGTCCAAATACTTTGCTGGTAAAGCATTAAAGCTAGAAGTTCAAGGTTAGTTTGTCAGATTTATGGCAAACAAGAATCCAGATATTTGGCTATACAGTGATCTCTCGATTAGCGCGGGGGTTACGTTCCAAGACCTCCCGCGCTAATCGATTTCCGCGTTATAGTGGTGCGGAAGTAAAAAACACCATCTACGCATGCGCGCCATTTTTTTTCATGGCCGCACATGCGCAGATGGTGGAGTTTGCGTGTGGGCGGCGGGGAAGACCAAGGGAAGGTTCCTTCAGCCGCCCAACAGCTGATCTGCTCCGCAGCGCGGAAGCAGCGAGGAGCCGAAGATGGGGTAAAGGCAAAGGGGAAACTCCATCTTCGGCTCCTCGCTGCTGCCGCGCTGCGGAGCGGATCAGGTGTTGGGCGGCTGAAGGAACCTTCCCTTGGTCTTCCCGCCGCCCAGGCAAAGGGGAAACCCCAAGATCGCTTGCCGCTTGCCGCTTGCCGTATTGCAGCTTGGAGCCTTGCTTCGCCTCCTTCGCTGCAATACGGCAAGCGGCAAGCGATCTTGGGGTTTCCCCTTTGCCTGGGCGGCGCTGGGGCCATGCGGAGCCGCTCATCTAGGGGGGCGTGGACCGGCAAGGTGCCCTCCGCTCTCTCTCTTTCTCTCCCTGTTACCGGTGTGGTATAAGAGAGAGAAAGAAAGAGAAAGGAGGGCGACTTGCCAGTCCACGCCCCCCTGGATGAGCGGCCCCGCATGGCCCCAGCACCGGACTCCGCCGTTGCCTCCGCCCTTGTTCGGCTCTGCAGCTGAGAGGCCACGTCCACCCCCTCCTCGGTGTCCCCGGCACCCAGCGTCCCCACGCCGCCTCCACCTCCCGGTAATGCGCCCGACCTCTGCCTCTCTCTTTCTCTCTCATATACCACGCCGGAAACAGGGAGAGAAAGAGAGAGAGAACTAGCGCGGACTTATTTTTTAATTAATATTTTTTGAAAAACCGCGTTGCAGCGTTTCGCGCTAATCGAGACCGTGCTAATCGAGGGATCACTGTACAGTATTTCCTATTCAGGGACTCTTGGAAATGCATTTATTATTATTATTATTATTATTATTATTATTATTATTATTATTATTATTATTATATTATTATTATTATTTATTATTATTATTATTAATATTATTATTAATATTATTATAATTTATTGGATTTGTATGCCACCCCTCTCTGCAGACTTTGTTTTTGACTTGTCCAAAGAGCGTGAATCATGAGCTCAGCTGTTTGATGAAAGCAATAATTGGATATTTTAGAGGCTTTTGCAATTTTGAGCAACAATTTTGTACTTGCTTTATTGCTTGGAATTCAGTAACTTTAAAATTTTATTAAGCATTAATCTTTCAAAATCTATTTATTAATTGACCAGAAAATATAAATATGTTTAAAAAACATAATGTTATTTATAAATAATTATATATTATTGTGTTATTTAATATATTTAAATATATTTAATTCATTGTAATATTTTTAAACTTTGCTGTATTTATTGTTAACAGTACAGTATTAAGATTTTGTAAGTTTTAAACATTATTTTAATTTAAAAGACATTTTAGTCCAACAACCACATGTATGTTGAACTCTGAATGCTTTATTGTATACAATGTCTATGTTTTTATTTTAACCTTAATTAAAATTGAATATTTTTAGAAATGTTAGATATCTTGTTCTGTTTCAACACATACACATTTTATTTAATAGAAACATTTTTTTCTGCTTAGCTTTTTATCACAAAAAAGATAAGGAGAGAAATACAACAGTAATTAATACAATAATGTTTTGATCTAATACTTTGCTCAGTCAAACATAATAACTTGCCATAGATATATAAAAGTCTAAAGCTCTGTAAAGGAATTTATGATGAAATCATAAATCTTACTTTTGATATGTGGACTAAATTGGAAATGGAATGGAAGCAGATCTGTTAAACCCATACAATAATACCCATCCCATCAAAATTGGGGCCCATTTTTCAACCTCTTCAGGTGCCAGAGGCTTTCTTGGAGTCTAGGGAGGACAAAAATGGCTTCCCCTGCCCCCTGGATGTCCTCTGGAGGCCAAAAACATCCTCCCAAAGCCTCAGTTCAAGCCAAAAATCAGCTTCAGCTGAACTACGGCAACTGCCCGCATGTTGGCAGATATGCCTCTGTGTGCCACCTGTGGCACACATTCTATAGGTTCGTCATCATGGACCTATATATTTAAAGTATGTTACTTGTTTACTGATAAAATATCATTAGGACAGAGGAAATATATTGGGTAAAATTCACTTTGGGATAGAAATTGAATGGCGGAATTGATAAGGAAAATTTAAAATATTAGATGATGGAATTGATATAAAGGTCATTGGGTTGAGATTCTGATCTTAAGACTTTACTTCATTAGCAGATATAACAAGAAAATAAAAGTAATTGGTGTCAGAAAATCAAGAAAAGACCATGCACATATGTATATTGCCATTACAAAATACCTAAAGATTTACAGTAGGTAGCAAAATTTGCTATTATGAATTGCCAAAAGTTTTGCAAAGTGGACAGCATACTAATATTGAGATGATAGAGATAGAGCTATAGCTAGATGATAGATTAATAACTAGATGATAGAGATAGTGATGAGACAGATAGGACAGAGAGAGAGAGAAAGAGAGAGATGATAACGATAGATGATAGACAGACAGACAGACAGACAGACGAAGATAGATAGATAGATAGATAGATAGATAGATAGATAGATAGATAGATAGATAGATAGATAGATAGATAGATGTGTTAAGTGGATGCAGTCTAAAACTATAATGGCCTTTTTGGCAGCAGCATTGCTGATTCACATTGAGCACAATTAACAACTATTCCAAGATCTTTTCCACAAGATTTAGACATTATGTAGTTGTCTATTCTATATCTATGAAATTACTTTTGTTCCCTAAATGTATCTATTTGAATCTATTTTTGTTAAATTTAAATCATTTTAATAACCCACCATAAAGGACTCAACTTTGGGGCATCCATTTCACTACCTGCTTCCAGTTTGATTATAAAACATTTTTGAGCATCCTCTGAATGTGGATGCTAATTAAAATGTCATGGGATATGTCATAAAAATTGTTAATTATAATATCATAGGATTCTCCAGGTTTCTTGGAATCTCTCATAGTCCCTTTTCCATGAGTGTTGAAGTGGCAAGTCTTCAATAATGCTGCTTTGACCAACAGAAAAGCAACAAGAAACACTATTCCCAGCTCCCAGAACAATAAAATAATTAAAACAGCAAATGAATAATTATCTCAGTATTATCCACAGTAAAAATGAATATGTCACTTTGGTAGAATCCATAATACCTTTTGCAGGTATTATTCCTGCAAAAGGTATTATGGATTCCACCAAAGTGACATATTCATTTTTACTGTGGATAATACTGAGATAATTATTCATTTGCTGTTTTAATTATTTTATTGTGCTGGGAGCTGGGAATAGTGTTTCTTGTTGCTTTTCTGTTTCTGCAACTACTAATTTTCTGTTTATTACTAGATTGTTGTGATTTCATAATTCATCCTTTTAGCCTATTGTGCTTTGTTAAAATAGCCAAAGGATCAAACATCACCAGGCAGAGGCTCAGGTTTAATGTGCAGAGAGATTTTGGGCATGTCTTTTAAAAGTATTTCTTTTTGCATATGGTTAAGAAATACTGACAGTTAAATGCATGAGTCATCTTACAGATGATGTTCCGTGTAATGCCTGAAGCAATTTTAACATACCTCTATATCTTTGAGTATGTCTTAATATAGGATGGTTCAAAATAGCACTACTATAAAACAAAATAATCTTAGATTACATAACACCTATGCTAGCGGGTATTTATAACCAGAAGGCAGATATTTAAAAGTTGTGCAGAGTCATTCCATGTTTCCAATAATTGATTTACCATTTTGCAAATTTTATTGAGACTGAATGCTTTGTGCATGTAGAGCTTTAGTGCAACAATCAATCTAATTCTGTAATTAATAGAATCCAGATCCTTCTTAACACCAAGATAGAGTACTCCAATATCTAGGGCCACCTTGGTGCTGTACTCATAATTCACAATTGGTGCAGACATGTAAAAACACCCTCCCTCATCCCTACGGAGGTTCTCTGGAAGCCAAAAATGCCCTCCCAGCACCTCTGTGCAAGTCAAAAATCAGCTGGCCAGCACACACATGCACATTGGAGCTGAATTAGGGCAATTAGGCCTTTCGCAAGCTCCTTAAAACTCACCTCTGTCGTCAGGCATGGGGGAATTGAAATTTTTCCCTTCCCCCTAGGCTTATAGAATTTATACATGGTATGCTTGTTTGTATGATTGGTCTCTTAAATTGGGGTTTTTTGGATTATTTTTAATATTAGATTTGTTACATTGTCTTCTTTATTGTTGTTAGCCACCCGGAGTCTTCAGAGAGAGGCGGCATACAAATCTAATAAATAATAATAATAATAATAATAGTAATAATGGCTCATGTACCAACAGATATGGTTCCGTGTGCCACCTATGGCACCTGTGCCATTGGTTTGCCATCACTGACCAATAGGAACAAGCAAGTTCCACAAGCGGTCAGAGACAACTCTTCAGACTGGTGGCAGGGATGAATGACCACTACAAAGCTGGGGCAACCAAATCCAGTTTAGGTGCAGGAGCGGTGTTTGGACAAAGTTCTGAAGCTGGTAAGAAAGTGACCAAGTCACAGGTAAAGGCAATTTTTAATTTGGAATTTTATAGAATTTCCAAAGCTTAAACAATGGCTAATTGGCACTTGGTAATTGTACAAAGGAAAAAAAAAAAGGAGGCTAAAGCATTAAAGCTAGGAAGATCATTTGTACTTTGGATATAATTTTAATTGGCGAAATACAAACAATGGAAAGAAGAAATTAGTCAGCAAATCCTTTTTTTTGGAGGGGGGGGGGAATTAAAGTTATTTGTCAGTTTTGACCATCAGCAGTGCCATCTACTAGAGAAAAGAAAATATTGCAACATTTGTAACAATTTGTGGATTATAAAAGAGAAAGTGCAGCTGTCTGGCCTTGGTTGAAAGAAGATAACTAGAAAGGCTGAGAATCTAGGAGTTTTGCCTAGACTGTTTGGCTTTCTTTTTCTACAGTGGCAGAAGTCAATAAACTTTGGAATTGGGTTGGATTGGATTATTATTTGAATTGGACTTAATAGAAACTGAGTATAATTAAAAGAGACTATATGGGCCTTAAGTTTTAATTTAGTATGATATAACATATAAAGCTTAAATTGGCAACGTGTAGATTTGGATGTATGAAGAATTATCTGTTATGTTAAAAGATGTGTGTGAAACTGTAAAAGGTGACAAAAAAATAAAAACAAGAAATTTTGTTGGACCATGAAATAGTAGAAGAGTAGAAGGGAAATATTACTCAAAAAGAACCAAGGGAAGGGTAAAATGGGAAATAGTGGTAAGAGATTAGAGAAATTTGGGGGGAGAACCTCACAATAAATTTGAGAGAAAAAAGACTCAGGAGAAAATACAGTGGTACCTCATGATATGAACCCCTCATTTTACGAACAACCCGAGATACGAACAGAAAATTTTTGCCTCTTCTTACAAACTTTTTCCTTCTTACGAACCCGCCGCCGCGAAGCCCGCTGCCCAGCTGTCGCTTTTTGAAACAGCCGTGGGGCTTCCCAGCATCCTCCTGAACCCGAACGACAAACCCGAACTTCTGGGTTCGGTGTTTGGGAGGCCACCAAGAAGCCCCCCAGCTGTTTTAAAAGATGACAGCTGCGCAGCGGAGCTTCTCGGCGGCCTCCAGAACGCCGAACCCAGAAGTTTGGCAAATGTTTGGGTTCGGGAGGCCACTGAGAAGCCCCGCCGCCCGGCTGTCACCTTTTAAAACAGCTGGTGGGGCTTCTCAGCATCCTCCTGAACCTGAATGCCAAACCCGAACTTCCGGGTTCGGCGTTCGGGAGGCCGCCAAGAAGCCTCCCGGCTGTTTTAAAGGGTGACAGCCGGGTGGCTGGGCTTCTCAGCGGCCTCCTGCACGCCGAACCCGGAAGTTCGGCAAAAAGTTCAGGTTCGGGATGCCGCTGAGAAGCCCCACCGCCTGGCTGTCACTCTTTAAAACAGCCGTGGGGCTTCTCGGCGGCCTCCCAAATGCAGAACCCAGAAGTTCGGGTTTGGTGTTCGGGTTCAGGAGGACACTGGGAAGCCCCCCACCCCGGCTGTTTTAAAAGGTGACAGCCGGGCGGCGGCGTTTTTTTGCGGGGGGTTTTTTCATTGCACGGATTAATTGATTTTACATTGTTTCCTATGGGAAACAATGTTTCGTCTTATGAACTTTTCATCTTACGAACCTCCCCCAGGAACCAATTAGGTTCGTAAGATGAGGTATTATTGTATATAAATACAAAAAAAGAAAAATAATAATAAGAAGCTAAGGGAATGGGACAAAAGGAGAAAATTAATAAGAAGTAAATTTTTTGAGAGACCAAAGGAAGGTGGATAAAAATGAAAGTGAGTGGATGTCCTCCACTCCAATTAAGGTTCATATTTAGACTTAAGAAAAGTACATTATTATTATTGTTAATGATGGATAGCTGAATAAATTAAAGATTTATGGTAAAATGGTTTAGTTGAATTTAAGATATAGGATGATGTATAATATTCACGGCAAAACAGACATAACAGAAAAAGTGGGGTGGGGAATTTGATACATTTAAATTGTAGATTGTTAATTAAATTCAAGGTTTTTTGGTGTAAAATTTGATGATAGTGATGTATACTAAGTAAAATAGAACAGTAGATGTAATGTGAAAAGGTAATTTGTTTTATTTTGAAAGACAATTTAAATTAAATTAAATTAATTAAAACATTAGAAGAAGCTGTAATATGGTCAGACAGAAAATATGAGAAATGTATGCAATAAATAAGATAGTTAATGGATGTTTGTGTAAGTGATTAGAAATCTGGGTGATTAGTATTATAAGAAGAAAATAAGATAAAGAAATATGCAATGAGAATTTTATGGGTTGGAATTGAAACAGACAGATGATAATGCAATTGATAATGTATTTGAAAAGATATGTAAGAGTGAACTGGACAACACTTTGTGCAGAAAATATGTAATGCTTGTTAGAAAAAAAATTAAAAACCTATTCTGGGGGGTGGGAGGAGGAAAAATGACCATGCAGTGAATCTGGGAGTATGGTCCAGTTTGAGAAATTAAATTCAAGAGGAATAGGTAATGACCTCATAGACACACCTATGTAATATTGTTTTATTGCTGTTGTTAGCCGCCCCGAATCTGCGGAGAGGGGCAGCATACAAATCAAATCAAATAAATAAATAAATAAATAAATAAATAAATAAACAAACAAACAAACAAACAAACAAATAAATAAATAAATAAATAAATAAAAATATATATTTTGTAATAATATGGAAGTGGCTTTCCTTACCTTGTTATGGGATTCTTTTTTTTAAAAAAAAAATAACAGCTTTGATATTTTCTGCTAGCCTTTCATCCAAATATTAACCAAATCTAAACTGCTTACATTGGTAAATTTAGCCAAATTAGACAGCAAAGTAAGAAAGGCTAATTCAAAATGATAAAGACAGGAATAAAAGATGTGAAGAGGCAGAAACTAATGATGTCAGGGAAGAAACAAGGAAGAGAAACTTGCACGGGGGGTTTGAACATTCTCAATTTCACTTCTGTAATAACCTGTGGCTCTAATTTCAGAATCATGAGACAAGAGGGGATTCAAAGTCTAATTCTAAGCTTAATGACCAGAAGAAGCCTTCTCAAAGGAATCTTAGGACAACCTTTCAAATGCCATGAACAATCTGGGTAACTTCTTGGATTCATAGCTCCTGCTTGAAGAGAAAGTGGCAAATGTGACTAGGAAGGCCTTTATACAACTTCATCTAGGATGCCACTTAGGCTCTTTCCTAGATTGGGGGTTCAGAGAATCATTTGTACCCTGGTCACATTTGCAGCTTGACTATTGCAACATACTTTACAGTGAAATGCCCTTAAGGACAATCCAGAAACTTTAACTGATCCAGTACACAGCAGTGTAATCAATGATGGTCCTGCCTTGGTATGCCCATATAATAGCTTTGCTTCACAAGCTGCACAGGTTGCCAGTTTGAGTCTCTCTGTGTGTAGATTATTGTCAATTATTGTCAATGATACAGAACACCGATCTTGACTATTTTGACTAAACACTCTGCTCTCTGTTCTATTTAAGGTAAAGTTATTTACTCAGCTCTTTCTATTGTTCTATTTAAGAGTAAAGGTTAAACTAGCACAATATAATCACACGCTCACCTATATACTTGACATGATCTGTCTGTATATTGACCAATTTTCGTATTATTACTTGTTAGATATCTTTGGGGTAAACCAATCATTGTAGTTGTGTGCACAAGAAGATGACTGTAAGAATAAATACAGCTGACCAAAAGGAGAGACTTCTTAGCTTGGGAAGCTTTGCTCAAGAATCATGTCTATGTGTCCAGGATTACTACAGGCGTGATTCAATATGTTGGTCATTACTGTACCTAAAAAAATATTAGATGGCAAAGGGCCTAGTTAGCTAAGGTACTGCTTGCCTTGCAGAGTATTTACCTGCCAGTTTGATCTGGCAGAATTGTCATGCTCTGAATTCTTTCACTTAAACAATGTCATCTATCAGGAGCCAAAAATATATCTTCTCTGTGTTCTGTCTTGCATGGCAGCTGACCAGTAATTATCCCCAAATTAAAACTCAAACACAAAGGTTTCAAAATAGACAAGAGTCTATTTACAAGGATGTTTGTTGAACTGCACAAACAAAAACCAAAGAATGTTTTTTAACTGACAATATCCAAGTGTGAGGCCAAGTTGATAAGATAAACTCCCCAACCAAGTGCTTCTCGAGCAAAAGACTACTTACAAGAATATTAACTGTATAAATATCCAGCGAGGTTTGTCAGGCAAAAACATTCTTCATATGCTCTTCTCCTCCGGAGGCACGAACATTGGCTTTTTGCAAAGAGCACCTTCCAATTCCTCCTCCTTATATACTCTCTGGAAGTTCAGACTATGCACAGCTGTGCTCACTTCCTATTTCTGGGCCTCCATAACTTCTCCTGCCTCCCACGCATTCTTCTTTCCCATACATTCAGGATTGGATCCCTTATCTTCTCTTCCTCCTCCTCAGACCCTGGCAAATCCCCAGTTGGGAGCTGCAAATCCCCAGGTGGGGATTCTATAGCCTCTGTAGGCTACTCACACCCAGTTTCTCCCTCCTCCTCCAGCTCACTGTCTGACTCCTCCGACAGCCACACAGTCTGACCATGCCCAGATGGCCCCAGTTCATCAGGCTCAAAGTCTGTTGCCAGAGGACCTGGCTGCGAGCCAACCACAACACTCTGTAGAAATGCTTTTATGGATTATTTTAAAAATGGTTTAGATTGCTTAGATGCTTGATTAGGAAAAAAAGAGAAAAGCTCAGATTTATCTTGCACTAATATATCTATATCTATACCTATACCTATACCTATACCTATATCTATATCTATATCTATAAAGGCAAAAACCACACACAGCATCACAAAATCTCTGGAAAGAAATTTGTAAAGCCTACAAACTTGAAATTTGGCACATATGGTCCTCTTGGCTTCTAGGTGCTCGCTAAGAAAGGACTTTTCAAAATGACCATAAGATCATCAGTATTTCTTATATTATTGTTAACATGAGGACCCGGATTGTGGGGGCAATATGCCGGCTCTGTTAAAAAGTGCTGTTGCTAACATGTTGTAAGCCACCCTGAGTCTAAGGAGAAGGGCGGCATAAAAATTAATTAATTAATTAAATAATTAAATAAATAAATAAATAAATAAATAAATAAAATAAACATGCTCTGATGCTAAGGAGTTAGACATTCTATTCACCCTCCAACCTGAAAAGAACTCTGTTCCAACTGCAACTTGGGCATGGCGAGCACATGACTCATCTGGCCTGTGGGCTGGGAGTTTGGAGACATCAATAGGGTCAGCCTGAAGGAAAGAAGGGGATAAGATAGGAGACGCCTCTGTGTGGCAATTCTGAGGGAGAAAAGGGGGTAAGAGAGGATCAATGGGGCCAGCCTGAGGGAGAGAAGGAGGATGAGAAAGGAGAGACTTCTGTGGGCTATCCTGAAGTGACAAGGGAAGATGAGAGGCTGATCATAACTACTCAATAATTTTCAAGCTGTATCTATTTATCAAGCCCGGTTTTGTAGCGAAGCACAGATATTCAGCTACTTTAGGAATAAACTTCATATTCAATGAATTTGTTTCTCAAGAAATATATGAAGACTTACATTACCCAGACAACATTTGTGGCTCATATCAAGTTTAATTTTTTTTATAAAACATTCACATTTATATTATGATTATGTATTAAACAAGAGCGCCAGTTATATCATGACAAACATGCTTGTCAAAAAAAACCCTCTTGATTAAGACAAAGTGATACCATAATGGTGATGCAAACAAGGTCAAACCTATTTCTAATATCTAGAGGCATGTGAAGGAAGGAACATTTAAAAAGCCAATATCTCTTTCCTTCTCCATCTCTGTCAGTAACTTGAGTTGCTAGAAAAGATTACCTAATATGCCAGCAGACAAAATATCTCTTTGGTTTGATGCAAACCAAAGCATCACTATGTTGCATCACTATGTTTGAAATGGCATGTCCCTGCTAGAAAGATGTCTAATTCAAAACGGAAGAATCATCTGGTAGTATAAACTCTTACCGGGAAAAAAATAGTGCTTCTCACTAAGCAAGCCTCTATTTCCCTTAGGACGTGTTTCCTGCTCCTCCTTCTAAACATCATTACCTGGATATGAGGTTGTGTGTGGGAAAATGACTGCAGGAAAGGAAATCAAGGCATACGTTATGGCTTGTCAATACCAATTTGCAAAGGTTATTCTCTGTCTTGTACTGGAAAATACTAAGCTGGCAACCCCACTGAGAGTGGGAACCCTTACAGCTCCTAGTAAAGGAGACACTTTGACTGATTCAGATCTGAATTGGTTTCTGCAAAACTAGCCTTCTCCTGCTAGCTTCTCCTCCAAAAATACCTAGTGAAGGATGGCAATCACAATATTTCAGTGGGTGTTGAAAAAAAATCTTGATATACATTACTCTCAGGACTCCAATGTACTTATAAGACATGTATATACACACACACAAACAACAAAAGGGTCTATACTGCTTGTCAACAACATTATAGTTTATAGTTATAGTTTATTAGATTTGTATGCCGCCCCTCTCCAAAGACTCGGGGTGGCTCACAACATAATAGTGAAAAGTATGTTATATAACTATTTATTTATTTATTTATTTATTAAATCTATATGCCTCCCACAAAGTGGCCAATAAAGTATTCTATATTTCTGAAAATAATTTAGAACTACACTACAGGGTAGAACATATTGTGGAGCAAAATGTCTTTTGAATATCTTTGTTGCTATTCACTGGTTCTCAGGTTTTTGCATCCCAAATCTAATATACCTACAGATGAACTTTAACAAAAAAATCACATGGATTGGATTCACACATTATCACAAATCATTGTTTAATCATGATTTCTTACACAAACCATGATTTCTTGAATTCAATTAGCACAAGAAGATAAGGTTTGGAAACTGAGAGGCTGGTTTCACAGAATGTATTAAGTTAAACCAAGAAATCATATTATGCTTTGGCATGTGGAATGAACCTAGTCATACAAGTACATTATTTATAATCCAAAAAGAAACATGATCATAGTCAAATTTGTGATAGAATGTTAATTAATGTTAAAGAAACACCTGAAACCTAATAATAGTGAATAAGCAAAAAAATAACTTTCCACCCAATTGGGTTAATATGAATATCCATGTTACTTCTGGCTTGTGTTTTTATGTGTCGCTTCCTAACTACAGGCAGATTCCTGATATTAGTATTTGAATTAAAATTTGGGACTTGGTGGAAATGGATTTTATTGTAAGTAGTCAACAGGTGAAAGTTTATTTTCCTTTGCAATTCCATGGAAGTTGGTACCAATGCCAACAACAAAGTGATTGTTGATTTTCACCATAAAAGGCCCTGAAAAATAAGAATAAGTCAATGATATAGGGAACGGGTGTCAAACTCGATCGTGTCATATGACATGCTTTGCAGAGCTGGATGGGCGTGGCCTACATGCATCTGGCCTGCAGACCACCAGTTTGACAGCTCTAGTACAGTGTTCCCTCGATTTCCGCGGGGGATGCGTTCCGAGACCGCCCGCGAAAGTCGAATTTCCGCAAAGTAGAGATGCGGAAGTAAATACACCATTTTTGGCTATGGACAGTATCACAAGCCATCCCTTAACACTTTAAACGCCTATATTACCATTTCCCATTCCCTTAACAACCATTTACTCACCATTATTACTGGTACTCACCATTGAATAAGACACAGTGATCCTGATATTTATAAACATAATTATTTATTAACAATAATTATTTTTTTGTTATTTATTTGCAAAAATTATTAGTTTGGCGATGACATATGACGTCATCGGGTGGGGAAAAACGTGGTATAGGAAAAAAACCACGAAGTATTTTTTAATTAATATTTTTTGAAAAACCGTGGTATAGGCTATTCGCGAACCTGCGAAAATCGAGGGAACACTATATATGGATTGAGGGTTTTTGCTGAAGAAAGGAATACATTTGACCTTGCTAGTATTAGGAATAACTTTAGCTCAGAGGGTGGTCATTGCCCAGCCCTATGAGTTCCCAATCTGTCTTAATGTTGCTGAAAAAAGATACTAAATTAGTTGACATTTATATCTGATTCAGCAGAATCCTAGTTATGTCCTTCACTTCCTGTAAGTCTAGAAATCAACTGTCTTGCAGGAGTTAGATATGATTGCACAACCCTAAAGGTTTTTTTCATTCTGGGAGGGTCCCAAGCAAGTTGCATTCCGTCATAATTGGCTCTTGCCTTAGGGCTGCTACATTTCATGCCTAAGGATTGATGTCTTCTTTTCAAAACACATGTGGATGACCTTTGCTCCAGAAAGACTGAAGACTGTCATCATCACCACCAGCCTCGTTCTTTCAAATAGCAATTGCACAGCTGTACCTGTGGCATTCCTACCAACTGAAGTAGGATCGCAGAGATTGGATCTTTATTTCATTTTTGCATATTTGTTTCTCCACCTTTCATGAGTTAGTATACTCATCATGGCAACAATTACATATTCCTTAACTAATGCAATTTTTGCCTTCATTTTATTACTTTGTTGTTTCACACATTAGTTCCACTAATGCCTGAGATGCTGTAGGAAATACAACATTGTAACATTGTTGTATAATTTCTCTACTCCAGGGTTCTGAGGAACTCAAGGGTCCCACAAGGGCCAGCCAGGGGTTCCGTGAATTAATAAGAAGGCAAAACAAGACAAGGCAGGTCCCCCCTTCAATCCTGCCCACTCCTGTAGCAGGGCAGCATCTTCCTCTGTCTCGTGTCCGGTCTACTCAATGCATCTTCAGTTATGTAAGAATTTTTGTTTGTAAATAGAAAAAAGTTTCTTGTTTAAAGTTTATGTCTCTGCATGGCACCTCATTTTTTTTCTAATTGTGATGGGTTTTACATCAATGATGCCATTACCTACCGTATTGAGAATGCAAATATATAACCTAGACAAGAGAATTCTTAGTAACCACAGGAAATAATTCAGGGACTTCTGACTTTCAGACTTGTTTGGGAAATCCCAGCCTTGAAAAACCCACAGAGAGGGAATAGGTGGAAATTAAAGTATGCCAGATCACAAAACTGGCAAAAGTTCAGAGGAGTAAAAAGATAAGACTGGAAATATTTAAAACAAAACTTTGAATAGATTCATGTTCTGCTGGCGTGTCCCAACCACAACAGATTCAGTTTATTTATTTATTTAATTTATTTATTAGATTTGTATGCTGCCCCTTTCAGTGGACTCGGGGCGGCTCACAACACAATAAAACAATTCATAACAATTCAGTACATTGCATTGATTTGGATCCTTGTGAATCAGTTTGGAATTCAATAGATTTCTGCATATTATTCACATATCTGTATGGGGCTGCCCTTGAAAAGCATTCCAAAGTGTCAACTGGGGCAGAATGTAGTATGGTTAATAAATCGTGTCAGATAGTTGATATATGTAACATAAGTACTATGTGAGCTGGATGCAGTTCACGTTTTGGTTGTTATCTTTAAATACTTTCATATCTTGGTGCCAGGCTACCTAAAGGATCCTCTTTTTTAAATTGTTTCTTGCCCATTTAATTTGGTCTGGTAGGTTGGACATGTTATGAGTCCCATCAGCCAAAGAATGTCAACTGGCAGATACAAGGAGACATGCTTTCTCTTGCTGTAGACCTTGCTTCTGGAATATTTTCTCTTGAAAAATTTAGATGACCCACCATCCAACCCTATTGGCCTTTTGTAAGACTATAAAGACCCAATTATGTGCCCTAGCTTGAAGTCCTGAATGTCAATTGTATCTCCTAGTCCCTGTCATTTGACATTCTTTGACTGATTGGACTACAAATGTTTCCAATCTGCCATAACAAAGTGTGTGCATTTGGGGTGTGTTAATTTATTGGCTAGCTTAACATCTATGGCAATAGTTTTACTTGGCAACATATATATTTAGTTTGTACTCTTTTAATTCTTTTCTGTTTTATATTTTTATGAAGTACATAAACCATTGTTATTTGTTCAGATGGGCAGCTGTAGAAATCAAATAAGTAAAAAAATAATAGATTATATAATAGATAGATGAATTCAGTCCAGTTCAAATCAGATCCATATCCAATTCAAAGCCAGGAGCATCGTAAAAATACAGGATTTCATTTTGGTTTCATTTCAAACCAAGAATTAACTGGGATATACAGAGTAGTCCAAAGTTGGAGATTTGGGAAACCAGATTATTTTATGGAAGCTGCTGAAATCTCAAAAGACAATATAGATGGATGAATATCTATTTATGCTTGCTTGGTCATCTAAAGTAGAAATTAAACTTACAAATATACTAGAATCAAATATATTTTTAATCCTAAAAATTTGCTTGGAAAAATATTTAATGACTACTCTTATGCTTTAAAAATAAAATAGAATATTTACTTTTATAACAATTTCAATCAATGGACAATGAGGATGAGAAACAGTGATTTGGTGACTTTGGGCCAGTCATTCCCCCCTCTGCCTACTTCAGAAGGGGGTTATTTTGCAGGGAAAGTAAGAGACAGGGACATTACGTGCTGTTTGAGTTCTACAGAATCAAGACTATTAATCAATAATAATACATATAAGTAGATTGCCAGTTACACCAAGATTTTATGTTTTCTGTTGTTTATAAAATGAATAATACAATGTTTTGACACATATTATTGGATGGAGGCATTCAAAGTCCTCAAGATCAAAGCAGGTCATTACTGAACACAAGAACACAAAGGGTAAGCCAGTCAAATATAACTCATTAGATACGTATGCCGTCTGTCTTTACTGAAACTTTAAATGAAGCAATACTGGGGAGGAACAGAGAGATCACCACACCTGTTGGGAAACTTTCCATCCAAGAAAGTTCCTCTCAGGCCTCTGGCAGATCAGGTAGTAGAGAATAACACTAATTACCTTTGACAGATGTATTTAAGTGAAAGAAAAGACTAAAGATTAGGGAAGGTAGAAAGTCCTTAAAGCTATTTATAAACCTTCTACACTATTCACCCACACAAATTTTCTCCCACGGAATGAATCTCAGGAAATGACTTCAGCTGTAATTGAAAACTGTAGGTGGTGAGTATTTATTATTATTATTATTATTATTATTATTCTTTGGGGTCCAGAATCACTGTTATTGTTCTTCAGGCCATAAAGGGCTGACTCATTTAACTGTTTTTACATATAGAAACTGTTTAAATGTGTGAAATCAAATGAGAGCAAATATTCTGGATCCTGAATCCAGATTGTTGGTAAGGAAAATGGTCCAGATTAATCTTGATGAAGATCTTGATCTTAATCTTTATCAAGATGAAGACTGTTAGAGGAATGTGTGTCTGTGTGTGTGTGTGTCTGTCTGTTTGTCTGTGTGTCTGTCTGTCTGTGTGTCTGTCTGTGTGTCTGTGTGTGTGTGTGTCTGTCTGTCTGACTGTCAGATTCCGGAATGGGCCTAGAAAGCCTAGAACTACGGCGCCTAAAACACGATTTGAGTATTGCCCACAAAATCATATGCTGCAACGTCCTACCGGTCAATGACTACTTCAGCTTCAACCGCAATAACACAAGAGCACGCAACCGCTCCAGACTATAAAAAATATGATTTCAACTATCGAGTTATCGAAGCGTGGAACTCATTACCGGACTCAATTGTGTCAACCCCTAACCCCCAACACTTCTCCCTTAGACTCTCCACGATCGACCTCTCCAGGTTCCTAAGAGGCCAGTAAGGGGCGTGCATAAGTGCACTGGTGTGCCTTTCGTCCCCTGTCCAATTGTCTTTCCTTTCTTTCACCTATCTTATATATTCTCTTCCTTTCATATATCCTCTCCTCTAAGTTAACTTTCACCCTCATATATATTACTACATGTCTATTTTTCTTCCTATGTATTTGTGTATTGGACAAATGAATAAAATAAAATAAATAAAATAAAAATAAGTATCCATAGAAGTAATGACACAACCTATGTTGGTTTGCAACTGGCTTTTACTCTGCTTCTCCGCCATGAACTGATAGACACTCAAAGTGAAGCTTGTGTCAAATCTATGTCTTGTGTGTCTCACACCACCTTTATTCCTCGTATGCAACACCCACATGCTCAGCCACCCTCCAATCCAAGTTAGAAGCTTGTATGGTATGCAAATTTCTGTCTTGGAGGAGGCTGGACTAGAAGATCTTCAAAATCTCTTTCAAGCCTATAAATCTATGAACCAGTTTATCTGAATGACCTATTATTTCCACTTCTATTTCCAGTTTGTAGATCCAATTATATAACTTGATTCTAGCTCTTTTGTATCCAATCTTGTAGAAGGAAAGAGATTTAGACAGATTTTATAGGTTCTAAATTATGTACAGCCTAATATAACAACAAAAACTATGAAGTGTATAGTTAATTGTGTTGCATGTTGCCACAAGAAAATGTGATTTTAAACAGTGACTCACAAATTTTAAAAAATAGCATAAATATGCTGTCTGGTTTACAAAATATAGTACAGTGATACCTCATCTTACAAACGCCTCATCATACAAACTTTTCAAGATACAAACCCGGGGTTTAAGATTTTTTTGCCTCTTCTTACAAACTATTTTCACCTTAAAAACCCACCGCCGCTGCTGGGATGCCCCGCCTTTGGACTTCCGTTGCCAGCGAAGCACCCGTTTTTGTGCTGCTGTGATTCCCCCGAGACTCCATCCCACCTCTGGACTTCCATGTTTTTGTGATGCTGCAGAAGAATCCCAGCAGTGCAGAAACGGGCGCTTCGCTGGCAACGGAAGTCCGGAGGTGGGGCATCCCAGCAGCTGGCAAAAGGGGTGAATTTTGGGCTTGCACGCATTAATCGCTTTTCCATTGATTCCTATGGGAAACATTGTTTCGTCTTACAAACTTTTCACCTTAAGAACCTCGTTCTGGAACCAATTAAGTTTGTAAGACAAGGTATCACTGTACATTATATATTCCAAATTGTATCTTCTTCCATCCCAATAACACAAACATTGTTTCCCTTTATTGCCATTATAGCACTTACCAAAGTCAGTAACATGATTACAAATCAGTCCAATTGAATAACTTTAAGTCCCCCTCAATCAGTAAATTGCAGAATTGAATTGATCATCTACATTTTATTTCTTTTTGCTATATATGTTATAGCCACTCCTCTCACATATGCTTTCACTGTGTCCCATAGGTTCTTCTTTCTTATTTTCTTTAAATAAGAATCCCATTTCCCCCCCAAGGTTTGTCTAAATTCTATATCATTTAATATCGACCGGTTCAGACTCCATCTTGTACTTTTCTTTTGTCCTTTCCAGTTAATTCTCATTGGATTGTAATCCGCCCATAGATTTGTATATATTTTTTACCTCATATACATTAATATTTAATTCCATCAATGTCCATACCATATTTATTCTGGATCAGGATTGGTGTCTGTTAGAATAGAATGTGTATTGGTTTTTCCCCTGGTTCCTCTCTCTCTATACATCTTGTATGTTTAACTCTTCTGTCATTTTAAAGAAGGTTCTAGGTAAAATCTCTTTTTCTTTTTTCGTTATGCTATTACTTTTATAGTCCATTTTTTGGGTCTATTATTTCATTGAAGTCTCCTGGGAGACAGAGATTATCACATTCAACATCACGTATAATATTATGTGGTTTTTTAAAAAATAAAATGGTTCTTGTCTATTTGGTGCATAGATTGCAACTAGACGCACCTTCTTTTGATTTAGTGTTATTTCCACAATCAGAATCCTTCCTTCTTTATCATTATATATTTGGTTATCCTGAATTGTTTCTTTGACATACAACACCATTCCCCTCTTCTTTTGTAGTGATAACAAAACAAATAATTTGCCCAATTTATAGCATCTAGAATGATGAATTCAAGAACTATCTACAAGTAGACCATAACCTACATAAGTAAATAAATAAAGTAGAAAAATGTAAGATGGACAGCGATACCACCAGATGGATTAAAAACTGACTAACCAACCCCACTCAACCCTAACTGGCTAACCAACCACACTCAGCACTTAGTGCTCAATGGAACTACATCTACATGGAGGGATGAAGGCCCAGTACTCTTCAACATCTTCATCGATGACTTGGATGAGGGGATATATGGAGAACTTATCAAATTTGCAGATGACATCAAACTGGCAGGAATAGCCAACACTCCAGAAGACAGGCACAAAATATAGAAGGATCTTGACAAACTTGAACAATGGATGCTATCTAACAAAATGAAATTCAATGGTGAAAAAAGTAAGGTTCTACATTTAGACAAGAAAAACAAAATGCACAGATGTAGTATATGTGGTACATTGCTAAACAGTAGTAACTGTGAGAGGGATCTCGAAGTCCTAGTGGACAGCCATTTAAATATGAGTCAGCATTGTGCAGCAGCTGCCAAAAAACCCAACACAGTTCTAGGCTGCATTAACAGAGGGATAGAATCAAGATCACATGAAGTGTTAATACCACTTTATAAGGCCTTGGTAAGGCCACACTTGGAATACTGCATTCAGTTTTGGTTGGCACAATACAAAAAGGATTTTGAGACTCTAGAAAGAGTTCAGAGAAGAGCAAGAAAGATGATTAGGGAACTGGAGGCTAAAACATATGAAGAATGGTTGCAGGAACTGGGTATGTCTAGTTTAATGAAAAGAAGGACCAGGGAGACATGACAGCAGTATTCCTATATCTCAGGGCTTGCCACAAAGAAGAAGGAGCCAACCTATTCTCCAAAGCATCTGAGGGTAGAACAAGAAACAATGGGTGAGAACTAAACCAGGAGAGAAGTAATTTAGAACTAAGGAGGAATTTTTTTGACAGTTAGAACAATTAATCAGTGGAACAGCTTGCCTCCAAAAGTTGTAAATGCTCCAACACTGGAAGTTTTAAAGAAGATGTTGAATAACCATCTGTCTGAAGTAGTGTAGAGTTTCCTGTCTAAGCAGGGGGTTGGATTAGAAGACCTCCAAGGTCCCTTCCAACTCTGTTGTTATTGCTATTATTGTTAACTTCCAGAAGAAGAAATGGCAGATCAAAGATGGCTTTGTGAAAGGTAGAATTGATGACTGCAGTGAAGAAGAAATAGCTGATGAATAAACCAGCTAGATTTTCTCTTAATAAGAAAAGATGGGAGACCATCATCACAAGTCAGGAGTCTCTGGTGGCTTTAGGCACTGAGAGTCAACTTGCTCAGAACCACAGTCGATGCTTTTTAAAGGGCACTAACTTTGCAAATGTCTTTTCCTAAACATATTTGTAAATTGTTAATGTCTATTAAACTATTAGAGGTCTTTAGTATGATGACACTTAATCATAAGTTTAATAATTTTAGAACTTTGAAATAACTACCAAAAATCTAAATAAAATTATGATAATAGATGAATTTGTAATAAGATTTGGAATTAATTATAAAAAATATTTCTGATAGGAGGTAGATTTGGTTGGACTTGTGCAAGAAGACAAAATAAACTTAAGCAGTTTTGAAAACTGGACACTAGAGGGAACTAAAGACGTTACTTAAGGGAAAACATACATAAGACTGATTAACCCTAATTTTACTGGGATGTATAAAATATTTTAACATTGAAAATATTGAAGGACACTTTGGAAAAATTAAATTAGAAGTTGATATTAACTTCTTGCTTCTATGGATAGATTATATTTTATGAATTTGCCTATAGATAAGATATGAATGAAGAGTTATTGATGTAAATAGAGGGAGATAAATAATTATTAACATGTTTATACTTGTGTTGAAGGTTTTTAATTCTTTTCTCTCTCTTCACTATATTCTTTCCTTTCCTTTTTCTTTCTGTTTTCTACATACTTTTTCTTCGCTTTTGCATCTTTCACTTTTTTCCCATTCTTCTTTACTTTAGTTTGTATTAGATTTAATTATTGCAGTTAATTAAGTTTATAATTTAATAAAAGTTACAAACTTAATGATGAGAAAATTCAAAGTTGTCCCAGTGTTGTTCAGGAGAAAGAAACTGCAACAGCAGTGTCTCCAAAATCTGAATTATATTAGCTTACTGTGGTTAGTAATAATATCAAAATTTGAGGACAATTAATTACTATGACTCTACAAACTAAAGAGAATGAATGGTCTCTACATGCTTTAAAATCCTATAACCTGCTGTATTTTTCTCTCTGCCTCTTCCTTATAGTCCAATCAACACACATGCATATACTCATGCACAATTCGGCCGTGACAGATGTAATATTCATGGCCTACAGGCCTGCTGGCAAAGGCAGGTCTTCACGGCCTTTTGGAAGGCCAGTAGGGTGGGAGCAGTATGGACACTGGGGAGGAGTTAGTTCCATAGAGCCAGGGCAGCCACAGAAAAGACCCTCCCCTTTGGTCCCACCAACCTGCATTGCTTAGTCAACAGGACCTGGAGAGGTCCAGCCTGTAAGATCTTATTGGTCTCTGGGAGGTATGCGGCAGGAGATGGTCCTAAGCCACATAGGGGTTTATAGGCAATAACCAACACCTTGAATTGTGACCGGAGACTAATCGGTAGCCAGTGCAGCATGCAGAACATTGGTGTTATATGGGTGTATTGAGATAACAATAACAATAACAACATTTATTTATAGTGCCCTTTTAGCAAAGGGCATAACAACAAGCTATATACAATTGATAAAGACAGACAAGTACACCCATTAAGGCTTGCACAGCTGCATTTTGGACTATTTGCAGTCTTTGAACACTCTTGAAGTGCTGAGTACATTGCAATAATCAAGACGGGAGGTGATGAGGGCCTGAGTAAATGTGCGTAAGGCCTCCTGGTCAAAATAGGGCAATTGGTATATCTGGCAAACCTGGGCAAAAGTGCCCCTGGCCACAGCCAAGAGATGGCAATCAAGGCTCAGCTGGGATCCAGAAGGACACTCAAGTTGCTTATTTATTTATTTGTTTGTTTGTTTGATTGATTGATTGATTTTTATGCCGTCCTTCTCCTTAGACTCAGAGCGGCTTACAACATGTTAGCAATAGCACTTTTTAACAGAGTCAGCACATTGCCCCCACAATCTGGGTCCTCATTTTACCCACCTCGGAAGGATGGAAGGCTGAGTCAACCTTGAGCCGGTGATGAGATTTGAGGTTTGTATCTTGTCATGAAGGGGACCTATGGCATTTGCAATTATGTTTCATATCTTGGACATGTAGAGAGCATACTGCTCAACACAGAAAAGAAATGTATGGTATAAAATATAAAAATATTTAAACAAAAAGAAAAAAAAGAAATTACGCTTCAAAGCCAGTAATAAAGATAAAACCAACTGTCATGCTCAAATTCTTAATCAAATATTTATTCATGGAAACGTAACATTATAAACATGTTATGTGTCTTCAAATCATTCATTCCATAGTGATCATATAAAATCATTAGCATTACAAAAGACAGTTAATTGTTTTTTAAAAAAATATTTTTCAAAAATACTTCAATAGCTAAACTCAGCAAAGGATAATTTATTATTCAGGGATCCTTATCAATATCAGTTTTGACTTTAAAATATCTGTATGAGGATGATGATTCTACATGGTTTTAATCAAATTCATTGTAGTGAATGCAAAATGTTTAAGTACACCCAGTTAAAATTTATGAAGCCATTTGGCTCATGGGGATGGTTGCAAAACAGTGGAGGGTTTGCAGACTACACAACTGACATCATGCAGTTGTCATGGAAATACTCAGACTGTTAATTTGAACAATAAAACAATACACAGTTGTGTTTCTTCAATACATTTACATTTAAAGCATTCTGGCATATGGTATCAATGGGGTTTTTAAGTGTATTGTAGCTTGAGTCTTTATAAAATTGTAAAAGGCCCAAGGAGAGAGCATTCATTGGAAGACCCTATAAAATATATATTCTTATTGTATTATAGGTGTAATTGTTGCTGTGATTGCTGCTATCAATGATTCAACAACAACAAAAGAATGCTGGTGTTGAGGTAGATTACAACCCATACTTACCAATGAGGAGTCTTACAGCTGAAGGGTAAAGTTTTAAAGGGAGTCTGTTCCAGACAATTGTAAGAATGTTAGGTGTTGCTCCCCACAGGGTGTGTGTGTGTAAGAATGCCCCACTTTGGGCACCAGATGATGCAATTAGAGACCTGTCATTGCAGGATGCTAAGATGTTTGACTGCCTTCTCAGTGTTTATTGCTTTTATATCATTTTCTAAACAGCAAAAGATAACAAATAGCAACAGTATTTTTATTGGTGAATTCTTTTCACCAATCCTTAAGAACATCCTGTTGATACAACCAAGATGAGATCACGTACCAGCCAGGGATAGTGTCCTATATCATCCTGGTGATATGAACTGGGTAAGATTGTGTAGGTCTATGAGGCCTGTTTGCGGTAGGCAGTTCACTGCACACAACCTCTACATGACCTCTATCTCTACAAGGATAAAGTATGCTTAATGTTTGGTTAGTCTAACGTGGGTGGGATCCTTCCATGCCTCTTTATTGAGTAACCCAGTATTTTATGAAAATGCATTTCCATTAGGATCGGTAGAACTTCTGCCTCTTATAGAAAGACAACCAAAAAATTTCTGAATATCATTTCAAAACACAGTTGGTTATGTTTATAAAATTAAGTTGTTTATGGTTCAATCTGAATAAAGCTGTTTAACTCTTAAATCAATATAGCAGACTCAGTAGTGTGTAATTGGATAAGTTGTGATGACACTGAAATTATCTGGGAAATTATCAAAATGAGTATAAGAATGTGTTTGTTGATTCCAGTCATGATTTATCTTCAATCATTAAGGCATAATTGGTTTTCATTGATCTTTGGAGCTGTCCCAAATGAGATTATGCAGTTGATTGGTCTGATGAAGGTATATTAGAAGAAATGTTTTCTGACTGAAGAAGGAATGTTGTATAAGCCATTTCAGCTTCCTCTTTAGAGCCCTAAAATGAATAGAAATCCCAGCATTATTTTAATGGAGCCTGAGCTTAATCTGTTGAAGAATCTAACCAAATTTGTCATCTGCATTTTAAAACAGTCATCCCCAAACTGGATATTCTCCAGGCGTGTAATCTCAGCTGTACAAATCAGACAGTATGGCTACCTTAAATACTAATAAATGTATTACAGCATAAACTTTAATGCAATAATATTCATTATACTTCATCCAGTGCGCAACTAATTCCTACAATATTATGAATCTAGACTGCATGAGATCGTGCGTTTATTTAACCCATTATTGACACTAATGAGAAACAACTTTCAGAGTTTCAAATCCATTTTTTCCCCCAGCAAGAAATAGAATTTAAAACTGGAACTGTTGCGAGATTCTAAACTATGTATCTTCTTGTCTACAATACTTGGTACAATATTTCAAACATCGTTGCTTACAAAAGGTTTGGAAGAAGGTTTTAGGATATCGAATAAAATAAGCTCCTAATTTAAAATGATAATATAAAATTACATATAAAAATAATGACAATCTTTTTAAAATGGCCCAACATCCATTGATTTTTGTATGTTGTTCAAGGTAACTTCTGGTGAGATGGACTGTTATGTAAATTTGATTAATAAATGAATAAATAAATCCAACTTCCAAAACTATCACTATGACGTGATAGATATTTATTTTCCTCAAAATTGAGGGAAAAGATAGCCAACTTTACTCCAAAGTACATAAAATTCTGCAGTTAGTGACAATCATAAGAAAGTTTGTGCTTGATGGAGTATTGCTAAAAGAGACTAAGATATGAAAGATATTAATAGAGAAATGCATACTATCTTAAGCTCTAAAACTAAATAAATAAACATAAATATAAATTTATTTATTATATTTGTATGCCGCTCCTCTCCAAGGACTAAATAATATTAATCCCTTATAGTCTTCTCAAAATAATATAATTTGCTCTTACCCTCTTTGGTTTCTTTGATTTTTTATCCTCCTTAGGACTGCCTGAAGACTCTTAAAAGAAAACACACACAAGATAGATTGAATGTGAATAAAAGAGAACTTCATGTATCCATCAATTTTATAATTGGCTAAATAATGTAACTTCATTGCTGAAGAAGTGATAATTGTATTTGGCTGACAAGTAGCAAGCCATATTTAGAACACATTTTGAATAGCATTACCATCCTTCTCTCCCATTTGGCTCTCATGAAATTCTTCCATATGTGCATTATCCTTTGCCCCATACTGTCTCACATTCTCAAACTCTGTCATGCTGATATTTGTTCTGTAGCTTCCAACTGATACAAGATCTATAAAAAGAAAAAAAAAAGCATTTCACCCCAATTCGTTGCACCTTAGATTCTATATACATGCTGTACTAATTCTAGGAGAGAAACAGTGATATAGATTGTGGACTTATTGCTGAAATCTTCTTGTGTACAGCAGAAATACTATTAGAAGGAGCTACCAGAGATCCAGTTTGGGTCAGAAAGGCTCACAATATGGTTCTTGCATTGTTCCATTTATAAGGCCATAATACACAAGTATGTTAGAGAAAGTTTTAGGAATAAATCTAAGCTCTTGATTCCCTTAATATTGTGCTAAAGAAACCTATAAACAGTGACAACCCTCACACAGATAACCTTAATTCATTCCTTCTGGGTTTAATAGGAGAGGGGGGAAAGGGGGAAATAGAACAAATAAAAGAATCATTTCATCCCTCATGTTTTGGATGAGAACAGTTGTTTTGCCGCAGACCTTTTTTCAATATTATCACTGTTGGGTTGAAGGATTTTAAACCTATCTGCGTTGAAGCAGTCTTTTGACTGACTTGACTAGTCAGAATTATAAATGTTTCTGCAAAACAGGTATTTTATTCTTTCCACATTTTAAAAATTATTTGGCCATAGTAAATTTATAATTGAGACTGTTAAGTTTTTAATTTTTATCTTGTAATTTTATTTCAAATAGAACAAGCATTACTTGTTCTATTTGATGCTTAAAAATATGCTAAAGCAATCTGTATAAAAATTAAAATGGTTCCCAAAGACATTATATTTAGCATAAACTCACCAGAATTCTTAAATAATCTAAACTTCTTTATGGTAAAAGCAGTAATGAGAAGCAGAAAAACAATTCCAAAGGGGATCAAAGTGGCAAGAAGAACAACAGAATTCTTATTTTCATCATGGCTGAAAAAGAAGCAAAATAGCAAATATACAAAATTTGTACAGACTTAATAATATTTTTCAGAAAGACAATGGAAAAATTCCAGAACTTAATGCTATAGGAATGAACTTCATTCATTCTATCAATTGCAATTATTTTAATATTTCCATCTTGGCTGTAAGGAACAGATGGGAAACATTAGTTTTTAATTTCTGATTGATTATAGTTTTCTGTATTTGCAGAAAAAAGTCTACAATATCCACATATGGCCATACAGAATGAAAGAACATACTGTATAAACCTGGGGAAAGTTATGATAATTATTTTTCATTATTCTCAGTAATAGTCAAGTATACTAAGGAATTCT